>NC_082689.1:106228988-106600391 GCF_949987515.2 Delphinus delphis | reverse complement strand
TCTGTTGCTTTGGCATCTCTACATCCCTACGCCTGATTTCCTCATCTATAAAGTGGGGTAATTACACCCTTCAGAGAAGACTGCTGTGAGCATTAAATGTGCTTATCCATATAAAGTGACAATTTGTACAAAGGGATGCCATCATGTCTGTCATGTTATTTGTGTTAAACCAATAACAGATAGTAGGAGTATTAGTAGTGTTTAGGATACATGGAGGACTTTGCATTCCTCCCCAGTGCTGGCACCCCACTCTCTCACCCCAAATAATGCTATTTCACTTTTTGATTCAATGGTTTATTGCCCATGGAATGCAAGCTGGCTCCAAGTTTCCTGTTCTGCCATATTTCAGGTTCTCAAACTCTACTTGAAATTCTTTGGGAGCAGAGTCTGCATCTGTATCTTCATGGTCTCTTCCGATGTCTCCCCTGTGGCTCCGCACCAGACTCTGGGTTAGGAACTGGGTCCTTAGGAGCTTTAGTGCTGAGTGAGGGAACATGGCATATACAATTGGCGGACCATGACACTAATACGTTGTGAGCTAAAATAGAAGGGAGCACTCAGTGCTATGGGAACAGTTTAAAGCTCAAACACTGTATATGACTATGGAAGTGAGGTGAATTCTGACATAAATAAGCATGGAATCTTGAGTTACTGCTGACAAGAGATGCCCTGATCTGGTTGTCTCAGTCTGCAGCACCCAGACACTCCACTCCAAGACACTATCTCCTCTCTCTCCAATCCATCCCAGCATTCATGATCTTTATTTCAATCCCTCTGATGTCTAGCTAATGCATGGACTTAATCAATGCCATAAGCAATGATGACACAGGCTACCTCTAAGGAAACACAGCTCCATGTTGCCATGAGATCTTAAAGAAACTGAGCCAATCAATAGGACGGGAAAAAAAATATTGTTGAAGTCTCACAGACCCGGGTTTCAACTCTGGTTTTGCTATTTACTAGCTGGGGGACTTGAGGCAACTTTCTTGACTTCTCTGAGTTTCAGTGTCCTATCCATATAATAGAGCTAAGAGAAACCTACCCTAAAAGCCATTATGAGAATTATATAAATCATACCTGGAAATGAATAGTCACTCAATAACATTCCATTCCCTCATTCCATCATTAATCCAAAGGCATTACTGCAGTGGTAAAGATTTGAAGAATGATGTGAAGATGGTATCAAGAACATGGTATAAAGGAAATCTGTTTGAGACTGGGGTTCGGTATCCCTCACAACACATTGAGCAGGCATTTCTCCAAGCCTTCATCACTTTCCATATTCTTAAAATAGCCCCACAACTGCCCTCCCATATTCAACTTTTGCAGCCTCCCTCTGACCCATTCTTTCATGTTCACATCACCTTTGCTAAAGCCCTTCAGGAAACTCAATGCACTAAGAATTAAATTCAATTGGTCTCTGTCCTCCTTTCACACCTCATCCTCTACTTCTCTCCCCAATGCTCATCCCACCCCAAGCATACTGTATTTTCAGTGTGTATCTATGTGTCTGTCATAGTCATATACATAAGTGTGTATGGGGGGTGGTTAGGACATGTACAGAGCACACACCATGAGCCCTGTAATTCTCTAAATGTTTTTTGTGTGTGAATTTATTTAATCCTATCAATCATTTATCATAATAGGGAAGAACAAATCTGACTCCCTATTAGATCTGTTTCTTTTACCTTTGAATTCTATTGCTTTTGCTTTAAAAATGTTGCCTATAGGCTGAAATACACAGGATAGCCCATATTCAAGACTCTGACCTTCAACGGTATAACACTTTCTCATTCATATAAAGATAAAAAGTTGCAGAATAGAGAACAGCACTTGTTTTGTTGGAGGTTTACAGGAACATCATGACCTGACCTATGCAGAGAGCTGCAAGAACAAAGGATTCAAACACCAAGAAGTTTTCAACAACCAACCACACCCCTCCCACACCTGGGCTTTAAAAATGCTTTGCTGAAACCCTGAGGAGAGTTTGGAAGTTGGGGGCACAAGCCACCCATTCTCCTTGCATGGCCCTGCAATAAACTTTTCTCTGCTCCAAACTCTGATATTTCAGTTTGTTTGGCCTCACTGTGTGTTGAGCACATGAACTTACATTCTTACGTTCAGTAACACTATGAGGAATGCGCTGTTTTTATTATTGCTGTTTTACAAATAAGGACACTATGGCAAGAGGAGTACACAGTTTGCAAATGACTGAGCTGGGAATCCAACCCATCGCATAGGACTTAGCCGTGTTTTGAGTGTGCTGAGCACCTTCCCAAGTGCCACTCCTCTCTGGTTGATCCTCTAACACCCAGCTCATCAGTCTAGTGCTGGGCCCTTTCCCTAACAGCTTCCTCCCATGAGTTAGTCTCCCACTAAGCACCCTGCCACTCCCTCAATAATTCACCTCCCGACCAGATTTTGATACTTGGTCGTTTCCAGCTCTCCAGCAGGACAGTGCATCCCTTGAGAAGAGGGTTTCAATGTGTATTAATCTCTCATTAATTCAGAGCTGAGCACTTTCTGTGAAATGACTTAGTGACCTAGTGCAGTACCTATGTCTGAGGGCGATGCTACCAATGGTCCCATGACTTCCTCTCCCATTACCCCCACCACCACCCTACAAGAGCCAGGTTGCCTATCCACACTCAAAGAGTTCATTTCTCTGGAGGTATGCACTCAGCCACTGGGGACACGATTCCTGAGTTATTCACAGATGCTCAGGAGAGCAGAGATGAGAGGCTCTCTTTAGAGAGCTCAGAAGGGTGGCAGCTTTCCTCCTAACACCACTGAAGGCCAATGAGAGAAACACTTTGCCAATCTAAGAGAACTCAAACAAATACCCTGGACCTTTGCAATATTAATTAAGTCACACGCAAAATTCATCAGCCATTTCACAGATGGAGAAACAGTGTAAAAAATGTGTTTAACAAGGATTAAAGTTTTCCCCCACCGAATACTTAGTAATTCCCCCAGACACAGGAGCTATTTGAAGTATTCAGATTCCAAACTTGGCTACAACAGATTTTAAATGATAGCAATAAGGAACCACATTTTTATAGTGTTGCTTTTAAGAAAAACAATTCTATCATATGCTGGGTTTTCCTCATTAGATATTATCATAACCCCTTTGTCCTAATCCTTTCCTTGGGTACTTAATTTGAAGCATGGGGTCTGGTTATGGAGATCCACATCTTCAGTAATGTTTTACATGCATCTTGAAACAAGATTCTCTTTAACAATATGAAAAAGAAACAGGAAAAAAAATGAAGAAAGTGTTGCAAGGTGCATAAAGTTTAAAGAACGATCCTATTGGCAAATGAAGAAGTGTGTGATCATCTCAGAATATAGTTTTAAGGGCACCAAGAAAATAACTAACAAAACTAAATATATCCTCTGCATTCTCTATCACAGCTTTTCTAAACCACTCGTACAGATTTCTTCCTTTGGATTAAGCATTCTCTGGGGAAAAAGAAACTAATTAACATATTTTTGCCTAATTTAAAGTTCTTCTTAACAGCCTTGGAGGTCCATATTGTTCCCCATTTGTAAAAAGGAGAAGCCGAAGCTCAGGAAGATTATGTACCTTGCCCAAAGGCATACACACAATAATGAGATTTTTGACACTGAAGCCCTAAATGTTTCCTCATTAGAAAATGGGGGGGGGGGGGTGTGACGATTACATGAGATGAGCACTTCGTGGACAGGGAGACTGCATGCCTCTGTCCAGGGAGAATCAGGCATGACTGGGGAGTGTGTATATGAGTCTGTGTATAAGGAAGAAAATTCCCATTTAAGGAAAGATAATGTTGAATGGAAGCTTTCTTTTCCTTACAAGTTGATATTAATTTCCTTGTGGTCCCTGCTCTTTGCACTTGCTCTTATACTCACAGACCAAGTTCAATCAGAGCAGTAGCTCTCAACTTTAGGGTAGACATGCAATGCCCTCCCTGCCCTCATGACCTCCACTAAGCCCTATCCTGGTCGATTTCCACCCAGACATTCTCGTATTTGAGCCTTTATGGAGCCCCCTCCACATGGCATGGTCGGTGGTCAGCACAGGTGGACAGCAGTGAACTCAGTAGAGGTCCCTGGTCTCAAGGGCTAAGCTGGAGACATCACCACACAATTACACAGTCCTGGGGAGAGATGAGCACTGGATGCTGGAGAAGCCCAAAGGAGGATGCCTAACCTCTCCAGGAGGATATAATGCATCGCCTAAGTCCTGAGGGATGCGCAGAGGTTAGGCAGGTAAGGTGTGCAGAAAGGGCGTTGCCAGCAGAGAGAAGTAGCCTCCCGTTCCTGAAGATGAGATTTCAGATCCACAAGGAGTCTGACTTGTTGGACCAGTGATTCTAGAAGTGTGCTCTCTGCACCCTTGTTATCCCCAGGGAGCTGGTTAGAAGTACAGGATTCAGGACGTCACCACAGACCTAGAAATCAGAAACTCTGGGCTTGGAACCCAGCCGTCTGCATGTGGTCAAGCCCTCTAGGTGATTCTGATACTCAGTGAGGTTTGAGAACCTCTCTGGTAAAAGAAAGCCAGGTCAGTGGGGAGTCAGGAGGCTTGGGGAGAGACTCAGGGGTTTGTAATGGAGGATCCTATTAACAATAAAATAAGGAGTTTTAACGGTACCCTGAGATGAATGGAGAAATAACTGTCAAAGTATTTAAAGCAGGGAAAGTGCATGGCCAGTTTGGGTTTTGAGAAAATAACTCTGGATTTTAGAAAGTTCTTTCATATTATTTATTTGGTCAGTGCACATTCCAATCCTGGCTACCCAAACCTCTCCCTCTCAGTGGAATTACCTGATTTTGTTGTCTCCTGCCAAGGTGACAAAGCCCTAATGTGGCCTTTTGGGTGTTCACTTTTTCCTGCCCTTAATACATGGTGACCACGCATCAGAGTTTCTTTTTTTTTTTTTTCCCCAAACATATAATGCCAGCCAGAACACAGCTGTTAGATATTTGCTTCCTGGAGTGGACCATTTCTCCCTCTTTCTCAAAATCGATTTTTAGAATCTCATTATAATGAACTCAATTTGTGGTTTGATAAGATGGTCACACATTGGCCGACTGCACTAGAATATTGAGGTTAGGTAGATCGTAAACCCAAGGAGTCTTCAGGATAAGGGCAGGTCCTCCAGTTCACAAACCTCTCCCTTTAGATCAAGATAAATCCAGCACACACTCCCTCCATCCCAGCAGTACTGAGAAATGTCAGTACTTGGCTGACTTCCCACTGGGCCCATAATTGCTGACCCAGCTGTCATAGCTTCTCGTCTGAGAAAGACAGAGTTCTGGAGGCATATTCTGGCATATCTGATGGATGTTGGTAGCTTGTCAACAAACTAGCTAAAAAAAGGGCTCCACTGAATAAAAGACTCCAAGCTTGAATCCCCAAGTGAGCTGAAAAAGGCTATCGTGTGTGTTTGTGACACGAAGTCTGTTTTCTCACAAGAAGGAAAGCTGGAGCTCTAAGTTGACAAGAGAAACCATCCATTCATCTTGAGAAAATCAGTGCCGCTCACTCTGGGGCTGTTTGCAGTAAACATGATTTTCAATACAATTACAGTGCAAAGCTTATCTCATGATACGTTATATAAGAAAAGTGATTATTATTCAGACCATACATTGCACTGAACACTTGAGGGCTTTGGTTAGCAATCCACAGACCACAGAGGTTTCCACAGTCAACTCAAATTTACAGAGATTCTCCACCAACTCTGTGACTTTTCCAGGCCTTATCAGAGGCCCATGATAACCTCAGATGAACTGTGAAAACAATGTAAGTTTCCAAAACTAACCATGACAACTCCTAAGAATAGCTTTTCTTACAGAATTTCTGATGTGTCTGTGCATGAGAGCAGTTTGGAAAAACAGAATAGGTCTTAAGAAGACAACATAAAGAACAGTCGTAGTACAAAAAACAAAATCTAAACTCTAAATTTTAATCATAACTTTAATCCTAACTTTTTGCTCTGACAGTCACATTTGCTTTCTTAAAACGTCTAGGTTTTTTGGCAATCTTATACTTGTAGACACGTCTTATAATAGGGAAGAATAAATCTGACTCCATATTGGATCTGTTTCTTTTACTTTAAACTTTGTATTCTATTGCTTTTGCTACAAATGAATCACTAAAGAGATGCTACCTATAGCTTAAAGTATACATGATGGCCCATGTCCAGGAACTCTGCCTCCTGTGTCTGAGCTTAAGCTAAAATACATGTATTTAAGCTCACAGGAAACATCCTGACCAGGACCACTTGTGAATGGCTGCAGGAAGGAAGAAATTAACCCATCCCCTCTGGAGTCTGGCTGGAACTAGGAAATATGTGCAACAACTTACTGCCTTTTTGCTTTACCTCCCCACCTCCCCCTCTTAAAGAAACTAGCATCCAAACCTGGGCAAGATGGTTCTGTGGAACACTAGTCCACCATTTTCTTGGTCTGTTGTCTTATGGTATAAAGTTGCTGTTCCTTGTCCCAGCAGCTCATCTCTCTATTTATTGGCCTGTCGTGCAGTGAGCAGTATGCGCTTGGCCTCAGCAACACTCTCAGCACACCTAAAATGTACAGTTCCACCGAGCTCTTCACTGACTACAAGACCAAGCCAAATGAATGTATTTATTTTAGGGAATTCCCTAAAATATATCTTTTAGCAGATAATTCTTTTAGCAGTAGAAATCTTTCCATTTGTTTATTCTCAAGTGCATTGGCAGTTATTGGGTATATTCTATACTCTTTCTGGTCACTGTGCTGAACTGTGAGATGCAAAACCATTGCGACATGGGCTGTCCCACTCAGGGACTCAGACACAATAACACTGACAGGGCAAATGAATCACTCTGCTGGTGTAGGATGCAATAAATGGAAGTGTAATTATACCTACAACTTATTACCCAAAGAGGGGGTTTGGGAGAGTGAAAAGGGGAGCAGATAACAAAACTGAGATGACAAGCGTGGACTAGAATAATATGCAGCAGGCTGGGACGTAGGGTCACCCCAAGGGGCGACAGGTTAACAGAAGGTTTCAGCAGAGGGGTGGTAATGTTTCATAAATCCTGTTCACAAGTTCACAGAAGGAATGATCAAGGCAAAGGCTGCTACTGAGCAGCTCACCCTTGTGAAAAGAGCATAATTCAATTATGAATTGCTCCCTTGCTTCACAAGAGCCTCAGTGATCTTGAGCCACAACATACTATAATAGGGAAGAACAAATCTGACTCCATATTAGGTCTATTTCTTTTATTTTAACCTTTGTATTCTATTGCTTTCGCTTCAAGTTAATGTAGAATGTTGTCTACAGCCTGAAATATACAGGATAGCCCATTCTCAAGGCTCTGACCTTTAAGGGTGTAAAACTTTTCCAGTCATATAGAGATAAAAGTTACAGGAGCATTGTGACCTGAGCTGCGTGGACGGCTGCAAGAACAAAGGATTCTGCACCACGAAGTTTGCACCAACCAATCACACCCCTCCCTCACCTTGCCTTTAAAGATGTTTTGCTGAAACCCTTTGGGCAGTTTGGGGGTTTTGAGGGGCATGAGCCACTTGTTCTCCTTGCATGGCCCTGCAATAAACTTTTCTCTGCTCCAAACTCTGACATTTCAGTATTATTTGGACCCACTGTGCATTGAGCACACCAACTTGGGTTCAGTAACAACACAATTGCTCCCTGAAAGTGTTCCCGTAATGAGACACCTAAATAAGTGTCAAAATGGGAGGAGAGCTACCATCGCCCCTCTGCCCTCGACTATTTGTCTAAAATAAAAGATTGATCATGTTTTTACATTTAGGAGAAATTGAATGCTCTTTGTTAATGATTCTATCTGGGCAAAATCTACAGAACTTAGTGCCAGGAGGCCAGGGGGAGAATCACAGTAAATCACTCCAGTGACAATTTCAACAGGGAGTAAACATAAAACAAACTGTACGAGGCAAGCCCTTGGCATTTGTGTGGGAACCCACTGCTGCATTAAGTGGTTGATCTAAGTATTAGGTCATTTTTCCTTTTATGCTTTCCTTTAAAATGATCACTGTTAGCATATGGGTCATGGAACTCAGAGGGATATTGCTGGTCAAATCACACCCTGGGCAGCAGGACATTAATTCATCAGGAAACTTGTTATCTGTGGGTTTTCCCTTCATTTGTTAGCCTTACAAAAGACTTGGTTTCTTCAACTTCCACTACGACCATTTACTTGTCTGCTTTTCGAAGTTACTAAAAATCCTTGAGTTCCAAAAAAGCAGAGGTTGTGTTACTTATTTCTCTGTCTCCAAAGCTGAGCAGAGGGGGGAGGGGGGTTACTGAGTAATGTTTATTGTCTGTTGAAGGGATTTTAAGACTGAATCAATCAGTGAAGCTGTTTAAGATAGATCAGAAAAGTTGACTTAAGGTAGCATACTGCAGTGTTTTTATTTAACATGTTTTTATTACATATATATGTGTATTTGTCTCTTCACAGAAGAGATTGTTCAGTGATTCCTAGAACTAAGAGAAAGAAGAGTAGGCAGATCTCATTCTTTTTAATTAACTTATTTTTAAGAAATTTTCTGGGCCATCATTTCCTTATCTATAGAATGAAAGAGTTGCAATGAATGATAAAATGCTCTGATTTCCAAAGTGGGATTCAGGGCTTCCACAGGGGCCTCCAAGCCCCCAGGTCTGACTGCTGTCACCCCATACCTCCCCTTCCCCAGGGTTTGCATGCTATAAACTCAGCCTTGAGGTTCCCTGTGATACGGCCACATGGGTCTTGGCATGCCAAGGATGAAATATACGACTCTGTGGTCTCTACCATGTGTGATAAATGGCCCCAAATGATGAGACCAACAACAAAGAGGGCAGCTGAAGCTAGAATGACAAAGAGATTTACATGGGGAAAGAGAATATGACTTCAACTCTGAGCCTGATGAATTTTGCATGACACAACTTGGCAATAATTAACCAAACAGGAGCCAGTCTGTTTTGTGCAAAAAGAAGGTAACTGGAGATAGAAAATGATGGCTGTAATTTTTAATGAGGGAAGCCTGACAGATCATTATACCTTATCAGAATTTATATAATGCTTTTAAAATTGATTAGTGTTCCTTGTTTAAAAGAAATTCAAAAGAAGACCCCGGACAGAAGTCCACATAGCCTGAAGTCTCCAGATGGCCTGATGAAGGTGTTGGAACCTTTAGAAACCTGGTATGTAAAAATGTTTACCCCCTTCCTTTGAGGTACAGGTGGCTGTGTGGTCCTGAATAAGGAGGGAAAGGTAAAATAGGGAGAAGTTTGGTAACCAGCTTAATTATCAGATGAAGGTAATGATGAACACAGCTAACACTCTGTGAATGCTTCTCACATGCCAAGCACTATTTTAAGTAATCTGCATATATGAAATGATCACTACTATTACCATTCCCTTCATCAAAAAAGAAACTGTGTCCACAGAGGACCCAAGATTGTCCGAGATTATACAATCGGTGGGTGATAAAGCTAAGTTTATATCTCTGGTGGTTTAAGTGTAGAACCCATCTGTTTAATATTACCACAGCATACTGCCTTTAAACGTGTTTACGTGACACTGAAAATCCTTAAGATTAGCAATCACAGACATGAAAATGACAGTGTTGCCTAAGATGAACTGACTCTCAGAGTTCGAAGAGGATTTTGCAACAAGAGTTTTAAATTTTGGCTCCATATAACACTTACCTAGGAACAGAAAAAAAAATGCTTATGCTGGGGTCCTTACAGTGATTATGATTTAGATGGAGTATGGTCAGAGGACGTATTTACAAATATATATCCCCAGGTGATTCTTATGTAGAGTTAGGTTTCAGAACACAAGTGAAAAATCAAGGAGTATTAGCCCAGGAACTCCTGGACTGGGCAACAGCTAAACTTTGTCCCTTGACATCTTAACTACATATGCTCAGGAATTGTAGGTTGCTCACTTTGGTCTTGTGAATAAAAAATATTATGAGTATTAGAAAATTGAATATAATACTTTCCCTCTAATAAAATTTCCCCATGTCATAGGACTAAATACTTCCAGACATATAGTGGAAAGCCCAAGGAGATAGGAACAGTACAGACTGTGCCACTTTGGGGAAGTTGTTCATTCAACATTTTAATTGATTTAATTGAAATGGGCCTTGTTCTGTGCTGAGAACTGGGTATCTAAGTAGGTATGGTCCTTAACCTTGTGGAGCTCATAAACCGGTAGGTGAGACGGGTAATTCACAATGAAATGCACATGTAAACAGCTATTAGAAATCTATTTATCGGTCCATCTAATGTCTTTCTCCTTGTCTTTTTCTACATAGAGATAGAGATAGATATTCTACAGATAGATGATAGACAGATAGATAGATAGTGATTGCTATACACTGAATGTTGTATTCACCCAAAATTCATAAATAACATGTTGAAACCTAATCCCCAATGAGATGGTATTTGGAGGAGGGATGATTGGGAGATCCCTGAGGAACCCTCAGGGGTGGAACCCTCATGAATGAGTTAGTGGCCTTATCAAAGAGGCCCCGGAGAGCTCCCTTGCCCCTTCTACCAGGTTAGGACTTAGTGAGAAATGACCATCTATGAACCAAGAAGTGAGCCCTCACCAGACACATCAGTTGCTGTGCCTTGATCTTGGATTTTCCAACCTCCAGAACTGTGAGAAATAGATTTATCTTGTTTATAAGCCACTCAGCCTATGGTGTTCTGTTAGAACAGCTCAAACAGATGCTTTGAAAGAAAAGAATGGTATGTCTTAAGACAGAAAAATAAGAGTAACCTTATTTAAATTGGGACTCAATGGGCATCTGTCTGAGAAGATGATTATAAAGCTGAGGCTTATTAAGAGATGAGCTGAAGAAGTCAGAGGGAGGGAGGAGCATTCCAGCTAGAAGGTCCTGAGATAGGTGAGAACATGACATCGCAGAGGGCAGGACAGAGGCCAGTAGTGTCTGAGCCCAGAGAAGACAGGATATTGCTGGACAGTAAGGCCAGTGAAGTGGGCAGAGGCCAGGTCCTCCAGTCCTGTTCTTTTTTCACAGAACTTTGTTCCTAAGTGCAGGCAGAAGGCACCAAAAGTTTTCCAGCAGGAAGTGGTTCAGCTCTGTATTTCATGATGATCCTGCAGGCTGTCTCAGAGATAATGGACTAAAAGAAAAGAGGAGTGAAAGCAGGTTGCTATGTTAAAAATTCAGATGATAGATGATGTAATTGAACTAAGCTAGTGACTGTGATGATGAAAAGAAATGGAAGTATTTGGGATGATTTTTGGATGTAATACCGATAGAACTTGTTGTTGAATTTACTGTGGGAAGTGAGGGAAAGGAAAGATTTCAAGAAAGATTCTCAGGTCTGGTTTGGGCAACTGGTGTATTTATTGAGATGAGAAAGACCACAAGAAGATGCTGAGTGTAGTCGGAGTTGATTAAGAGTTCCCTCTGGGATGTGTTCAATTTGAGCTGTTTATGACATGACCAAATTGAGACATCAATCAGGCAAATGAATACATATTTTTAGAGCTCAGAAGAAATATTTGGCTCAGGATGCAAATTGCCTCATTTATCTAAAGTCACTTCACCTTTATAAAATTCAGTTTTCCTTTCTATATACCTAGGAGTAGTAATTCTTATCTACAAAGGTTCTTGTGAGCTTTGGCATGTGTGTTGCACCACACTGTGCATCGTAACTGACAGTGGGGGAGGGGGTGTTGATGGTGATGCTGGTGGCATTTCTAATGGCAATTGCTAATTTAATGATGAATAACTGACACCAATAGGGAAGATACTGGCTCTCTCTCCCAGGAAGAGTAGACATGAATTACAACTAAGAATGATTCTCCTCATTTTCCCATCTCTTCTTCTATCACAGTCTCTATAAAAGATGATTTACTTAAGACAATTCTACATTGACATCTCCATTTCATGTGTGCATCTTTATATCACCAACTCAACAATGTAGCAGGACCTATGTCCTTTATTTGCTTGGTTCACTGGCATGAATGTGTTTGACCAAAGACTAATCAATCTGAAAATTGATCAGAGAGAGAAAACACTCATGGAAAACTTAAAAACCAGATGCCCTCGTTGACAATAGAGGTGACACAGGTGGAAAAATGGTAATGTAGGAGGTATTCGCTAATTCTTAGGAGAATATAACGTAGCAAGCTAGGCTGTCAGATATCCATCCATACAAGGGAGACATGGCATAGCCAGAATGAACTTGACAGACAGCAAGAGGACATAACTTGTTCAGAATAACTATCTATAAAGATGTGACAATTATCTTCTTGGTTTACCACGGAATTATTGACATTTGCTCCATGGAATTAGTAGTAATCATAATAGGGGAAGACCTCATGTGTTTGGGTCTTTGTAGAATGCAGAGGCAGGTCACATCAATCCTACTCTTGAGCAGAGAGAGAGAATCTGAAAATGGCAGGAAATTGAGATCCCGAAGATTATGACAACAGAAGTGAAAGCAACAGCAAACAGAGATCTGAATCTGAGACGAGACGGCCCTTGCCTGGTAGAGAATATGATTAATGTTTCCCCAAAAGACCACTTATACTGGCAATACAAGAATGTCCTCTATGGGTCTATACCTACATTAATACTAGCTGTCACTTACTAAGCACAGACTCTTTGCTAGATACTCTGCTCAAGGCTTGATACATCAAAACTCAAAAATGACATAGTCGTCTTTAAAATAATTACCACTCTCATTTATAGATGAGAAACAGAGGCTCAGAGAAGTCAAGAGTGTTTGCAGGAAGATTCATCTTTTTAAGAGCAGACCATTTGTTCAAGTGTTCATATCTGAACACACAAAAGAAATCTGTTTCTCTGAACATCATTGTGACCATGGCAAAAAGATGGTCCTGGGGATGTGGAAGCAAAAGGAACCTTGGTAAAGTGGAACAGTCACCTTGACATTTATAAAAGGGAATGAAGGCAATCAAAGAAAAAATATTTAAAAAACATAAATACTTAGGGAAAATGGAGACATGCTTTTACTTCTAGAGATTTTAAAACGGAATATACCAGAATGGGTTTAGGAGGCTTCAAACACCTTCAATTTAGGAATTACAACCATGATATTCTCAATTATTCAATGAGAAAAAAATGTGAGGTAGTAAAGAAACCATGTATAAGGAAGATTCTCATAAGCTCAAAATTTTCATTTCCTATAAAATATATAGAAAAGAGGACCCATTAAAAAGAGTATAAAACTGATGAATTGGGAGATTGGGATTGACATAGTACACTAATATGTATAAAATGGATAACTAATAAGAAACTGTTGTATAAAAAAATAAATAAAATAATTTTTTTAAAAAGAGTATATAATTTTTTTTAAAAAATTACAATAAAAACTTTCAGAAATGAGTAAGGATGGTTAGGCTTTTGAGCCAAAACATTAAATATCCAGGGAGCATATAACAGTTGTCAGACACTGATCTAGGTCTCAGGTAGTAGAATTAGGACATGATTCCGTCATGCTCTATAAAGAGACTAGTTATTAGGCAAGGAAGCACCAGGTCATTTTAATTTGACAAGATAGGACCTAGAATTGAAGCTCATAAAATGAGGTCACATGATAGGGCCTGGGAGTCAGAAACCAGGTTACATTTGATCTGGGTGGTGAATGGCCATCAGGAGTCATCCCAGTGAAGGGGAATGAGGATATTTCAGAAAAAAGCAGCAGCTTAATCCAGCGAACCCACTTTTAGGTGTATATCCGGAGAAAACTATAATTCAAAAAGATACATGTACCCCAATGCTCATAGCAGCACTATTTACAATAGCCAGGACATGGGAGTCAAATAGGAAGAGACAGATGCCAAAAAATAAGTACACAATTAACTTATGAAATGCAATCATAAAGAATGTTCCAAAGGATAAATACAGGACTTAAAGAAGTCTGGAAAAAGGTCTTATTTTCCTTAAAGCCCCAGAGCTTTGTATGATTCATAGTATATCTCAAGTGCTAAATGAACGTTGTTAACTAAATAAATAAATGATTGAATTAATGATTTTATCTCAAGTGCTAAATGAATGTTGTTAACTAAATAAATAAATGATTGAATTAATGATTTACAAAATGGTAGAACTTTGTCTTCAGAAATTATCAAACTATTAAATTTCTACCAGTCTTTAGCAACACACTCAAATGGAATTTTGAGAAAAAGATTTATGAGGCAAAAGAAAAAAATCAGTTCCCTAGAAAGTACAGTGGGTGTATTAATGGTAAGTAATTCCAGAATAATAACATGGTGGCCTATGCTGAGACAGTGAGACTGACCTGATATATGTATCCATCCATTCCACAGATATTTCTTGAATGCTATTTGTGTCTAATGCGTGCTGGCACTTAACAGGCAAGGTGCTTGCCCTCACGGCACTTACATTCTAGTGCAGGGACTCAGAAAGACAAACAATCAACAAGTCAGCCAGAACAAACAAACCAGATTCTGGTTTGTGGCAGGCACCAGGAAGAAAATAAAAGTGAGTCATATAACTGTGGGTTAATGGTTGGTGCACAGGAATCAGTGCAGGTCACTTTGAAGGCTGATCCGAGCAGATTTCTCTAAGAGGTGATATTAGAATTGAGAATCATATTGACTGAAGGAGATGACCATGTAAATCCTGGGAAAAACTCTTCTGTGCCTAAGAAACAGGAAAAACCTGTCATATGTCAGCAATAGGAAGAAAGCCTGCATGGACAGAAAAAAGTAAAAGGAAGCTAAAGAGGTAGGCAGGGTACGCTCAAGGGATTTTACTTGCCAGTAAGAGCTTCAATTTTAAATGAAGTAGGCAGTGGAATGATATGATTTTCTTTCTTATTTATGAAGATCACTTTGGCTACGTTGGCATGAAAAACAGGTTTGTGGAGATACTGGCATGACCAGGATGCAGTCTATTTAAATGTTCCAGGTGAGGACTGACAGGTGCAATTACTCAGGGAAGCAGGACCAGTGCATGGATTTAGAATGTGTTTTGAAAGAAGGAACTGGGAGGGCTGCTATGAACCATAGATGCAGAGCAAGGAGTAGAGATTCTGGGAAAGGAGAAATCGAGGCTGCTTCCTAGGTTTCTATTCTAGCAAATGGCTGAACCATGCCATTTATTGAGACGGGAGATGTGGAAAAGCAAGTTGTTGAGAGAATGGTAATCCAGGGTTCTATTTATGCTGTAATAAACTTGAGATATTTATTAGATTTCCAAATGGAGACAGCAAACTTATTGCATATATAATTCCAAGGGTCAGGCCAGGAGATACAGATGTGGAGGTGATCAGTATATGGATGGCATTTGAGTTC
Source organism: Delphinus delphis (assembly GCF_949987515.2). NCBI lineage: Eukaryota > Metazoa > Chordata > Mammalia > Artiodactyla > Delphinidae > Delphinus > Delphinus delphis. The sequence continues at coordinate 106,585,065 of NC_082689.1, read as the reverse complement.
ATGGAACCCTGTGAATTTAGCTGGGCACTGGTGGGGGCCGGGGGTGGATGGAAAGTAGAAGTCTTTGGAGAAAACCATAATTCAAAACAATGCATGCACCCCAGTGTTCATAGCAGCACTCTTTGCAATAGCCAGGACATGGAAGCAAGCTAAGTGTCCATCAACAGATGAATAGATAAGGAAGATGTGGTGTATATATACAATGGAATACTACTCAGCCAATAAAAAGAATGAGATAATGACATTTGCAGCAACATGGATGGACCTAGAGATTATCATACTAAATGAGGTAAGCCAGACAGAGAAAGACAAATAACACATGATAACGCTTATATATGGGATTTTTTTAAATGATGCAAATTAACTTATATATAAGACAGAAATAGACACACAGACATAGAAAAATACTTATGGTTGCCAAAGAGGAAAAGGGGGGAGGGATAAATTAGGAGTTTGGGATGAACAGATACACACAACTATATATAAAATAGATAACCAACAAGGACCTACTGATAGCACAAGGAACTATACGCAATACCTTGAGTAATAATCTATAAGGGAAAAGATTCTGAAAAATAACACACACAAACTTGCACATGCATATATATATATATGTATGTGTGTGTGTGTATATATATATATTAATCACTTTGCTGTACACCTGAAACTAACACAACATTGTGAATCAACTAAACTTCAATAAAATTTTAAAAAAGAAAGTAGCAGTCCTGAGACAGAGTCCTGAGAATGAACAGAGCAAGATAAAAGAGAAAGCTGGTTTTTAAAAAATGGAAATATCTAATTGAACCAAATCCTACTGAGAGGTGAGTGAAATGAGAAAAGTGACCACTGGATTTTAGCTACGTGGAGGTCACTGGTGGACTTGACTAAGCTAGTTTCTGTAGAGCAGTCTGCATGAGTCAGGGTCCCCCCCAGAGGCATAGAACCAGCAGGTTCTGTACACAGGTCGATTCACTGCAAGGAACTGGCTTATGTGACTGTATGGGTTGGCGAGGCAAGTCTGAAATCCCCTGTAAGGACAGACTGTCAGGAGGGGTGGGCTAGAAGCTCTCTGGCAGGAGGTGAAACTGTAGTCCCCAGGCAGGAATTCTTCTGCCTCCAGGGAAAAAATTCAGCTCTGATCTTAAAACCTCTCAACTGACTTCATCAGACCCACAGTCTATCAAGCATAATCTCCTTCACTTAAGGTCAAATGATGTAGATGTTAAAATAAGCCCATCACAGCAACACCAGGATTGGCGTCTGGCTGAATCACTGGGACTAGAGCATCCCAAGTTAACACATGAAACTGACCACCACATGGCTAAAGGCTGATTGGAAACAGCTGCAGTGGGAAGGGAGGGGAGAAGTGGAAACAGTAACTAAAGACAACTTTTGGGGAGAAGCTATTCTGTGAGGAAGAGGGGAGAGGAGAAAGGTAGATAAAGAGAACCATCGGGCTTTCGTAGTTGTTTTGTTTTATGGCTTATGCAGGCAAGTTTTATGTTTATCAGAATGAACCAGTAAAAAAGGGGGATAAGATGATGTTGAAAGGGAATTTTTGATCCAGAAGACACGGTGAGGTTTTGGTTTTATATACAGCCTGAGAGAGAGGGATGTGTTCTTTTTTCCCAAAGGAAAAGCACAAAGCCCAAGGACTAGTGATTGAAGATTATAGAGTACCAGCTGGAAGATCATCCCAGAAAAGGGTGTTCTGTGTCCAACAGCTTCCCAAGGGGGTTAACGTCCCATCACTCACAGTTTACCTGAAGGTAATTCATCTCCTTATAGGATGCACTTATTAGATGCAGAACTTTCCTGGAGAGGATTCCATGTAGGACAAAGCTACCTCAATGTCAGGAGCCCTTTGCTTGGTCAAGATCTGGGCTTTAGCAGATCTGAGAACATTGTGTGTGTGTGTGTGTGTGTGTGTGTGTGTGTGTGTGTGTGTGTGTGTGTGTGTGTGTGTGTGTGTGTGTGTGTGTGGTATGCGGGCCTCTCACTGTTGTGGCCTCTCCCGTTGCGGAGCACAGGCTCTGGACGTGCAGGCTCAGTGGCCATGGCTCACAGGCCCAGCCGCTCCGCGGTATGTGGGATCTTCCTGGACCGGGGCATGAACCCGTGCCCCCTGCACTGGCAGGTGGACTCTCAACCACTGCACCACCAGGGAAGACCAACCTTTTAATCTTGTAGAAAATTGTGCATATTACAGTAGGCACTTTTCTTAAGTGATGGTTCCTCACTGTCATCGGATTCTCAAAGGGTTGCATCATCAGAAAAAACTAAACATGTTGCTCAAAGGTCTCTCTCTACTCTACAGTCTATTATTTAACTTGACACTATGAGTCTTTCTGTGCAAGCATGCAGAGCTATGGGCATTGAAAACAAGGACAACTGCCAGGACAGAGAAAACAAATGTAGGAGGACATGTTAAAGAGAAATAGGATTATCACACCAAAATAGATGGCTGAAGTAATAATATAAATACACTTTTTATTTCAGCATGAATGCTTCATGCAGTACCTAAAAATAAACCTCCTAGTATAATAGGGAAGAACAAATCTGACTCCATATTAGATCTGTTTCTTTTAACCTTTGTATTCTATTGCTTTTGCTTCAAGTTAAGAATGTTGTCTATAGCCTGAAATATTCAGCACAGTCCATTCTCAATGTTCTGACCTTTAAAGGAATAACACTTTTCCACTCTTTTAAAGATAAAAAGTTGCAGAACAGAGAATAATATTTGTCTTGTTGGAGGTTTACAAGAACATCATGATGTGACCTATGTGGACAGCTGCAAGAACAAAGGATTCTGACACCAAGAAATCTGCAACAACCAACCATGCCCCTCCCTCACCTTGCCTTTAAAAATGCTTTACTGAAACCCTTTGAGGAGTTTGGGGAGTTTTTTGGGCACAAGCCACCTGTTCTTCTTGCTCGGCCCTGCAATAAACTTTTCTCTGCTCCAAACTCCAATGTTTCTGTTTGTTTGGCCGCACTGTGCATTGGGCGCAGGAACTTGCATTCGGTAACGTTAGTAGTGACAACTGTTATCAAGAGAAGAGGTAGCATGGGAATCTGGCTGCCCCACAGATCCTGGGTTAGGAAGCACACACGCCTTGCCTTGTCGATGGCTATGCTTTTAGATGGAAGGGCTGGAGTGCAAGGCAGTCTCTCCTTGGTCTAGTGGTTTGTTGGAGCATCTGTTCTAAAACACATTCTTTCTGAAAGTACTTGTTCAAGATAAAGACAACCTTTTCGCATGTCATTCCCCTCTGTGCAGGACTTTATTTTTAGTAGAGACTCTATGTTCATAGTTTCCCTGAGGCGCTTGCTAACACTCAGCTTTCTTGGTCCCTCTCCCCAGTAATCACAATCCAGTATGTATGCAGCAGGACTCAGGAAGTGCATTTTTAAGGAGCACTCAGTTGATCCTGATGTGAGCCTCCAGTAGATCACACTACGGAGAACAGTACAAGTGTATAACACATTAGGCACTCCTGTAACCATAAACAGGGATCTCTTGGACTAATTTATACTAAAGTGGTAGTAATCAAATTTGTTCATTCATGAGGGGTCATTGGGTTTTAGCATTATAAGCAGGAGACGTCCCTGCTAAGACAGAAAAACAATTTATTATGATGCAATTTTCGATTTCAATATAAAACCTGCAGAGAAGAGTTATAGGGATGGGAAACTTCCCTGCATAATTTTATTCTAGAGTGATTGCCAGTTCTACCGGTGTTTACAAGCTTCCTTATCTGCAGGATGGAGCTCTGCTTTTAAATTCACCCAGAACAACTCACAGAGGGATGGAGGGCCTGCATAATTCTAAGACAGAAGCATCTCATGGGTTACCCTGGGTTGAAATGTTTCTTCTCTTTCCCTTCCAGAACAAGGAAGGGGAGAGTTTTATAATACTTCACCACACTTCTAGGAAAGAACTAAACTTAAATTATTTTAGTATTGCAAAGGCAAATGGCATCTCAAACTCCAAGAGCTCTTCATTTTGAACATTTTGTTTTGATAAACCCATAGCATCTTCTCACCACCAAGTTACTTCATCCCTAAATAACCTAAGAACTAGTAGATTTTGCTCTCTGCCCCACAGAAGACAAAGCAGTCGGGTTAGGGTGCAGCTGTGACTACAAAGGATATGAGATGACACTGTTACTGAAGCTTAAGGCCAACCTTTAAAATAAGTACCACCTCTGAAAACAACGATCCACTGATGTTACGTGTCATCATTCCAAGGCAAGTGAAAAGGCTTTCTAACTCTTACTGACTGGGGATTCAAAGCCACTGACTTTGTCTCTGACCTTTAACTCGATGGATTTTGAATCACTCCTTCTGTATTAGGGTGTACAGCATCACTCTTAAACATTGTGGTTAATGACATAAATCTTGTACAGATTTTAAAAAATGAGTTTTTCTACCTCTGGGTTGAATTACACAGTTTCAAATATGCATAAGTCATTAAAGTGTAGAAATAACTTCAAAACGACGGAGATTGCATTCTCAATGTCAGTAACCGTGATACCGCTTGGGTCCCGTCACTCGCCCACACACACGTGTTGATAACCCCTGTGGGTACTTACTATAGGAGCATCCATAGACCTCAACCCTCATGCCGATCTTTCCACTTGGATTCCACTCCAGGGGCACAAAGCGAACGAACCGGGCTCTCACAGAGTGCAGTAACTTGTGGTGCATCACGCTGTCAGCGTTCATGTTCCCTGCAAAGGTCTGTGGGGAGAAAAGGAGGCCAGGTGAGGTCTGCGACACCATGGCACCACCTTCACGGGAGCTCGAGGACCATAGGTGGAAACCCACCTACGTCGCTCCATAAACTTTTAGAGAATATCTTCAACGTCTCAGATCTTACAAATGAAATCTGACTCTGGTGGAAATTCTGCATTATGTCCTATACAGTATTCTTCTTTTCAGAGATACTGTACATTATTCTTTAAGAACCCCCCTCTTCCACATTCTATAAATAAGTCAATCTTAGTAAGTCATAAGACATGACATCTAAAAGCTATACGAAGTAAATAACACAGTGAGGTTCTGATACTCCTCATGTTCATAATCACTGCAGTATGGAAGATAACTGAAAAATCTCCTCTTAGAAGGGGAGGCTTTCACAGAAGTAATTGTTACCATTAATTGAAGCCAGTCAGTACACTAAGCACTTTCCATTATCATTATTACTGTTTTACAGATTAAAAAGAAATCTGAAGCCTAGAGATACAGAAAGGAGGAGGAAGAAAAAATCTTCAAATCATCTAATTGGTTAGTAATTAGTCTATGATTCAATTCCAAAGTTGTCTTATTCCAAAGCCTATGGATTTTCCTACAGTCACACACTTTTCAACTATTCCGTTGTTAATTGCTCCACGAGGGAGAACAGGAGGCTCTGATTTTTATGTAATTTATATTCACATTTCCCTGTGAAGTTTAAGCAAAGGCATACACAGCATGGGAGATATTTGGCACACGAAAATTATGCCTCCTAGCCTTCATTTGGATGAATGATTTCTGGAGTAGAACTTTTTCTGCAGATGGAATCCAAAATCTCAAACCTAATCTTTTTTTTCCCCCCACGGAGGTAAAATATGCATAAAATAAAATTTACCATTTTAACCATTTTAAAGTGTATAGTTCAGTGGTATAAAGTACACTCACATTATTGGGCAACCATCACCACTGTCCATCCCCAGAACGTTCTCATCAGCCCAACTGTACCTCATCTTCAAGGTAGGATGTGAGTTAGCACATTGATTTGCCTGCTTCATTATGAATGAGCTACCATCTACCTTCTTTTCTGACTCAAATATTCACAGATAAAACCTGCATGCTAATGTCATATCAATACCAAACAATAAAAAGAAGATCCATTGGTTTCTCAAATGGCCAAAGAGAACAGCAAGTAAAGGATGTATGTATGGAATGGAATCCATTTCAATGATCCAAACCTCAACCTTGATTGTCTCCTCATAACATCTGTGAATCTAGGGTACTTGGAACAATCTGACATTTCTGCTGGACACAACACACCCACTGGCTAATAACTCTGATATTCTTCAATTAATAAAATCACTGTTATATATCACATGGTGGCTTATGAAGAAGGGAGAAGCTCACTTTCTACTTTGCACCAAAACTCTGCTGCAAGAGAATGACTTGGAGGAGAAGAATTCCTTGAGATTCAAATCCAACATTCTTGTCTGTAGATTTGTCAAAGGTTTGGACGTTGTCTCAACCCAGAAACAGGGATTCTAAAATTATAGACTTGAAGGAGGTAAAAAGGATAATTAAACTATTGAATGTTTTTTTCTAACTTGTTTGCAGTACATTGCCCATTATAAGTGCCTATGTGGTACATCTACCCGTAATTTCATAGAAGCAGTTATTTAATGAGACTAGGACCACCAGGCCGGCCCTTGACTGCTGTTTTAGAGTTGTCCCACCTTTCTAGTTTGATCTTAATAGTTGGCAAAGAGGATGACTGATCCTTGCCACTTTTCACCCTGCTCCCTTTGCCTGGTTATGGCCTCTGAAGTAGAGGAACAACTCAAGGATTCAAGGCAACAGTAGAGAAAAACTTTCATCCCCATTTGGTATTGACCACAATTTGAGCTACAGTCATGTACTCATGTCCTGTTCTCTTATCCTAGGAACTGTGTGCTCTTGCTCTTTCCAGGTTGTGTAACTGTACCACTGAAGAGATATTTATTTATTCCTCTGTATTTGGCAGTAGAAACGTACTCTAGTGGGTATGAGTGTTTCCTCATTCCCATCCCAGCCCTGACACAACCTTTATCATGCATGTGCTCTTGTGCAATCAATGCCCAAGTTGTCATTTTTCTCCTAGTCTCTGTGTCCTGACCCGAGCTGTCAGTTATCCTCCTGAAACTTGGTTGCTGTCTGGTCAGTTTAGAAAATGGAATTTTAAGTGAAGTCCTAACGTTAACCACTTTATTCTTTTTTTTTTTTTTTTTTTTTTTTTTGGCTGCACACACATTTTGTGGGATCTTAGTTCCCTGACCAGGGGTCGAACCCAGGCCCTCAGCAGTGAAAGTGCAGAGTCCTAACCACTGGACTGCCAGGGAATTCCCCACTTTATTTTTTATTTATTTATTTTTTTGTTTTGTTTTTGCGGTACGCGGGCCTCTCACCGCTGTGGCCTCTCCCGCCGTGGAGCGCAGGCTCCAGACGTGCAGGCTCAGTGGCCATGGCTCACGGGCCCAGCCGCTCCGCGGCACGTGGGATCTTCCCGGACCGGGGCATGAACCCGTGTCCCCTGCATCGGCAGGCGGACTCCCAACCACTGTGCCACCAGGGAAGCCCTCTCCACTTTATTTTTAGTTTACCCATATTAAAGTTATTTGCGATGCAAATCTCATTAAAGTCTCCAAACACACTGCTGAACCCCCATCCTAATGTATCACATGCGCCCCTGCTTATTCCCAATGATGGGATAGGTAAGAAGTGCCATAAGAAGTTACTGAGGAACTACCAAGATTGCAAAGAATGCCTTCAACGAAATGCCTTTCCCACTGGAGGGCCCAGTGCCTTCAGGGACCAGCACTGGACCTCGGGCAGAAAACGCTGGCTTCTCATAGGTGCAGAGCACCAAGGCCACAGCATCTGGATCTCTACCTCCACTTACCCCATCAAAAGTAATTAACTTCATATCCCGTTTCCTCACCATTCTCCTAGTTTGATGAACCAGTGTGGTCCTCTGTTATCTGTATTAAAACTATTCCACCAATAACTCAAGCACAAATGGAGTTTATTTAATTTCAAGTGTTACAAGCACTGGGAAAGGGCACTGGTAAAGCTGCTTTTAAAATAGAAGTTGAAGGACTTTCTAATCACCATTGGCTTCTGCTTTAACATGTAAGCATTATTGATTTGAAGGAAGTTTCTCAATTAAGTTGCTCAAAACTCTTCCTAGAACAATAGAAACATTAGGTACACAACTGGCTATCATCTTCTCTATGACAGTGATGGTGTCTGGGTCACGTTTTACTAGAAAATAAAATATAATCAACTAATAATGTAGAAATTATGTCTATCAATGCACAGATAAATAGAAAGGTGGCTTTATTATCTACTGGCTTAGATGATCCAGACTGCTAGTTATTCTTGAGGATGTTATGCAGATAAAGATAAATATTTGTTTAAAAATGAGTATATGCTTATGACACCAAAGTCCTCCATTGCCATTGCTGTATTTGTTCGGAGTTCTGATTTTTGTGTGACTTCTGGTGAGTTATGTATAAAGGGTACTAAAGTGACTGTTGAGATGAGTGTCACATATCTATGTTTCCATCTCTGCCCTAAGAATTATAACACCAACATGTATGGCAGCTTGACCATACGGTACATGCCTGGAAAAGACTGAAATACCCACTTATCAAAATCAGACTTTTCATACTCCACTAAAGCAAAAGAAACAATGCTTTTGCCCTTCTTCAATTTCCAAAAAAGAAACTGAAACCTTTCTGGACTTCCTCCTCAGTGAAATGGGGAACCGAGCATCAGAGTTGACAGGAGGACTTGGCCTCCTATCATAGGACCTGGCATTAAGGATAAATATTGCAGCAAGGGCGGGAGCCAGAGCAAGAAAGAGATTAACCAGCATGTCCAGGGTAGCCATGGAGCAACTGGAAAATAGAAAAACCAAGACAGAAAGGCTGCCCAGCTGGCCAGCCTTTTATGTTCATCACCATAGATTTAATAGGTGATCTCCCCAACTCCTTTCCCCTGCCCAGCACCACCTGCCCTCCTATCTCACTTTATCTTCTTTCCTAAATGCATCACCACCTGAAAATCTAAATACATATATTTATTTACATTTCTGTCTCTGTCTCCATGGCACTGCAAGAATCACATGGCTTCTCCTAGAATCACAGGCGAGGCCCATAGAGGTTTACTCAGTGAAGAAATGATCCACAGCCTTTGCTCCCCTAATTTGTTTCATTATACAGCCTATTACTTTTTTATGGAGCCTCTTAATTGTGCTCCATAGAAATGCAAACACAATGTCATAATAAGGGAAGTTCTTGTTCACAGCTTTTGGTGGACAAATCAAGAGAGGAGTTTTCAGATGTTTTCTCAATGAAGAGCATCCCTAGTTAAAGGGGGAATGGAAACAATGACATATTAGAATTCCTTCTACTATCACAGCTCTTTAATGCTCTGGATTCTTGGACTAGGGCACTTCAGAGAGACAAAAAGAGAATAAAGGTTCCATGTACATAGTTAAGAAATCCTATGCTACCCAGTCTATCAGGAACCAGCCAAGGAAGAAGCATCAGAGGAGCTGGTGGACAGCTCACACTGTTCATATTTCTTCCTTGATGATAATCTGTGCCTACAAGGTCAAGTTGTTGAGCCCACAAGCTACCTGCAGACTGTGGGTCTGGTTCCTACTGTCCTATACAATATATTGGCCAAGACTGGTGCTCGCTCTAAAAGGACCAAGTGATAACTAAAATGTTCTAGGATGATCTTACCATTATTTCCTCCCCAGAGATTTTCAGGCTCCCTTCCAATACCACTTTCTACACCAGCAGATAAGGCTCAATTTACCTGTCATGTAGGTGATTTTCTCCTAAGATAATTTAACTTCCCTGAATAGGGATCTTTGAAGAGACAGCAGACTGTCACTGGAAAAAGGAACATGAAATCAGACATCATGTGTCTGGTGTTTTTTTTTTAATTATTATTCATTTTCGTGAGATTTCGATCTCAAACTAGCACTCTGCAGAGTGATTTCAACTTCGTGTCAGCCTCTGGCAAAACCACGTAATAGGCTATAAGTTCATCAGGATCTCCTTCTCTTCTCCCTCACTCCTTTGTCCCATTTTTGCTCTTAGCTGACTTTCAACTTTTTTTCTGTTAAATTGTCAGTAACTCAAGCAATGACCCTTCCTAGGGAAAATGCAGAATTTCCATTCTTAAAAGGGACACTTGAAGCACAAAGGAATAAAGAAGGAAGGGAGGGAGAAAAGGAAGGAAGGAAGGGAGGGACGGAGGGAGGGACGGAGGGAGGGAGGGAGGGAGGGAGAATTTTATACACTAAAATAATTAATATCCTGATACTAGTTTGGCTAATAAACTGAGAAAAAATACCTGAATATTTGCTGCAAGCTCTGAGGCCTGCCCCTGAGTAGGTAAAAACCAAAGTCAATATCTGGCGATGGGTCCCCTACCTCCATCTACATCCCCACCTTCATCAGCTCTTTTCCGGTTACCACAACAGCCTCCAGACAATTCTCGTCCCTCTAGAGTTATTCCCATCTAACCCATCTGACAAGAGAGTTCATTAGCTTTAAGATCAAGGAGAGACTTCCCCGTATGCCCTATAAAACCCCCTGTTTAACAAACCATCTCCTGCTTCTTCTCTCCTCCCCAGCCCTCCTTCCACCATATCAAACTGCTACAGGTTCCCTCAAGCACACGAGCAAATGTTTCCTTTAAAGCTGGTGATACTCTTTTGGTTTAGAGCTATTATCTCTTCTGCCACAGTAACACAACAGCAAAAAGTCCAGAATGGATGCATTTATGGTGGTCTCTGCGTCTAGCCAGCAGTCATCTTGAGGACCTGTGCCTTCATTCATTTTCTGTCTCTAGCACCCTACACAACTGTAGCACCCAGAAGGTGGAAAATACACGACGTTTCCATTCTTCACTTTTCTTCTTAACCTTGATCCCCCTTGAGAAGCATTATCGACCCTTGGCTACACGATGCAGCATGAAGCTGCAGAGCTTTGGTGGAAGAGACCCTTCAAATTCACCATCTACTATTACTTCATGTATAGCCAAAGGCCATTCATGCCATCTTTCAGAATCTTGGCTTCTTCATCCATTAAGTGTCGGTAATAATCCATAGGAAAGGAAGCATGCATTAAAGCTTCTTTTATCCAAAACCAGATCCCCTAAAACTATTAATTGATTCCCTTTTTCCAACAGTTTGCAGCAGCAACTTCCACTGCTCACATCAATCATCCTTTCAGTTGCTCTTGTGCATAAACATCAGGGACGTCTGCATGCTCCATATCAAATGTGGAGGATTAAGGCTGCATAAATGTGTTTGTACCTCGCTGCAGCGGGGGACACTCAGGCCCTGTTCATACTTTGCTTCATTCCCAAATTTAAAGAGTGATGTTCAGACCGACCAGCTTGATGATTCTACACGTGTTCTGACTGCAGTGTTGACAGTGTCCGAACCCAGTCAAACAGGCATTCCGAATTCCTCAGCTTGATATTCAATGCCCTCAAAGTGGATCTCATTCTGCTTTTATGAGTCTTCTTTCTCACAATCCCTGCATGCACTGTAAACTCCCAAAACGGGGCCATTCACTGTCATTGGCCACAGATGTTCCACGCAATCTCATTTCCGTCCTGATGTGCTATGGAGGTACTTTCATGTGGATTTAGGAAGATGCACTCTGGACCACGCTTCCCAGGCTCAAATCCTTCTTCCACCACTTACTGGATGTGAGAGCTTGAGCAAGTACTTAACTTTTCTGTCCTAATATTTGCCCAACTTTAAAAAGGGGATAAAAGTGCATCCCTCAGGGGATGGTTGAGAAGAATGTGTGTGTGTGTGTGTGTGTGTGTGTGTGTGTGTATAGATGCAGGGATTTCTGTATACATGTATTTGTTAACTTGAAGATGGCTCACACCTCATGCTGGAATTATTTTAAAGAACATATACACTCATGTATATTGCCTAGATATTGCTTAGAATACTTCTTGCATGAAGTATGATGTTCTGGAATAACGTATGACTGACGTTAAGTGTTAACTATTGTTATTATTCTACATGTTCAATTCAATCATAACTATTCTTCAAGCCCATGTCATATGTTGACTTCTCTATTAAACAAATCCTAGTTCTCCAGGCAAAGGAGGAAGGGAAACTAACATTTCTTGGATGCAGTTGATGGTGCAAGTACCTGTTCTCACATCAGTCCTCCTCACATCCTATGTTGGTTCTGGGCATTTGGGAAACAAAATATCTGGGACGTAGGGGGCCAGTAAGTTGCCCAACTTGGAGCTGAGATTTGAGCCCAGTCTGTCCATTGGTTCAAACCTCCTTCCTCCCTGTTCCACATGGTTGTTTCTCTCTCTCCTCTGAGCTGCCCTCATGCATGATTTCTAACTCCATCATGGCACTTAATATTTGCTACCTTATATTGTGGTGATGTCTGTGCATTTACCTGATTGTACCATGAAACAATACACTTTTTCAGAGAAGTATTTTAAATATATATATAAAATATAAATATATAATAAAATATATGTAATATGTATATTATATATTCCATTTTATTTTATTTAATCCATTTTATTATATATAGATTATCTATCTGATAACCTCCATACTTGTCTAGCATTATATATTAAACATGTAAATATTTATATTTACATATATTTATAATGTAAATATTATCTATTATATATATTGAATATGCTTTTTCAGGGCAGGGATTTATATACATTTATATATAAAATATTATATATAATATTTATATAATGTATATGTTCCATTGTATTTAATATAATCCATTATACATATATTATCCATCTGATAAACTCCATACCTGTCTAGCATTATGTATTAAAAATGGAAATATTATATGTTATTTATATGTATATATATATATATAGAATACACTTTTTCAGAGCAAGGTTTTATATATATAAATTTATATATCTATATACTATCCATCTGATAACAACCATACGTCTAGCATTATGTATTAAAAATGTACTTAAACCTAAACCATCACCTTATAGAGCCCATGCCCAACACTTCCCATTCACATCTTTATTCATTCCTTTGCTTTATTAATGGACACACTTGTTTCATCTATAAGAGTTTTCATTTTCTGAATGAATTTAAATTTTGGAAGAGTCTTTAGCCCTGCATTTAGCACAGGGTAAGATCCAAAGTATTTTAGTTCCTATTTTACTGAGTAAAAAAAAAAATTGTTTAAAAAGACCAATAAAATACTGCCGTGACATGAGGCCTTGACCCTTTCATGGAACGCTGAGCCTAGATTCTAGATTTGAGTTTGACTAGACTCCTTTGGCACGCAGGCAGGACACGTGATTCTCAGAGCAGGGAGTACAGTGAAAAGCAAGAGTGAAATTCAGCCAAATGGGCTTCAATCTTGTCTTCATCACCCTGGGACCTGGGTACGTATTTGAACCTCTCTGTGTCTTTGTTTTCTCCTCTGTGAAATGGGGATAACAGCTCTGTATATGTCAGAGGGCTGTTATAAGGATGAAAGGAGATGGTACGTGTTAAATACCGAGCGATTCCTGCATGCAGCAAACACTCATCACATGTTCACGATTCATTTTCTCCTTCTCTTTGTTAATATGTCACTTGTCTGCACAGGATCAGGATGGGCTCACAGTATCCATGGGAGTCTAAGCGGTACACTGTCGGGGGCTGTGTTTCTGATGCTGGTCCAGTAATGGATGATTTCTGTCTCTCCTACTTCCATGCTCTTTATTCTCTTATTATTAATGGCTAGAGAAAGCACACAGTAGCTGTAACAATTAGGTATTAGAAATGTATGAAATAAAACTGACATCTCTTACAGAGGGTTCTCGAATTTACTCTCAACACTTTAAAACCTTGGTGGCTAGAAGCCAGGACCAACTGCTAGTTTACAGCTGATCGTGTTTTCTCATTCCTAACAGGGAGAAATTGCAGTTTCATTTTGTCGAAAATAAAGCACAATTCTTCAGTGGGCCTCGTGGTTCTGCCAAAGCAAAGCCATGATCCTGTTTGGATGAGATGAAACCTGGGACCATGGCAAGTGGCCTGTGCCCAGAACAAGCCTGAGCCTGGGGTGGGGATGAGACAGACTGGGCCCTGGGATGTGGGACCCTTTGCTGCAGTGCTTGCATCTGGACAAATGTCTCTGCCAGAAACAAAATACAAGGAAACTCTAAGGCACTAAAAATACCTGCATAGGGCTTCCCTGGTGGCACAGTGGTTAAGAATCTGCCTGCCAATGCAGGGGACGCGGATTTGAGCCCTGGTCCGGGAAGATCTCACATGCTGCAGAGAAGAGAAGCCACCGCAACGAGAAGCCCGCGTACCTCAACGAAGGGCAGCCCCCGCTCACCGCAACTCGAGAAAGCCCGCACGCAGCAACGAAGACCCAACGCAGACAAAAATAAATAAACTAAAATAAATAAAAATTTTAAAAAATGCATACATGTGCAGTTGGGGCAAATTACAGACAAGATACAAAAAGATCAAAAACCCAACTGGCACTTCTTTAGAGTCAGGAGCAAAAGCAGGGTACTGCACTTACCCGCTGAATACGGCATCACCTAAGGGGGGGGGGCAAAACACCTCAGCCACCCGTCAGGCAGACCCCTGGGCCCACCCCTACCCTCACCCCATATAAGGAACCAGCTGGCCCCGCCTCCCTCCCCCACCCCCCAGGGAGCGAGGGAATGAGCAAGGGAACCGGTTGCTTGTTCTCGCTCCCCCCTGCTGCAGCAGGAGACCCAATACCACCTTGCCTGAATTTCTTGTCTGGCCTCATCAATTTCTATCGATTAAAGAGGCCAAGAACCCTAGTCGGTATTAGGGGAAACTGCATGCTGCCCCCTTTCACCAGGCCCTTAGAGAAAGCTCGGAGAAGTATGCTCCCCTGGCTTTGGAGCACAGGAGGGCTGGTAAGAGGTACCTTGTGGTGGCAGTTACGTGAGTCTCTGCAAAGGCCTTCTGAGCCAGGGGTGAAGGAGAGAGATGCTGGGCCAGGTCACCTGCTAGGAGGTGCTGAACCACGTGTAAGTCTAGGGTCTTTAATACGTGATCACCAGTTTGAAGCTTTTCTGTGTTGTAATTTTCTTTTACTTATTTTCAAGCTTTCTTCTTATCTCCAAACCCTCCAGATAAGTTTTACCTGGACTTTAGATATTATAGGAGGGACCTATATTCTTATTTGGAGAATCTGGAGAAGTAGATCCTGATACAGCAAAAGGCCATGAGTCCTCCTGGTTGAGATAAAGAGTAACAGCCAAGATGGATTTGAAGAACAAGGAAGCATTCCTTAGCATCTCAGAAAACATTAGAGGCCAGAGCAGTCATGGAAAATGGAGGCTTGACCGATGTCACCTGGGAATTAAGGGAAGTGTGACACCTGAAGACCAGAGAGCTTGGGGACACCACCTTACACAGTCTCCACACTTTACCACGCGATATCCAATGGTAAACAGTCATGGATTCAAATCTAACCAAAATTATGCTCACTTAATGAAATGCTCCCATTTCTATGCCAAAATTAAACGATGAGGAGAAAAAATACAAATAAAATAAAATAAAATAGTAAAGTAAAATAAAATAGTAAAGTAAAATAAAATAAAAGTAAAGTAAAATAAAATAGCTAATATTTGGAAATTGGTTACAAAGGAAACTAAGAAGCCAAACAACTTTTACGAGTGCTCTGAGGTCAATCTATACCAGTCTCAACAGTCTGTACATCCCAGAATACATTTAAGGAATTCTGAACAGTGTTAGATGAAACATGTTTCTTCATAATTCCTCAGATAACCTGAGACTTCAATTGTCAAAACAAACTGACCAAAGCATGGTTTGTTTTTCTCCCTTCCTTCCTCTTTGCTTCCTCCTTTCCCCTCTCTGCTCACTCCCTTTCTTTCTTTCAGTCTCTCTTTTGGCAAAGAACAACAACAGACAAATCAAAAGTCAGAGTTATTCAGATATTATACTTAGGAAACCTATCTGAACAAATTATTCCGAGCAGGAGCTGGGGATTTTTAGAGAGATGGCAGGATTGGATGAATACATTTCAATATGGGTTTACTTCTTTATGATATAATCTCAGCCTTAATTTCCAGTGTGGCTGTCAAAATACATTAAAACTTTTATCTCCATTAAAGAGATTTTGGTTCTGTGAACTTACTTAACTGAGCTATTTAGAGATTTCATTTAACAAACCCATTCCAAGAGACTTGTAAAGACAACTGGCTTAAAGGATTAGCGGGTTTTTTTAACTGTTTTCCTTTTAAAAGCAATCAAAGCCAATTTTTTTTTCCATCATCAGGGGTAATTGTTGAGTATATACCATTTTATCCTGTTTGGATTATTTGACTTTTCCTTGTCAGCTTTATAGTTCTTCATTCCTGCTAACATTTCTTCACAGTAAGCAATCTTGGTGTATAGTAAATGCTAACTGGCCCTTTAAAAGGTTCCCATGAGAAATATCTTAATGCCTTAATTTAAATTTTCTGGGCACAAAGCAGAGATGAAAGCAGTCACTTCGCTTTGTGTCTGTCATCCAGATTCATGTCTTCCCTCACCTTTCTCCCCTTTTTTTTTTAACATCTTTATTGGAATATAATTGCTTTACAATGGTGTGTGTTAGTTTCTGCTTTATAACAAAGTGAATCAGTTATATATATACATATGTTCCCATATCTCTTCCATCTTGCATCTCCCTCTCTCCCACCCTCCTTATCCCACCCCTATAGGTGGTCACAAAGCATGAGCTGATCTCCCTGTGCTATGCCGCTGCACCTTTATCCCTTTAAGCAACGTTTGATTACTTGTTCCTCCCCTTTTCCCCCTTCCTTTAACGAGACAGTCACCACTTTGGATTTTCTACACAAGAGCTAAAACAAAAAACTCATATTACAATAAAAAAGCACTGAAGTGGATTGCCAAAAAACCATTTGCTCAGTTCAAGGGGCAATTTACTGAGGGCAATGAGTAAAGAGGCTGCTTTTTTTGGTTCATATTGCCTGAGTTACACCAGCTACAAAATGATGTAAGTAGGTCAATAAGTTGAACTCAACAAGATGACTTTATCAATTCCATCCGTTTTAATGATCAAATTGTCTCCTTTCAGTTTCAATCTTCCTACGTGTTCTATTCTTGTTAACACAACTAAATTGTTAACAGCTTAAATTTTAAACTACCTTAAGTAGAACCCATCTTACACCTTATACTTTCTTCTTAACAAATATTGTGCATCTATTATTTAGTAGGTATTTTTTTTCACACACTAGAAATTTATTTTAGTTAATTCCCTAAACAGTTTCTGTGAGATAGATTTTTTTTCACACCTATCTCTAAAAGAAGACCTAGACCCACAGAATTCAAATAACTTAGCCAAGGCACACTTCTGATAATTTGTAGACGCAGGATTTAAACCCATGCTGGTTTGGCCTCAAAATTTACATTTCTAGTGGGCAATAAAGAATAATATGAGAACCCACATATTGAAGTGAAGTGATGTCTAGCACAAATATTTGTTATCTCTGGCAGAAATACCTTTACAGAATTGTCTCAATTTCAGTCCTCTGCCTTTATGATTTTCTTATCTTGTGCAAAGAATAATGTTAAGCTGCATCTTTTTCATACCATTTATGCATCTCATGTAAAATTAATATACTGTCTATGATGATATTCAATGTCCTTATATATGAGTTTGACCAAATAATCCTTCTATGATTCTTTCGATCATAGGAAAAACAATTAATTTACTACAAAGCTGAATGTTTATTTCTATTAGTAGAGGGGAACAGTACACAGACCAATATGTTGCCATAATTGCCTTAGCTGCTAGAGAAATGAGTTTTTCCCAGGTGTTTTAGTGTACTCAGTTAGGGGGCTCAAACTATATTCTGCATTTGCATCTTTCATTATGTTCACCCCTAATTATGTCTTCCATGGTCTTCTTTCTCATGAGATGATTGGGGCCAACAGGTGTGGTCAAGGAAGTGAAATGGGATGAGTGCCGCCCCACACCCTGGCTTTTCAGTAGAGAATCCTATGATGAATGGTGAACTTTTCTGCATCATGGGAACAAATGTAACCAAATGTAGGAAGTCAGAATTCACTCTTGGCGTGAGCTGCCAAGGTAGGTAAACAGGTGAAAGGTAAATCAGAGGATGCAAATAGAAGCTAAAATGATGATAGCTAGATAGGTAAATAGATAGATGATAGAGAGATACAGATGGATAGATAGACAGACGGACAGATAGATGCATAGATAGATAGGTAGAAAGATGGATGGATGGGGGAGGGGTGGGAGAGAGAGATACAAGATAGATAAAGGCAGACAAGGATTTAGGAGTTGACTTGGTCAGCAGCTGGATTATCCAGAGCCAGGGAGAGGAACTAACACATTGTTGTCAATAGAAAGATTGAACAAAATTCCTCTCCCTTTGCTATGTTTAGTTATGTCTTTGAGGCACTAATATCTCTGGAGGAGAGTCTGGGGCTGACCTTTGCTTCTGTAACCAACCAACGTTTTTGTTGTTGTTGTTGCTTTGATATTTTATTGTAAACAAGGGGATACAGATGCTTCTTTGCATCTGTTTGCCTGTATATTCTCTAAGAAACTTAGGAATGCCTTGTTTCTTATCCCAAAGCAACTGATCCAAGAAGCTCCATTACGTGAACAATTAATTTGTTAAGTATATGTGTTCCTTTTGCCTGTCAAAAACAAAACTAGTCCTGGTGTGAAAAATATAGAAGCGAAAACATATTTCAGAAGGCAAGAGACATAACCTATGGGCCAATGAACCATACCAGGGACTATGTGAAAAGTGTCAAATGACTTAAAAAGATGGTAGGAGTTGTGTGCTTATTACTGTAAACAATCAACATTCTTTAATAAAAACCTCCAGAATTTTATTTCTGAGTGGGATCTGAAAAGGAGGACCGTGAATTATATTACTATTTCCAGCAGACAATTGTTTCTCCCAAACTGTAACAACATATTTTTTAAGGCAAAACATTTTATTAAACTTTTAAACTCTCTGCTTGCATTTCTTATCTGTGCCTAACCATGACAGCACAGAAAATGATTTTATTCATTGGCTCATTTTATTTCTAGCTCTGTTTCCTTTCATTTGGCCATACTGAGTTTGTTGAGTTTGGCTCTACTGAATTTTTCTACTGAAAAAGCAGGAAATATGGAATTTTTTAATTTTTTATTATATATTTTTAACTAATTAATCTATTTATTTATTTTTGGCTGCGTTGTGTCTTCATTGCTGCCCACGGGCTCTATCTAACCACAGCGAGCGGGAGCTACTCTTCGTCGTGATGCGCCGGTTTCTCATTGAGGTGGCTTCTCTTGTTGCAGAGAACGGGCTCTAGGCACACGGGCTCAATAGCTGTGACTCGTGGACTCTAGAGAGCAGGCTCAGTAGTTGTGGCACATGGGCTTAGTTGCTCCGCAGCATGTGGGATCTTCCCAGACCAGGGATCGAACCTGTGTCCCCTGCATTGGCGGGCGGATTCTTAACCACTGCACCACCGGGGAAGTCCCCAGCTTTTTTCGTCTCTTAGGTCCCATGGAGGTAGTTCAGCCTCTTTGGTTTGGGAATGGATGAACCTTGAGCCCCTCTGTGTGCCAGGCATTCTGTGAGGCACGGGGGATCATGGTAAGCACAGAAATGAGCCATGGGCCAGGAGCTTGAAGTCAGGCCAGGGACAGGTATTAATCTAACACTCACACGAATGAATGCATGGTTATGAAGGGTAAGGAATGGGGGTATATAGATGCTCTGGCTCAGGGAATGCCTTCCCAGGGAATTGATGCTTGAGCTGAGGCTGGCTCCCTGGGCTTCTTAAAAGACAAGGCTTTTTTCTAAACATGGGGAGGACATAACCCCCTGAGGTATGATAGGTTGCATTTATTCAGACATCGCTACAGAGATGCGCACTTTCCACGCTGCAGTGGTCCCTGCAGGGCTGTGCGCTGCTCCCAGGGTTCCGGTTGCTGCTGCCCTGACTGCTGTAGAACACGATTCCTCTGCAACAACTAGGTGCTCTCCCAGCCCCAGCCCTCCCAGCACAGCCCAAGGGCACCCTGACTCAAGCCCAACCCTGGAGCCATGTTTCCTTGAGATGCCATCCATGCTCACAAATGCTCAAGTGAAAATGTGAGGAGTTAAACCTTGGAGGGGCTAAGTGATCCATGATGAAGAGAGTTTATGGATCAATGTATCCCCTTAGTCCTCTGAGCTCAGTTAGAATGAGCAATAGCTTCCTAATTCTCCTACGTAGACTTTGAAGCGATCTGGCCAGCTTGGCAGCCCAAGCCTTTGTAAGGGCATTCTCCCCTCCGCCCCTCCCCTTTCCTTCACTCTTGCTACTCTGGAAGTGCATTCCTCAAAAATAGCTTTGGCCTCAGCCTTTGTTTTCTAGGAAAGACTGATTAAGATTGAGGGGGGAGGTGGGCTGTAGACTTAACACAACACTGGTCTCCATTCTACTTGTTTTGATCTCAGAGTACAAACTCAGAGATAAAAAAGGAAACATAACCCTTCATTAAAAATAGTGGATTCTAAGAAAATTAGCAGTTGGACAGAGGAGCCCACACAGCCAATGCTTGGCTCTGCTGTCCCCAGTTGAAGGATGACATCCCTGGTGGCTCTGCACTCATCAGGCCACAGCTAGAGTATGTGGGGCGGGGGAGCTGGTACATTTGGGGGGAGCATCTATAGGGCATGATCAGAGAGGGTACAAGACTTGGAAGACATTTGGAAATGACATGAGGAAAACAGAAGCCAGTGAGGCATGTTATATTGAGAGAAACACACAAAGTGTGGGGCAGGGGGTGGTGAAAAGGAGCTTAAAATGACCATCAGATAGTTACTGAATTTAAAATAGATAACCAACAAGGACCTACTCTATACACAGAGAACTCTACTCAATATTCTGTAATAACCTTAATGGGTAAAGACTTTGAAAAAGAATAGATATATGTGTAACTGAATCACTTTGTTGGACACCTGAAACTAATACAATATTGTAAATCAACTATAGTCCAATATAGAATAAAAATTTAAAAAAAGAAAAAAGAAAGATGTATAAACTACAGAAGGACAACAAATTGGAAGAAGTTATCAGTAGTAATGCTGTTGAAGAATGGAAGAGACTGCATGATGGGGTAGCAATATCACCTGTAAGCTGTCAGGTCTCTACAGGGATGCTAGTGGAGAGTGGATTCCTGCGGAGGATAAGAACTGGGTTGGACCATTGCCAAGGTCACTTACAATGGGAAGAGTCTGATTCTGTGTTTCAAGCAAGGTTAGTACTTCATGTAGAGGGAACCTGTATTGCAAGGCTATTAGGGTCATGGATTTCCATTCCTTAATGGCCAATAACCTTCACACAATAGAAAAGAAATGTAAACAACAGCAATCTTCAGCCTTAGGTAATTCTTAGCAGCTATCACACAAATGTAGGCATTTGGTTCCAGCAGACTCAGTGAGAGAGGATATCTTAGCTCCATCCATCATTGCCACAAGAAATATGACTCAATGTTCAAAGTCAACTGACTACATCTCCTGGTGCATTGACCACAGGCAGCTGACTTATTCACTCACTCACTCATTCATTCATTCAACACACATGCTACTCACTATGGAGATACTGGTGGAGGATGTACTCTGTAGGAATCCACAGTCCAAAGAAAGGAAACGGGGACAAAAGGACACACTGTCACTGAGCAAGATAAAGAAAGAAGTGAAGGGAATGCCCTGGTGGTCTAGTGGTAAGGACTTGGCACTTTCACTGCTGTGGGCCCAGGTTCTATCCCTGGTTGGGGAACTAAGGTCCCACAAGCTGAGTGGCACAGCCAGAAAAAAAAAAGGGAGGATTGGGGAAGGTGCTGTACCCCCATCCACTCCAGGGTTAGAGTGCTCAGAGGATGAAACCATATACAAGTCCTTTTTGCTTTAGTCTCCCAGGTCTCCGTTGAGTCTCAAAAGGCTGACTCAAGAGTTAATGGTTAGGGGGACTTCCCTGGTGGCACAGTGGGGTTAAGAATCCACCTGCCAATGCAGGGGACACGGGTTTGAGCCCTGGTCTGGGAAGATCCCACATGCTGTGGAGCAACTAAGCCCATGCACCACAACTACTGAGCCTGCACTCTGGAGCCCCTGAGCCACAGTAACTGAGCCTGTGCACCACAACTACTGAAGCCCAGGCACCTAGGGCCCATGCTCCACAACAAGAGAAGCCACTGCAATGAGAAGCCCACTCACCTCAACAAAGAGTAGCCCCCACTTGACACAACTAGAGAAAGCCCACGAGCAGCAACAAAGGCCCAATGCAGCCAAAATTAATTAAAAAAAAAAAAAAGAGTTAATGGTTAGGAATGTGAAGATATAGAAACAAAGAATAGCTGTTGGGCCAGGAAACTGGTAACAATTTCGACTATAAATCAGACACATGCAGAGTCACTGAACTCCCAGTTCCCTGAGGGATACAGATAAAGACCTGACACACATTCCTAAGTTGTTTTTATAGGAAGCTGACCTCTGCCAGATGGAAACTGCTGACTGCAAGAACACAAACCCTAGACCAGTTGAAACCAGAAGGTTGATGATGCTTGAACCTTCACCTTGATGCCAACCAATCTGAGAATCATGCACAAGCTTATCACATACCCTGCAGCCCCTCCCTCCCAGTGCCTTTAAAACCTCTTCGCTGAAAGCCATCAGGGAGTTTAAGTCTTTTGAGCTTGAGCTGCCCATTCTCCTTGCTTGGTGCCCTGCAGTAAATGCTGCACTTTCCTTCACCACAACCCGGTGTCAGTAGATTGGCTTTACTGCACATGGGCGGGTAGACCCAAGTTTGGTACGGTAACAAGGACCCTTCTCACTTCTTGGGAAAGGGACACTTTACTTGTCTGGAGGGATACATGCGATTGTTCTCAGTCAAGAAGGAAGCACAGATTTCTTTAATGTAATACTTAAGATGCTCAGGTGGGCCTGGAATTGTATCCTGATTCTGCCACGTATTACCTAAGCAGCTACCATAAAAGCAGATTCATTTACCCAAAAAAATATCTTTGAGTGCCTACTCACATGGCAAGCATTGTGAAAGGTACTAAAAATCGAGTTATGAAAAGAAAAAAGGAAGACACAGACCCTGTCCCCACAAAGGATATATAGTCTTATGGGGGAGGTAGTCATTAATTGCACACTAATTTCCTTCAATACATATAGCACAGCTGTGATGGGTGAGCGGCATGGGGGCCTAATTTGAGCTTGGGTTCCAGTGATAATAAGCACTTAGCTCTCAGGACTGATATAGGTGTAAAGTGAAAAGTGATATAGGTGTAAAGTGAGATGATGCATGCAAAGCGTTTAGCGCAGTGGCTGGAAAAATGCGTGATGGAATCGTTCCCTATTTATATAATGTTGATACCAATGATGCTTTTTCCTCTCCATCAATGCCTCTGTGGAGAAAACAAACACAATAAGCATGCTCACCTACCAACACGACTTTTTTTTTTTTCCCCCTGATTCTCAAGCTAGACTTTCCCTGCACATGTGCAAAACTAATTTATATCTTCAGTTCACATTCAAATGAAATGTCCTGTACAACAAGAAGTGAGGTATGGTGGGGACCTCTTGCTCAACAGCTGAATTCCTGCCATTTGCAAAGTGACCTCTATTCATTTGCTAAGGACCAGCTGCTTCTGTAGAAATTCTCAAGCCATGAGGCACGTGGCCCCTATTTGAGTCCATGTGGCATCCTTCTCTTTTTTCTGGATTCTTCAGGTTGTCTGCAAGCTCACCTGTCAGAAGTGGAGCCACAGATGGGAAAGACAGGCAAACTGGAGTGAACAGAAAAGCATGGTGGGGGCGACTTTGCCCCTGAGAGCATCCTGCTCCTTTTCCCTTGTAGCTTATAAGACTGAGGGAATTAAATCACAGAGGAAGAACAAGACAAATCCACAGCTTATTTAACATGTCTATGTGTTTCTCTACTTAATCGCCGGAAGGATATAGGTTTTAGATTTAGATGAACTTGGATTGAAGCTTACTTCCCTTTTCTAAATCTGTTTCCTCACCTTTAAAATGGAGGTAATGTGCCTTTCCCAAGTGGAGATTAAGATGCAACATATATAAAGGTCCTAATACATAATAATTACTCAGTAAAGTTCATCTCCCTTCCTTCAGGCCAAAGGTTACCTCTTCTCTCTATACTCTATCTGACATCAGATGTTAAACTCTCTGAAAGGACTCAAAAAAACTTCCAATTTCCCCACTACAGCGATACATAAATATATATTTCCATATAAGAAAGAGAAGGGAGAAGAAGTGCTAAGGTTTATACATAGGTAAAATTTTATGCAATGTGACTGTGTAATCTTCATCTAGCCAAGCATACTCATTCTTCTGAGGCACACTTGGAATGTCTATAAAGATTTACCGTACCTGATGTCACAAAAGAGACCTCCATAAATTCCAAAGAGTTAACCACATATAGACATATGTTTCTGATCACAATACAATAAGATACAAAACAAAACAATAAATTTAAAAATTATAATTCTGGAAACTCAATAACCCACTAATAATAAACCATGGATTAAAGGGGCACTAATAAGAGTAATTATCGTATGCTTAGAGCTGAACAAGTAAAAGACACCACATCCAAGCTAAAGCATTATCTAGAGGGAAATTTGTAGCTTGGCTGCATTGATTACAAAATGTGAGGGCATGAAGGTAAGTGAGCTAAGTCAAGCAGAAGAATGTGAATCCATCATATCCTGCAGGACCTTATTATTGTCAAAGAGAAATAAGCATATGTACGTGAAGCTATTAGAAAATAAGATATATGGTGATTATAACTCGTGAGTTATAATTCATTGAGTTCAAGCAAGGTAGAGAATGTGTCAGTAAATCACTTGGCATGAATTAGTCTTGACTTCATTACAGTACTGCACTATTTACAAATAAGGAAATGGAGGCTCTGAGATTTTAAATAACAGCTAGCAAACGGACGGGTTTTACATGAAGCTCACATGTTGTTCTGATGTGTTTTTTCCAATCTGCCACGTCACATTGACGTCCCTGGACTACAGGACCCAGCCTATGTGGTTGTCAAGACAGTGCTGTCCACTGTTGGGATGCAAAATCAGTCATTGCTGCGGTGATGAGGGAATGTTTCCTGGTGCAGAAAGTCTGAAATAGGCCTCAAAAGACTGCTTGAAGCTGGAGAGTTAGGAAGAACGACATTACAAGCAAATTGCATAGCTGTACCTGTAAACTTTCAAGACCTCAGTGTCCCTGTCCACAGATCCAATACTAACATTTGCTTCAGGATGGGGATGGGATTGTATAATATATCAAGGTAATGTGAATGCAGATAGTAGGCTCCAGGGAACTGTTACGATTACTCCAGAGATAATGATTACCAAGTGTTTTAAACTGCTCGAAAGGAAGGTGACATGGAAACACACTCAGGGCCATTGTGATCCTTGGGATCGGAGTGTGGGACCAAGGCTGGGATGCCTGGAACTTAAATGAAGGCATATGTGCAGAAGACAGCAAAGCAAAGGGAACAACTTAAAGCTGGTGTAACTCTGGTCTATTTGAAAACTTGGCATTTCAAAATACATACTTAATTTCATTTCAAGAAAATGCCAGAATCTGAAGAATGTGAGGAACTCTTTAAAGGGAAAGAAAAAGGACAGTTTTTCCAATGTTAAATATCTTGTTTTGCTTTAAAAAAAAAATGCAGGCTCAATTTTCAAACTTCAGCTGCAAGAATTAAACCAGAAGGAATCCTTAGCATCAATCAAGCACTGAATAGTTTGACTTGGGATTTGTGGGGAAGAAAAAATGGCAGGAAAGTATTTTAAGTGCTTAGTTTTTACACTGTAGAATGTTCTTTCAAATGTAAATATACATATACAAATAAATATAAATGTATATATCCTCCAAATAATCTCGCTTCTAGTGGGTGTCATTATCCTCATTTTACAGATTAAATCAGACAGTATATACGAACGTGTCGGACATCTCAGGGCTTTTATGCAAAGGTCCTCTATCATGATTTCAGTTGTACTGATGGCGAATCTAGGTTAAAGGATCTAATCAGGTTTTACAAGACCGTGAAGCTGGAGAAAGGAAGGAACTGAAACGCAAACCTGTTGTTCAGATTTGTAAAACCACCCCGTTCTGCCTCCCTAGGTAAATGCACTCCCCCCGCTCTCCAAGAAGATAATTTTCTGCAATATTCTCTCCCCTCACATCACCAGTACTCCCCCTCACTCCCACATGGAGCTGATGACTTCAGATTTTTAGAACACAACAGAAGCAGATAAGAGCAAGTTCATCCTCCCGCCCCCCAAGCCACTCCCCTGCCTGAATCCACACACGTGCTACCTGCTTCCAGGGCAGCAGCCGAGCCGGAGTCCACGCTAGCGCAACCTAAGCCCTTTTATGGCGTATCTTAACCATTCTTGCTTTGGGCAGTTATCAGCTCCCTTTTAGTATCAGTTTTCTCTTTCTCCTGGATCCTTCACTCGGGCATGCAAACATGCCTTAATAACCCTCATCTCTTTGCCAGAGCTGCTCCAGGCCTTTGCTCCAAACCTGCCAACCCCCCAACCTTTAGCAGGAGTGAACCTAAATCTTTTACGTCAAAGGGTCCAGAGATAAGAAAGGAAGCTACACACACACGAAAAGAAAAGGACTTCACTGGCGGTCCAGTGGTTAAGACTCCCCCGTCCAATGCAGGGGGTGCAGGTTCGATCCCTGGTCGGGGACCTAAGATCTCACATGCCTTGTGGCCAAAAAAACAAAACATAAAACAGAAGCATATTGTAACAAATTCAATAAAGACTTTAAAAATGGTCCACAACACAAATATCTTTAAAAAAGAAAAACAGATGGAAACAGCTGGGACCAAGATGGCAACAAATCTGACTTCCAACGGAGGCTGTCTCATTATGCGCTGATTTTCCTCCATTAGCATATTAAATGATAACCTCCCGGCAGCCATGGCCAGACATTAAGGACCAAAAAAGGATAAAAAGGGGGTGGGGGGTGGCACCCCATTCCCTCTAAAAAGCTCTGCCCCTCCCCCAGTAGATTAACACATTAGCCTCGCTCCTGCTCCCTCTGTCTTTTTTTATGCGGGCTTCTCACTGTTGCGGCCTCTCCCATTGCGGAGCACAGGCTCCGGACGCGCAGGGTCAGCGGCCATGGCTCACGGGCCCAGCCGCTCCGCAGCATGTGGGATCTTCCCAGACCGGTGCGCGCACGAACCCGTGTCCCCTGCATCGGCAGGCGGACTCCCAACCACTGCACCACTGGGGAAGCCCTCCTCCCTTTGTCTTTATTCATTAAAATTAAATCCTTCCCACCATGTGAGGGAGAAGTTGATCTGTGAACTTTGTTCTCGCTTCTCCATTCTTTGGCCACTGAATAAAGCTTGTGCTGTGTGGATCTCAGCTTTAGTTTCCTTATTCACCTACTCAAACCCAAACAGAAAAAGAACGCTCCTCGGTGGAGGCAGAGAGCCTCGCCAGGACAGGGTCCATACACTTAATTCAGTAACAATCTTACAAAACAACTAACAAACAATGCAAACAATAAAACTGGATTCCGTTTCCCGTTGTTGCTACTGCCCTGAGTCTCTGTTTCTCGGCTTTGTCGCCTCCTCAGTATCAGCCCCTCCTTGTTTTCTTAATCCTTCACTGTCTGTCTTTATAGTTTGCCCCCTGGTTCTGCCATTCCTGTTTTCTAATTGTTGGGAGCCCCGGGGCTCTATCAACCTGAGTTCCATTCTCTTCATCACCTGCAGCAAGATCTTTTTCTAGATGCTCTCACTCAAACCCATGGCTGGAACTATCAGTGATGGGCTCAGTGATTCCCACGTCTTGTATGTCTAACCTTTTAGCAAAACTACTTTCATGTCGTGCTCCACATCTCCTGGGCTAAGAGGTGGCTCAAACTTTTTAGAGCTGAAACAAAACCTTCCACCCCCATGGTCCCACCTCCTGACAAAGCATCTCTTGCTCAGTACTTACTCATCTCAGTAATGGCACCACCGTGTGAAGATTCCCTGAAGATACTCAGTCTTGGCCAGGCAGGTTGGGACCTGGGACCTGGGACCCTTTGCGGCAGTGCTTGCATCTGGACAAAGTCTCCTCCAGCAACAGATACAAAGAAGCTATAAGGGACTAAAAATAACTGTGCGCGTGTGCAGCTGGGGCAAATTGTGAACAATAAGATACAAAAAGATACAATAAGATACAACTGCCACTTCTGAGGCGCCAGGAGCGAAAGCAGGGTACTGTGCAGTAATCGCTGCGCTCAACGCCACCCAAGAGGAAGACAGACCTCCTAAGCCACCCCTCCGGCCTGACCCACGGATCTGCCCCCACCCTCACCCCACTTAAGGGACCCGCTCAACCCCTACCCTCGGGGAGGGAGCAAGGGAACCTGTTACTTGTTTTCGCTCCCTACTGCTGCAGCTGTGGGTCGTAATAAAGCCTGGCCTGAATTTCTTGTCTGGCCTCTTATCAATTTCTGTTGATTAAAGAGTGCAAGGACCCAGGTGGGTCACATTGGGAGCCATCCTATTACCATCTAGCCCTCACCCACCAAAGAGAATCAATCAGCCTTTCTCATGGGCTCTGTCAAATACGATCACTTTAATTATTTCACTGTTGCATTCATGTCTGAGCCATGATCATTTCTGTCTTGAGCTACAGCCAAGACTTCCTAAATGGTCTCCCTTCTTTCCCTTTTGTCTGCCTGCTGTTCATTGTCCTAAAGTGGGTGTAATTGTCCTAACAGGTGAAACAAATCATGTTACTCCCCCGTGGAAAACATTGTGTGGGCAGCCTCTGCCGATTGGCATGAAGTTCAACCTCCCCCCCCACCCCCGCCCCACCCCGGTTTTTACCAAGTTCAAGACCCCTGCATGATTTGCGTCTACCTTGCTCTCCATCATTCTCTCCACCATGAGCACTTGTCTCCAGCCACCCAGCTATGTCAGACTCCCATCCATCCCTAAACACACCTATTCTCCACCCTTCAGGTTCTTTCTGGTTAGCACTCACTTTTGCCAGATCCACTTTCTCCCCCTTGGCCTCCTGTTTTGAACAATTAAGTATCAGCTCAAGTGCCAGTGTCTCAGAGATTCCAGCTCTCCCTTCCCCAGTAAAATATCACTCACTCCATTTTCTAAATCATTGTCTAGCACATTGATCAGTGTTTTCCTTTTTTGTCTGATGCATATCATTATCTAAAATCTTTTCTTTCTTTATTTTTTTTTTTTGATGTATTTGTTTTCTTTTTTCTTTCCAGTGGCACATGAATTTTGCAAAGACCCGGGCTCTGGCTTTGATAGCTGTTCTATCCCCACAGTCTATGACAGTGCCTTGCACTCAGTCAGTTCACAAAGAGTATTTGTGTTACTGACTGGCTGTCAGCTCAAAGGAAAGGGGAAAAAAATTATTTGGTACAGACTTTACCACAAATTTGCAAAGAGATGATATAAAGCCAATGTGAGGAAAACAGTGAGCAGTACAAAATATGTAACTAAGTGTTAAAATACAACATATGTATGTTAAATCCTATAAGGAATATGCTTATTTGATGAAGATGGAAATGAACTGAAGTCTAGGATTTATGCTTTCAGAGAAATATAGCAATTATCTGTCTACCTTTCTGCCATAGTATGGGGATCTTATACTCCCCAATATGCCCAAAAACAAATTCAATACAATTTGGTCAGTACAGTGAAAAAGTGTGAGCATTGCAGGAAGAAAAACCTGACTTTGAGCCTTAGCTCAGCCATGTACCAATTCTGGCAGTTTTCCTTATTTCTTGGACCCTCAGCTTTCTCATCCTATGAGACTGCTTTCAAGATTAAATGAGGTGGTACACCAAATGCAGTGCTTGCCTTATGACCAGTCTCCACAAACTACAGTTAGCAGTATCTGGAATAATATCTTCAAATATTACAATGGATATAAAATCTGCAATAATTCCAATAATTCATCCATAAACAGGATAAAGTTTCTGGATATACAAGGCAAATGAATTGTATTTAGAGTGACAGAAAAACAGTTTTAAGAAAAACCATAAAACAAGCACAAGACAAACAATGATGCTAACCCAGGTCTTAATTGCAATTCTGGTTTAGGTATAATCTCAAGGAAAGGAGTTTTCACAACTGAAGTACGAGGAACAATGTATTCACATTGTAGCCCCTGACCATCTGCTGTCACTGTCATTATGTCCTACCATTGATACATTCTGTTACCTACATTTCTGCCCAACCCTGGATCCGTTTTCAGGATAGACTCCTCTTAAGAAACTGCATTTACCACCTCCAGAAACAGAATCCTAGGGCTGGATGCAGGACACTGTCCCTGGTGTAGACTTCTCAGGGAAATCAGCACAACTGTGCTGCTGGATCTCACAAATTAGCAGTAGCAATTTTTCACAGGGCATTGGAGGAATCAAGCCTCCTCTGCAAGATAATTCATATGCAAAGTGAGCACGTTCCCTGGCATTCTGAGAAGGAACATTACTTCCCTCTATCAAGATGTAAACAAAGACTAACAAACAACCACAAATGTTAAAATAACTGAGGTCAACAATACATCAGCACAAAACACCGTCCAAGAATAATAGATGTATAAATGCCTACACACTGTGCCTTAACAGCTCCACTCCCACGAAAGTAAATGACCCTGTGGTTATTCTCACACAAGTGTACCAAGATAAATTTGTAAGGACTGTACTATTTTTGAAATATGAAAACCTAACGGACATCAAGCTGACTGGCCAAAAATCGATAAAATAGTGGTGAGACCATATATTGGAATTTTTAAGCAGCTATTGAAAAAAATAAGGCAAAGGTACATGTGATGATAGGAACATTTTTAAAAATACACATTTTTTGACATGTATATGATTATGCTTGTATATGTAGAGAAATAGCTGGTAAAAAAACATGCAAAAATACTAAAAATAACCACTTCCATCTTATATATGTTTAAAATATATTATATATAGTTTGTGTGTGTGTAAATGTATTATATGTGGTTTCTTCCATAGAGTGAGTTCAGCCTTTCTTTTTCTTGTCCTCATGAAGTCCTTAATTTAAAAGAGTAAACAGCTTTTTGATGGATATATGTACCTAGACCAGTTCAGTCTTCTCAGACCATCTAATAAATATTCTAGATAAGTATCAGCCCTCATTTACAAAATCTTGTGAGCATATGGCATGTGATGGTGCCAAAACGAGTACAAAAGGAGTAGAAATCCCAAAACTAAATTCTCAGGAATTAACATCGCCTTCTAGAATCTCGTGTGGCAAAGAGCACGGAACCAAAGGCTGGCTGACTACTGACTCAACCAAAAGCCTCACTTGAATCAAAACAGTACTTAACATTTGCATATAAGGTGGGGATGAAAGTTTTCCTGTCAACATCATGCTCAAATTTAGCTCAGAAACTCCTATATTTCCTGGAACTAAAAAACAAGTTTAACTTGTAACTACTACATTCTCTTTAACCATAAAATTTTCCAAAATAAATTTCTTTTTTTTTCCCCAGTGACTTGCATTATTCGTCTTCAGACGCATTATACTTATTTTTGTTGGCAGAGATTATCGGTGGCTTCTAATATGATTTTCCTCTACAATCCCTTAGTTTCTACACATACTATACTCCTAATTCTTCCTCTCAAGGAAAGAGTGACTCATACACTCACCTTTAAATACATGGGAAGAGAACTTTTTTTGAAGAATAAACCCTTCTACTAGAGCAAATAATTATTTCTTGCGGCAAAGGGGGTTCATAACTTAAATGACCATCTCCTCTGTTACCTACTGGTGAGCTTGAATTTTGCCTAACCCATTATCAGAGACAGCTGGTAGTATCTGCCTCTCTGGCTGCATTTTTTTAGGACTATTAGCAAAGATTTTCCCAGCTTTTTTCTCCCCAGGGACTTTTATTTTAATCCCTCACATTTCTTACTTGAATGCTATAAAATCTAAATCTTACTTTGATTCAAATACAAGACACAGCCTCACACCCCCGACACTGGGAAAAACCTGTTTACAGGTATCAGTATTTCCATTTAAACACAGGAAATTAGTTTAAGAAAATAAATCAGTAGTGCCTTCCCCAGCACTTCTCTGGAGGTGTGAAGCCTGGGTCATCCAAGAAGTATCATTCATTTCTCGTTACTTTCTTAAGTTTAAGAGAAAAAAAGCTTGGGCCATCTGAACCCTTTGTGGAAGCTCACACCAAAGTAAATCTCTCCTAAAAATTGGATATTAACACGGCAGGACATGCACATAAAAAGGCATTTATGCAACCACAAACTGCCGCCTTTCTCCAAAGACCATATTTTAGGATAATAATATCACTTGCACATTCAACTTGGTGTTACACACACACACACACACACACACACACACACACACAAGCACAAAGTGCATACAGTTAAGTCCCCTACATACGAACCTTCAAGTTGTGAACTTTCAAAGATGCGAACATGCCTTGGCGTGTCCAGTCACGTAAATTAGTTCACGTGTCTGGTGTACATTGTCATGTGCATGCATCCTCTACAAGTGGTTCTGCTTTTGTGTACTTTACTGTACAGTACTGTATAGAGTACAGTATCTTTATTTCAAGCCCAGGATGTCTCGAAGCAAGTGATTTTCTTTATTTGAGGAGGCACTGTTAGTTTTTGAGGCACAGGACCCAAACATGTAACAGTACACGAGGGTTGCAGCAGCCATTCAGAATGCAATCCAGTGCTATCGTGTCATCTATGATGAGAAAAAAAGAGCTACTACCCAGACATCACTGGATTGTTTTTTCAAGAGGGTAGATAGAATTGAATCCAGCAAGGAACCAGAACCTGTGCCATCCGCGTCAGGCATGAGTGACATTGCAGCTTGCCCTCCATCTCCTATAGCTGACGATCCTTCAGCTCTACCACCTCCCACCCCCCTCCCCCCTCCAGTCAGTAACTCTTCTTGCCTGTTCACTCGATGCCAGCCCCTGGATGCCAGCTGTTGCACTGTACGACTGTACTTTTCAAGGTACTGTACTGTAAGATTAAAAATGTTTTCTTTATTTTTTATGTTTGTATTTATTTGTTTTTTACATATTTGTGTGAAAAGTATTATAAACCTATTACAGTACGGTACTATATAGCCGACTGTGTTAGTTGGGTACCTAGGCTAACTCTGTTGGACTTAGGAACAAATGGGACTTAGGAACGTGCTCTCAAAACAGAATTCGTTTGTATGCAGGGGACTTACTGTAGTCTAATGTCACAGCATCACAGCATCCTGGCACGTCAGGTTAGATGGGCCCTTAGGGATCCTGCAAAATTCTTATCCTAGCGGGAAGAACCTTAGCTGATCAGCTCCAAAGTGATCATCCCTCTGTTCCCGAACACTGCCTTTTACCTGGGGTGCAATGCCTTGTAAATAACAATTGCAAGCATTTTTTTTTTTTTATTCTGAGTCAGCATTTACTTCCCAGTAACTTTTATTATCGTTCCTACTTTTCCCTTTGGGAATAATATTAAAAAGAAAAGTTTATATGCTTTATTATAGATTTTCAATAAAGAGAGCTCAATTTTGTTACATCAATGGCAGCTGTCACTCACCCATACCTCACCTGAATTTGTGGTAAGCAGCATCCCTCCATTTCCACACTGGCATGTATGGTTATTTCGAAACTAAGGGCAGTATTTTCCTCTTATTCCTCTTAAAATCAGTTTTTTTCAACCCAACTCTCCCAGTTAATTAAATTGCGGACCGATTTTCTCTTATCTACTTTATTCTTCTTCCTTTGGTGTTTCATATCTTATGAAAAATTTATCTTATGTATTCATCAGTGTTACTATTTAGTACATTTTTTCATTTTATCTACATAAATATATAAGAACGTGTTCATCTGGATTGATCTATTTTTTTTCTAAACTTTTATTTTGAAATAATTTTAAACTTACAAAAAATTGCAGAAACAATACAGAGAGTATCTATCTGTGTACTGCTCAGCCAGATTCCCCTAACATGAACAACTTGGATGAGCACGGTAGGATTACCAAAACCAGGAAATTCTACTGGGGTCATCCTATTACCTCTACTATATTCTTAGCTTTTATTTTACTAGATCATCCATGACTGTCCCTTTTCTGTTCCCCGATCCAATGCAGGATCCCACATGTCATAGCTCCTTAGATTCTTGTGATCTGTAATAATCCCTCATTCTTCCCTTGCCTTTCATGACCCTTTGAATTAAAGAGTACTTCCTGGTCAAGTATTTTGTAGAATGCCCTGCAGGTTCTGACTGATGTTTTCAAATGATATTGAGGTTATGCATTGTTGGCAAGAATGCCACATGGTACTCTTGCCAGGGCATCCTGCTGGGGGATGGTGATGTTGATATGATTTATGATACGATATGTTAACCTTCATCACTCAGTTATGGTGGAGTCTGCAGGTTTCTTTATTCTGAAGGGATTATTTTTCCCTTTGCAATTCATAGATATCTTTGGAGAGATACTTTGAGATTTTGCAGATATCTTGTCTGTCCTCCAGCTTGTACCCACTCATGCTAGCACCCATGGGTGATTATTGTCTGCTCATTACTGTGGGGTTCTCATGTTGATTTTCTACTTTGCCTACGCATTCTAATTTTGTTAATTAGAGTTCCTCCATAAGGAGGAGCTTTCCCTTCTCTCACTTTTTATGTATGTGTTCAATAAGTTGTTTGTATCAGGATGGACTCCTACATATTTATATTACTCTATGGGTTATAATCTAATATGCACATGCTTTATTTTGTTTCTCAAATGGGTGCAGCTTTGGGAGTTCTTTTAGCTGGACTCCTATTTCCCTGTGACATGCCCCCAGTCTTCAATACTTCTTTACTTGTTTTGCATCACAGGATGCCCCAGGCTTATCTTTATTCTACCTCCCCAGCTCTGATATCCATCACTTTTCCAAGAATCCCTGGTTCTTTTTATTGGAAAATGGTGTTAGAAACCAAGCTCTTGCCATTAGGTGTGCTCATTCCTAATGGAGTAGGTCTGACTTATTCCTGATGACCTCTTACTTTCTAGGCACTCACATATCATTTATTAATTAAGTCATTCTCTAATTTTGCCTAGGACACATATTTCATTCACTAAGCATATATTTTATGGACTCTTTTACTTCTACTTTTACCTTTACTTCTCTGGAAATGAGGACTATTTGGGACCATTCCCTGTTCCATCACATCTGTTCTCCATAATTCCTGAAAGGATTGTATTGACTAAAGTGCACTCAGTATCCAGAGATATAACACCTCCAGAGAACAGGATCCAGGAGGTGTGAACTCATTTAGAGCAGCTAGAATCTCTTTTGCAATCTCTCTACTAGTTAGAGTTCAATTCCCTAGTGACCATGTTGGTTCAGTTCTTTCCAAGTGAAGAAAATTATATTTGATAAAAAAAAAACTACACAACGTTCACTTTCTGCTTGGATGTTAGAACATATTCCTCCTTATATAATCTTATTTTCCCTAATATAATTTTTTTCTTAATATATCTAATTTTAATCTCACTTTATATTTAAAGTTTAAGAATTTATCTTCACTTAAAAGTAATCCCAAGTCCCTGTAATATAAGGTCACTGTAGAATAAAAAATCCCATAATGTCATAATCAGAGATATATATTGTACCTTACATGTACACATACACCCATATAAAAAATATATACGAAAGCGAGATTACACTGAATATATATTACTACATCCTGTTATTTTCATCTAATATGGTATCATAGGAGTAATTTCACATGTAAAATTAATTATAATTTTAGTAATAGCATAATAGATCATTTTAGGTATTCATTAGAATTAATTTAACTAAATCTCTATTACTAGATCTTTAGGGTTTCTTTTTTTTCAGTATTGTATCATTATAAGTAACACTGTAACAAATATCTTCATACCTAAATCTTTATCTGCATATATAATCACCTCTTTAAGAAAGATCCTTAGAAGTAAAATCCCACTGCTTCTAATGTAACTGAAAATATATTTAATACAATTGAGAGTGTTGGTTTATTTTGTTTTCCTTTGTACTTTTTTGAAAGCCTCAATTATTCTGGGGCTTTAGGCTTCTCGATAGTATTTTTATAATCCTGTGCCATGCTTTTGCATTTATCTTTAATGGCGTGTCTTTCTTTACATAACTTGTGAGTATCTTGCTAAAATCTGGGTTTATCTATGAATTCCTCATGCAAGCATTTCAAATATTTTAATTCCTCCTTGTCAACTCAATTGTTATGGTCATTGCTGACCTTTTTTAAAATCACATTTTCATATTACAATATCTCCCAACTTTCTTGATAAACTCCTTTTATAATTGTCCTTCCTGGGAATGATTATCATGGTCATCATTGACATAATGTGCTAGAATCCTTTTTATGGATGAAGTTCAATGCCTTCATGAGTCTTCTACTGTTTCTAATTTATAAAGCAGCATCTACTTGTGGCTAAGTAGTAGTTCTCTTTATCCTTCCTTATGCCTTCCAAGAGTTTAAGGTTGACTGCAAAGCAAATAAAAAAATTATCAAATGTTCCTCTCTACACTGAGACTCCAAGCGAATGTCAAGAACACAATTCTCTTTCAACGCAGTGGTGCCTTCAATATGTGGCTGTTCTATCTGTCTTTGGGCTGCCATAACCTTGTCTCTAGTTTGGACTGTAGTATATTCCCTCAAGGAAATATGTTCTGTTGCCTTTGTCTTTTGAATGTATGCAAAGTCCCTCAAATGTGCTTAAACCATCAAGTTTAAAGAATTCTAGATGGTAGCATATTTTCCTCACATGCTTATTTGCTACCATTTTCTTTTTTTAATTCAAATTCTTTTGGATATAGTTATGCTTCCATTCTGTGTTAATGCATGTCATATTATTAATCTTTTGTGGAAGTGCCAGTTAGTACAATTTTATCTGCAATAACACAAACCCTGAGTCAGTTTGCTTTAAATAAACGAGAACTGAATACACTTTAGTAAGTTCAGAAGTAGGAAAAGCTAAGGTTTGATTAATTGAGTAGTTCTATGATATCTTCAGGAACTTGAATTCTCTACAATTGTCCTTAATATCATTCATGGGTTCAGTTTCATCCTAAGGCTGAACCACTTCATTGTCAGAAGTTGGCTGTTAATAATAGTTACCAGGCAACTTGTTTCCTAGGTCTCTTAAGTAGGAAAAATTATACCCCTCCAGCATAAATTATAAACCCTCCTTTGCAGTCTGATTTGAAAGCTTAGGACATACGACCCTCCCCAATGCAGCAGAGTTCCGGTACTTTTGGTTCCACCCCTGAAACTGGGGATGGTATACACACATTCCATCTATTCCTTTATTACCATAGTTTGAGCATCTTTTCTAATGGTAAGTTAAGATCATATATATGATTCCCTATATCACTCTACATTTACTGTTACCCAACTTTATTCTTACCAACTACTGCAATATTTCTGAGTCTTTTAGTTGCATGAGCCCCACACATTTATGTAATCTGTGTATTTGTATCTGTCAGAGAGTGTTCATAATGCATATTAGAAAGTGAAGGTCTATGGGAAGCCCTGTAATTAAAAATAAAAGTGTCTTTTGACATATTTATCACAACATTTTCCAAACTTATTTGATCATGGACCTCTCATGTTGCATATTGTTTCTTTGATTTTTGTTAATAATGTTTCTAAAGAGGACTCCTTGGGAAAAGCTTCTGTATTGTATATAATTGTTATTTTAATTAGACATTTTAGCTCTCATTTCATACTTTGGTAGACTAAGACTATTCTGATAAGAATTCAGATATCAGAGCAAATATATTCTTCCCATACCCCATGAGGTACACTCAGTCTCCAGCCAAGGGCATCTAAACCATGATTATGAAAAATCAAATTGTGATGTCAAATATCAAATCCATCACCAGCAATTTGCACTTCACATCCAACTTTATTTCCCTAATTCTCTCTCCTTTCATTTGGAATGGTAAGGAGAAAACTGAAATGTCCCAGATCTTCAAGAGTTCAGTCTATTCTCAAGGACCTTACAGTCTCTAGAATTGTTCAGATTTCTTCTGTCAGCGCTTTCTGTTCTCCCTGTGACTTTGAGAAGAGGCTGACAGTCAGTGTTTTGAAAAGTCCTAAAAGCAAATTCCCAGTGGACAGGACCTGGAATCCTCAGGCTATATGATGGCTGTTTCTCTGGGCTCACACAACTTGCCATGATCCAATTACTTTTCTTTCAGCCATTTCAACCCATTCTCACATTAATGTTACATTGCTCTCATTTTCCCCAGATCCCAAGTCTAACACAGAGGGTCCAGACGTGGCATGCCATTCACATAAGAAGCTTGAATCTGGCAGTTTCTTTTCCTTTGTGGAGCATTTTCTCACTTGATAATTGTTTGAATCCCTTTTATTCCTCAAGTCTTTATATATGTTTTTCCCCTCAAGGTACTTATTTTAGCTTTTTAAGTTAGGTACGTGCTCATTATACATTGACTTGCTTTAATTAGAGTGAGCACTGATTAATTAAAAATCTTCTAAAAGTAACTGTATTGTCTCTTTTTCCCAACAACCTTGCAAGGTAAGTATTGTTTGGGCCACTTTATGTTAGAGGAAACAAAAGCTGAACTGACCAGTGCCTGTGACCAAACAGTGGGTAACTAGTGCACTTTGAACCCAGATGGCTCTGAATTTAATTTGATACTCTTTCTACTAAGTTCAAGGGAATTGCATTTACTGGGCTTTAATGTGCATATAGTAAAATCACTATACATGTAGTTAGGACCACCTCACGTTTGTCCCATGGAGATTTTTTTAAACACACGTTACATATGTATGCATACCATTTGTCAGACACTTTCTATGTGTTGAAAACCACAGCAAGCTCTTTAAAAGCTTCTTTTTTATTCTTAGAACACTTTATGTGGTAAAAATGTGTCATTGCCTATTTATTGTGTCATTTGATACTTACCAATCACAATTTGACAAATTATAAAACTGAAGCAAAAAGTTAAAAAAGTTTTTTAACCCTAGCCCCAGTCTGGAAAACTTTTTAACATCCAGGATAGTTTTTTTTAAAAATATCAGCATCTGCATCCCTTCTTTAGAGATTCTGTTTTAATTGGTCTGAGGTGAGTTTCCTGAGATGAGTATATTTTTAAAAATCTCCCAGGTTACATCCAACCTGGAAAAAGCATTAAGAGCTATGAGATTAAATGATACAACAAAAACCACATACTTGACTGTTTTCAATTAGATCTACAAACTCCTGATTTCTACCTATGTTTTTTTTTTTTTCTTTTAAGCTCAGTGGCCTGCAAGATTGTTTTCTTTGCAAATGTACAAAGCCATTAAAAGACACTGAGATTGAGCCCATGACTCTTCTGAAACAATGGGTAAGCTGGTGGATAAGCTCTCTTAGATGGTGGGTAAGCTCTCTTGCTCTGTTTCTTCAGGAAGCCTCTTCTCTCCTCACAGCCCCCAGTTCCTGCGAAAACCCTCAGACCTGAGGGAACCTTGGGGGTCACTCAGGCTGGTGCCACCAAGTTGCCCACAATCCCGTTTCTTCTCCTTGTATTTTCCCTTTTCAAATTCAATCAACTTATCATCAACCTACCAGCTATCAAGCTATTCAATTTTGTTTGTTTGTCTTAAACAGACGATAACTTTACATGGTTAAACACTGAATGGTTTCTCATTGCAACACTATTTACAATAGCCAGGACATGGAAGCAACCTAAATGCCCATCGACAGAGGAATGGATGAAGAAGATGTGGCACATATATTCAATGGACTATTACTCAGCTGCGAAAAGGAACGAAATTGGGTGATTTGTAGAGACATGGATGGACCTAGAGGCTCTCATACAAAGTGAAGTAAGTCAGAAAGAGAAAAACAAATATTGTATGTTAACATATATATGTGGAATCTAGAAAAATGGTACAGATGAACCTATTTGCAGGGCAGGAGTACAGACACAGATGTAGAGAATTGATGTGTGGACACGGTGGGGGGGAAGGGGTGGTGGGATGAACAGGGAGATTGGGATTGACATATATACACTACCATGTGCAAAACAGGTAGCTAGTGGGAACATGCTGTATAGTGCAGGGAGCTCAGCTCTGTGCTCTGTGATGACCTAGATAGATGGGATGAGTGGGGGTAGGAGGGAAGTCCAACAGGGAGGGGATATATGTATACATATAGCTGCTTCACTTCATTGTACAGCAGAAACTAACACAACATTGTAAAGCAACTATACTCCAATAAAAAAAAAAGATTTCCTACTCAATTCTGTACCCCTAGCCATTCTGCTTCTCTGCCCAGAATGACAATGCCCAGTTTCTTCTTTATCTTTCTAGAGGTATCCTATACTTATACAAATTCTTCTGTATGCATTAAAAAATTTACAGTATAGTACCATATATACACTGTTTTGCATCTTGCTTTTTTCTGATGAATAATACATTTGGATATCTACCCATATCAGTACATAAGATGCTTCCTCATTCATTTTTATGTCTCTGGGTATTCAATCATATCTCACTCTTCTACTGATGGACCCTTGCTTGGTTTCCAACCTTTTGTTACTACAGGAAAGTTTCTAAACTAATTTATTCCATTAGTTTTCCCATGTGAAGTATATTTCTAAGATAAATTTCTAGAAATGAAATTGCTGGGTCAGAGTACACACATTCATAACTTTGATGGATATTACCAAATTGATTTCTTTACAGTTTGCACCAATTTTCACTCTGACCAGCATCTCTGAGAATGTAGCTTTCCTTATATCCTCACTAACACCGTGTGATATAAATCATTTTGATCTGACTGTCAATCAGACAGGTAAAATGGCTTTCTGGCACGTTTTTATTTTGCATATCTCTTATTATGATCAATTTCATAGAAGCCAATTTTAAAGCTGTATTTTTGGTTTTTCTTATAGCAATTCTCAGCCTTGTTCTAATCAAACATGCTATTTTATTGTTGCAATTGTTTGTTTCAATAAACAATTGGCCTTCAAAGGTTAAAACATGGGCTAGCCAAGAAATTTAGCCAGCATTTACAGCATTTTTATGTCAAAAAGATCAATTAGCATGCCGTGTAACTGAAGTATAAATACACATTGAAATGCATTCAGTATAGAGCAGGGACGCTCCCTGAGCTTCACATCCTGTTTGTGCTACATCTTTTTTTTTAATTTAATTTTTTATTACATTGGAGTATAGTTGGTTTATAATGTTGTGTTAGAGATTACCATGCTAAGTGAGGTAAGTCAGACAGGGAAAGGCAAATATCATATGATATCATTTATATGTGGAATCTAAAAGAACAAAGAATGATACAAATGTGCTACATATTTGATGGGAAGGAAATGTCTGCTCAGATTCACAGCACTGAACAGCAAGTACATTCAGAAATTATCTGCTTGTCCCCTTCCAAGACTTGATTTTTTTTTCCCCTAAGTAATTGCTCTTTGAATGAAGGTAATTAAATGGAGATTCATAAAAGACGTAGCACTTTAGAAAGTTTTGTGGATTTCATAATTTTCAGTCACATGAGAGAGCCAAACCCAAACGATGGAGCATCGGTTACATACCAGGGTCCTCAGAAATCAATGTACGCTAGCATACAATTGTCAGATCAGAAATAGAGGCCAGATGGGTTAGCAGAATGCATAGGATCATGCTGTGGGGGGCCAGCTGGAATCAGAAACCAGACCTCCAGTCCTCAGCACCAAGGTTTCTCTTTATCCCTCTCTGCGTTTACCAGTTCAAATGCACATGTCTCTGTTCCTGAAGCAACAAACTTAAACTAATCGTTACCCTGAAGGGTCCTTCTGAATTTCTAATCACATTTTTTCTTTCCTCTGACTTGGCATCAACGTGTACCCTAACATGATGTTGACTTAGTTACCATGTCCACCCTTGGTGGGTACCAGTCTACCTGGCCCAGATCCCCCCTCAGGACCGAGCCTCTCATTCTCTCAGCTGATGGGAATGTTGGCGCCTGAAAACCTCAGGATGAGTCTCTTTCTGGGAATTGCCTTTGGCAGAAAAGAACCATCTTGCCCAAGGTCATGTTTCCATCCTAGAGCCTGCAACCTAAGACTGGTCTGTGTCTGTGGGTGACTGGAACAATGTCCAACCCTCTCTTCTACATTTGGACAACTCTGAAGGGCTCTCCCAGATCCAGAGATTCGTGAAACCTTGGTTTTGACTTCATCACAGCCCTGACTTCTCCCTCTCCCTTGACACTCTGCCTTCTCTTCAATGGTTATGACTTCCAAAGCACCTTCAAAGAAGCTTCCTACATACTAATCTCCGTCCCAGAGTCTGTTTCCCAGGGAACAATACCAACACCCAGCATACCAGTCTAATTTGGTTCACTAGTTCCCTGGTATGTGCATACACTCGCTGATTATATTAATTGACCCATTCAACATCAAGTTTTCATTAAAGAACTTGTCATGTGCCATGAAACGACCAGGTGCTGAGAGCATAGGAGTTAACCGAATGCCAAAGTAGCAAGTAAAGGGTCCTGGGCCTCAAAATGAAAAGTTTTGTCTGGTAAAGAGGAAACTTAATGAGCACGTGGTCACTGCCTTTGAGTATGTCACTGCACCTTGCTTTCTGCAACGCCAGAAAATCCCTGTGCTGGTTCTCTGTCGTGTACACATCCCTGGTTTAGCAGTTATCGTATCATAAGTCAGTTTCTCTGATTGTTTTCTGCTCAAAGAGACTGATTGACACACAGCTGGTGTGGCTGCATATAATGATTGAGGAGTGATTGAATACAGACAGAAAAATAATATATGGTCAATTACTTATTGACAGTGCGGCATGTGTTTATTTGGGATAAAATCCATTGCTAAGCAGTGGAATGTAGACTGAGGTAGGCAGAGGAGGGGCAGGATGTACTCCCTATAAGGTCAAGTCTGAGGTGGACCTGGAAGGCTGAAAAAATTGAAGTTGACAGCCAGCTAAAGGCAGAGTTATCCAGCCAGCGTGCTATCCTGACCAGGGACAACAGTTTGTTTTTTCTAACTTTAGGCACTGCAATCATCCATGGTAGAGAAGCTAAAAGATGTGCCCAAAGTTACTGAGGTAGACAGTGATTAAATAATCAGAATGGGAGCCTAGATTTTGGAATGGTTGTGAGAGATACAAAACTAAGCCCAGCTTTTTGTTGAATTTATGGTAAGACATACCTTGCTTACAGTAGGACTTATCCATTTCTCATTAATGATATTTAAGGTGTTGGATTTCTATGGATCAACATCTGTGGAAACATATTTCTAATGAGAAGTGCTACAATCATTGAGCATGTACATATCTCAATGGAAACAAGATATTACCTTTAATTTTGACATCTTCTAAAGAATTTGTTCTAATTTTATCATATTTTTATAATGGTTTTACCAAAGATAGTTTTCAAGTCATGTGACAATCTTGACTCTATCATTTGGTCAAAATATATTTATCCTTACTGCCAAGGATCAGAGAGAGGAACTTTTGTTTATATTTCACCTACAAGCATTTTTTTTTAAAGATGTTGGGGGTAGGAGTTTATTAAGTAATTTATTTATTTTTGCTGTGTTGGGTCTTCGTTTCTGTGTGAGGGCTTTCTCCAGTTGCAGCAAGCGGGGGACACTCTTCATCACGGTGCGCGGGCCTCTCACTATTGCGGCCTCTCTTGTTGCGGAGAACAGGCTCCAGACACACAGGCTCAGTAGCTGTGGCTCATGGGCCTAGTTGCTCCGTGGCATGTGGGATCCTCCCAGACCAGGGCTCGAACCCATGTCCCCTGCATTAGCAGGCAGATTCTCAACCACTGCACCACCAGGGAAGCCCACCTACAAGCATTTTTATCACTCACTTTTAACACGCACAGAATTATAAAATTCAGGCAGGAAAGGAAGAGTCACTTCTGTTTCCATTGCAGATACGTTAACACTGAATATGCCAAATGCTAAAGGGAGCTCATGGGGGTAGCCTTTCCAACCATGGAAAAGAAATGCCCTTCTTCCTCTTCCATAGCCATGACTTTTTATCATGCCTAGTAAATACAAATTAGAAATATCCAAGCTTCATC
This sequence comes from Delphinus delphis, assembly GCF_949987515.2. Taxonomy (NCBI): domain Eukaryota; kingdom Metazoa; phylum Chordata; class Mammalia; order Artiodactyla; family Delphinidae; genus Delphinus; species Delphinus delphis. The sequence continues at coordinate 106,541,073 of NC_082689.1, read as the reverse complement.
TCATTTTTTTTAATTTCTAAATTTATTTTTATTTATTTTTGGCTACATTGGGTCTTCGTTGCTGTGCACAGGCTTTCTCTAGTTCTGGTGAGTGGGGGCTACTCTTCTTTGCAGTGCACAGGCTTTTCATTGCGGTGGCTTCTCTTGTTGTGGAGCACTGCCTCTAGGCACGTGGGCCTCAGTAGTTGCAGCACATAGGCTCAGTAGTTGTGGCTCACAGGCTCTAGAGAGCAGGCTCAGTAGTTGTGGCACACGGGCTTAGTTGTTCCATGGCATGTGGGATCTTCCCGGACCAGGGCTCGAACCCATGACCCCTGCATTGGCAGGTGGATTCTTAATCACTGCACCACCAGGGAAGTCCCCAAGCTTCACTTCTATGTTTAGATCTCTTAAGTTGGAAACATCAAAATGGACCCTGTCCATAAAACTCACAAACTGATGCAGGCATTTTGCCTGATGAGACATTGAACTCACTCCTGAAAGACGGTCATCAAGACTGACCCTCTGGGTTCAGTTTTGCAATGAACTACAGGGAAGTTATTCAACTTTCCCAGGTTTTCTACCAAAGATGGCTCATGGCTCAGGCAGCACAAAGGGTTGATATGGAAAACTTGGTCCATTGAGATGGTGCCTGCTGCCTGGGGTTGTTTGTTATCAAACTGACCAGCTCTGCTCAGTTCCACCAGCACATCCCTCACAGGCTACCTGGACACTGCAAAAGTGAAGAGCAGGAAAAGAGGGCCTGGAAGCTAGGACGTATCTTTTATTTTATTTTTTTGTAAAATCAAAATGAGGTTCCCGCCTATGGCAAAAATGATACCTATTCCTTAAAGAGATATGGAAAATGAGAAGAGATTTTTAAAATTTACCTACTTGACCCATTTTCCAGAAAAACAGATTTCATAAATACTTTAGAGCCTGTATCTTCTGATCCTTTCTTATACACATATGCTTAAATGTCTATTTTAATTTTAAAAGTATCTCTCACTTCTTTTAGAAAACATAAATTATACAGAAAAGAAAAAAGTGATAAGGAAAAAACATTATAAATATGGAGTGTAGAGAACAGAGCCTAATTTAAGAAAAACTATTCCTAAAGAAGAAAGAATTCATGCGTGGGACTAGAGTTATCTCTGCAACACAATGGAAATGAATCTTCCTAAACCGATGATCAGTCTTACTGTGGTATGAAAAGGCAGGACTACATTCATGCAAAATTTATGAAAAAACTCTACATATGGCAAAATCTGTGTTTTTAAAATAGAAGAATAAATAACATCTTGTCAGAAATAAAAACTAGATTCCGATTCAGAACTAAAGCCAACTTAATCTTCTATATATTACACAGTACTGAGAAGAAGCAAAAATGACTGACACTTTGCCCTAGGAAATACTTGTTTCTTGAGATAAAACTGTGAACCAACTTAAATAATTATCTGATGAAGACTAACAGCTGGTCCATCAAGACTCACTTCAGGGTCCTTGATTCTCTGTGCCACAAAATCCAGAGGTATTGGGTATAAAGCAGTCCCAACCAATTCCCCCATTTTGCGAGATCAGCCTTCAAAAACCCCAGCCCAGGTGCTTAACTTCTAAAAATATTCTCCTCTGCCTTTCCCCTTCTGAGACATGTGTAAGATTCTGACAAAATGTGTTCTTCCTCATTACATTGGGTCTAATACATCAGCTTTCCTCAAGCAATGCGCTTTTACTGTTCTCTTTTGAGGAGTTGTCAAAAGTACTAAAGAACAAAAATCACCTTTTCTCCAGATCCCTCATGCTCTGGACTAGTTTTTCAAGTTTGGGGTTTATTTTTCTCCCCTTCACCTTTTTTTTTTTACATTTCCGCCATTATTTATAGTCTTTACTGCCTCCAGAGAAGGAGACAATACAATACATTCTACCCAGCCATTTTTAATTTCCTTTCAATCCTTCTTATTTAATCCATGTCTATTTCATCTCACCGTGGTGTCTCTTCATCCTTATTGATTCCTTATATACTTACGTTCTTGTTTCATTGGAATCATGTCTTCTTGAGTCTTGTTGAATTTTCAGGAGTCATTCTTCTTGTTCAGGAATAAATGATTCGATTCTGCTTGGTGGGGGGCACATTGTCATTGAAATCTCTTAGACAAACTTGCAATCTACAACAGATTTTATCAAATGCATCTCTTTTTTTCAATATTTTTAGTGGCTTATTTATTGAAGCATAGCTGATTTACAATGTTGTGTTTGTTTCAGGTATACCACAAAGTGATTCTGTTATACATATATATCTATTCTTTTTCAGATTCTTTTCCTTAATGGGTTATTACAAGATATTGAGTAGAGTTCCCTGGGCTATACAGTTGGTCCTTGTTGATTGTCTATTTTATATATAGTAGTGTGTATATGTTAATCCCAAACTCCTAACTTATCCCTACCCTCTTCCCCTTTGGTAACCATAAGTTTGCTTTCTATGCCTGAAAGTTTGTTTTCTATGTCTATGGGTCTTTTTAAATGAAATGTGACCCACCTTGTCCTCTCTACCTATGACTCTAAGACACTGAGGCAAGATGAAGCCCAAGGAAAACTGCAGTCCCCTCAAATCCTCCCTGAGGGTATTCTTGTCTCCAATGCTCTTTGTAGCTTTCACTTTTGTAGACGACCACTCCCTGAAATAAGTTTCCACCTGTGGGTTCTTTCTCTCCTTCCAAGTTTGCACTTCTCTTCTGCATTCCATGGGAATGGGAAAATTCATGTACAAATTTGTGGCCCTGTGTTATGCGGATGTGGAGGTGGGGATGGTACATACTTCCATTGCCTCAAAGCAGGTGGACAAAGGAGAAGTTGTCTGGGTTTCTATTTGAATCCCACTTTGCATTTCTGGTCCTAGGACAAGCCATGTTCAGGCAGACAGGTGGCAGTTTGTAGACTATGCCCGGTTCTGTGATTTCCCTTCATACTCCATTTCCATCAGACTCCTAGTCTGCAAACACATCTCCAGGTTCAGGGCATTAGTTTAACGTCACACTGTCTTCTTGTGGTGCTATTACGACCTTCATCTTTTTTCTCTCTCTCTTTGTTCTCCTTTTTGTGAAAAAGTTGGGAAAGACAGAATGGAAGTCTGATCTAAGATTCATACCAACTTGCTAAGCCCCTGAGAATGAGGCAGAGAGCTACAAACTCATTGTATTGGCTCATAGTTGTGGTACCTTATGTTGAAAATGTGTTTCCTGGGTCTGTCATCTATTGAGATCCTTATAGCACTCTGTAAGATGTCAGCTAGGTCTCTCCCTTCCCTGAAGAACTAGCTCAGCGAGGCCTGTCCCCAGCTCTGCAGGCCTGCCAAGGGTCAAATTCATCCCTTCCTCATGCTTTCCTCTTCAAGTTCTAAGTCTTCACATCCTGCTTCTGTCCCACCCCTCCTGGATCCAGGCCTGAAACTCAGCTACTTTATTGGCTTTCCCTCCTATTAAAAGAAAAAAAACCTTATAAGTATTTTATGAGTTTAATAACTTTACCAAAGATTTATGGAATTGGATGAAGGAGTCAATTCATGAATTCCCAGCTTTGGATTACCCTGCTGGCTCTAACTCTGAAGCAACCCCAAATGATATTTTCTTGTCTCATAAGCAGAGCAATTTTACCTATATTCAGGCCCTGGAGCCTAAACTTCCATCCAAAACTGTACTTATTAAATCATAGTTTTCACTACAGATGCTAAAAAAATAAAGAAAACTTTCTGTATACTTCTATATTTACAGCACCTTTGGATTGATCACCTTGCTTTATAAAGTCATCGCAGAAGCTCAGTGAAATGAAGTGACTTAACTTGCTCAGCTGCTTAGTAGAAATTCCCAAAGAGCTGTTGGAGGACCAGAGCTCTTCCTCTAGACAAGGCATTTCTCTTTTTCTAAAGCACTGGAAGCACAGATCTCCAGCCCTCGTCTTCTATACGTACCCTTGGTAAGCTTGTTAACTAAAGTGAGGCTCAGTTTCTCATGGGTGAAATGGAGATAACTATTCATGTAGAGAATAGTCACATGATCGAACCCTCTATGGGTAAAGCAGCCCTGAACAAACAACAAACCCTTAATATTAATTCCCGTCTTTCTCCCTCGATAATTCTCTTCTCAACGTGGGGGCCAGTATACAACTTCTTGTGTCCTAGGAAAATGGATCTTCATAACACTGTTTATTTCAGATGGATTTGGTGAAATGATGTAAAGTCATTGTAGCAGATAATTATCTTGTGTGACTCTCCTGTTTGTACATCAAAAGGCAGAAGTGAGCTGGCATTCTCCGGGCATTTTCTCTGGAAGGATGACTTTCCGCACTACTACATCTCAGTTGTGGCCTCTTCTTGGAATCTTTCTCATACTTCCAAGATTACACTCAGTGTCTTTCCTCTGAGTATCCTCCCTTGCTCTTTCATTGTAGTTATTATGTTAAATCTTTTGCCTGTCTGCTCCTCCATGTAAATACCAGCTCTTATAGCAGTGTATTTATCATTTTTACTTTGGTAATAAAATTACAGAAATTGAATTATAAGTGATATCATAGACATTTGATGAATAAATGACAGTCAATCTCTTTTAATTCCAAAGCAAAATATTCTTTGGCACTACCAATTGTTATATAATTTACCCCAGATACTTTAAATATGCTTGTTCAGATTACTCAATAGATACAGGGAAATGTTACTTTTTTATTCTTGATATCGAGCAGGACCCTGTAAGGCTCCTGGGCACAAAAGCCATATAAGATTGGAGTAATAAATAGTTGAAATAAAAATATGATATACACACACACACACACAAAGCCTTTCTGTGTCCCCCATTTCTTGATTACAGGAAATAAACTTCATACAGCTTCCATGACCTTCCCTGAGTTCCAAGGGCAGATTCAAATAGTTGCTAATTAGGGAAGGGAGGGGATGTGGAGACAAGGGAGGAGCAGTCAAGAAACAATAGTGCAGCCTTGGGGCAGGGTCCTGTTCCCCTTCAAGGGATACACATAACAATATCTTTCAGCTGTTCTGCAGATACTGAAACCCCCACCAGGTAGGAGAAGGTAACTGTCTGCTGCTCACATGCACATAGACCCCAGACTGGTTGGAACCAGAAGGCTGATGATGCTGACTCCCAATTGCCTCACTGCCAACCAATCAGAAGATTGTCCACGAGCTGACCATGCCCCCTTTGAACAGTTACTATAAGATTCCCCACTACCCCCTCCAGGTTGAGACACACAGTTTTGAGGACATTAGCCCGCTGTGGCCCCCTTTGCCTGGCAAAGCAATAAAGATATTCTTTTCTACTTCACCTGAAATTCTGTCTCTGAGATTTAATTTGGTGTCGGTGTACAGAGGCCAGGATTCAGTTTCATTCTCTACGACTGCCCTTCTGTTCCTCTTCTTATTTTCTCTATTCCTCAATCCCTTTGTTCTATTATCTCCCTCCAACCCCTTACCCTCAACATGCACTTCTTGCTCTGAAAACCCATTTAGATGAGCTTCTTCAATGTACCATCTTGAACCCACTCTTTGCACCTTCCATTGGCTCTCCCTGTTCATGGCTGAGATTAGAGATGAGACCATAATGGTTCTATCAGGCCAAAAAGAGCAATGCCAGGTTGGCTCACCTGTCTGCCAGAGAAAGTGAACTTGACCAATGGTAGACAGCCGGTAAATGTATGGGGTATAGTCACAGAGTGGAAAGAGCCATGCCCACACTTGACTTCTGTCTTGACTTTATCCCTGATATTGAGGTGAAAGAAAGATGTTGCCCTGAAAGGGGTTACACCAGAAACCAGGACAATTTCAGGGATCTGTAAAGTGCTAGGGAAAGAATGTAAAGGATATCTTTGGTTTCAGGAAGACTCTTTTCTATGACATTTCTGCAAATACTTCTCCCAACCCTGCAAATGAATGAGTTTCTTGGTTTGATGTTCAAAACTTGCTCTCTTCTCTAGAGAAATGTAACCATCAAAGACACTATCTGCCGTGTACAGATAAGGTGATGTCTGGGGCTGGTATAGAAGAGTGTAAGCCAGTGTAAGTCGAAGTCTTTGGAAAAATGGAAAGTTTAAAGGGAATCATTTCTAATCATGAGCAGTAGCCTCCTTGGGGAGACACACAAAAGCCTGGCATGTCTATATCTTTAAAATGTCAGGTAAAGCGCTGAAAGAGAAGGCCTTGAAAGAGAAGTTCATAAGGTAACCAGTCCTTGCTAGTACCTTAGAATGCACAAAGACTTCATTATGTGTGTTTTGAGGGCCCAGGCATTTTACTCTTAATCATCTGTATCTGGGTAGAAATGTAATGTATCCTCAAAAAAGTTCTGTTAATTTGATTCAGAAATTGTTGGTAAGATAAGCTAGCAAAAAAAAATTCACCTCTTCCTATTATTTTTATTAAAAATATACTGGCAAGATGTCCTCAAAAACGCTAGATATTAAAGTTTGCTTCTTAAGAGCTGTGAAAAAGGTTGAGAGCTTTGCGTAAATTTATTGAAGAAATGTAAAAATATAATAGCATTTTATGAGTGTGGTGGTATAAGAACTGATCATGAAATAATGAAAGATTTAAAAAAAAGGAACAGGGCTTCCCTGGTGGCGCAGTGGTTGAGAATCTGCCTGCTAATGCAGGGGACACGGGGTTGGTCTGGGAGGATCTCACATTCTGCAGAGCAACTAGGCCCATGAGCCACAACTACTGAGCCTGCGCATCTGGAGCCTGTTCTCCACAAAAAGAGAGACCGCGATAGTGAGAGGCCCGCGCACCGTGATGAAGAGTGAACCCCACTTGCCGCAAATGGAGAAAGCCCTCACACAGAAACAAAGACCCAACACAGCAAAAATAAAGAAATTAATTAATTAATAAACTCCTACCCCCAACATCTTCTTGAAAAAAAAAAAGGAACAATCCATGTCATATATGTCTAGATATATATAAACATGCATTTATATACGTACTTAAATGTTTCAAAAATATAATGGATATTTTAGCAAACTAAGTTCTCATAGTTGGGAGGAGATTAAATTTTCCTAGTGATGCTAAGCTTGCTTGAAAAGTTTATAAATCATTTTTTTCTAACAAATTTATTTTAGAACTAAGACCTCATCCTTTTGATACTATCAATAGTAGCAAATGTCCATCCTCTCAAAGTGGATTTAAGTTGAGAAATAACCAGAAGTCATTTCAAAATCAAGTCTGGAGAACAGGTGAGTGAGCAACCCAGCTACACTGAATTAGGTTCACAATGACAAGACAAGGTGAGGGTTTCATTTGATGGTTTGCATTAGAGGTCTTAGGTCATTCCAGAATAAAAATATCTCACAGTGTTACAACAAATGGAAACATCATTGAAATAAGTGTAATTTCCCATTTTGAAGGAAATGCTGCTTAACTGGAAGTACAATTTCTCATATGTTAAAAAGAACCAGACTTCTCATAGGTGGGATAGACAAGGAATTAGTGCCTTTACTAGCTACAGGGCTCAAAGAATTTAAGAAAAAGTACTAACAACCTAATAGATAGATGTGTAAAGGACATGAACAACAATTCACAAAGGACCCAAATCAAATGGCTCACACAAACAGGAAAATATGTAGCTTAAAGTAAGATTTTAAGCTAACAATGTCACATCAAAGCAACAATTCTATACAATCTCCACTTGTTTTGTTAGCAAATATTAAATAATGATGATGATGATGATGATACCAAATTACCAAATGTTTGCAAGCTACCAAAGAATGAAAACACATACTTCTGGAAGGAGTATAGGCTGAAACAAGAATTCCTGAAAATAAATCGTAATTTTTTGTATGTATTTATATACATGGATATATAGAATTATATATGTAGATAGATACATAGTTACATAGATAATAGAGAAATGGATAGATGAATGTTGATGATAGATAGATGACAGAGAGACGGAGAGAGGAGAATTGGACGGATGGATGGATAAAGAGATGAGTTCAGCAAAGCTGTGATATCTAAGGTCAATGTATAAAAATTTTATTTTATTTTCATTCATTAACAGTGGAAAATCTAAGACTGAAATTCAGAAAATGATTTACAAAATAGTCAAATATAATAAAAATAATTAGGAAAAATGATAACAAGAGAAATGCAAGATTTGTGTGCTGAAAATTCCAAAGAGTGGTTGAAAGAAATTAAAAATCTAAGCAAATGCAAAGACAGGCTGTTTTTATGGATTGAAGGACTTAATATTACTAGGATGGTGATACTCCCTATGTTGATGAACAGATTCAATGCAGTCCTTATCACAGTCTGAATTTTTTTTTCACAGAAATTTATAAGCTGACCCTAAAATTCAAATGAAAATGCAAGAGAACCCAGAATAGTCAAAACAATAATGAAAAAGAAAAACAAAGTTGGAGAACTCACACTTTTCAATTTCAAAATTACTATAATGCTATAATAAACATGACAGTGTGATCCTGGAATAAAGACAGAAATATACAGAAATGGAATAGAATTAAGAGTCCTGTAATAAATCCTAACACTGATTTTGACAAAGGTGCCAAGACAATTCAATGGAGAAAGTATAGTATTTGAAACAAATAGTGCTGGGACAGCTGGATGCCCACATATAAAATAATACATTTGGATCCCTATTTTTTAACATTTACAAAAATTTACTCCAAATGGACCAAAAGATCTACATGTAAGAGCTAAAACTATAAAGCTCTCAAAAGAAAACATGGAGTAAATCTTCATTACTTGGATTACACAACATTTTTTTACATGTCACCAAAAGCTCCAGTGACAAAAGAAAAAGCAATAGAGAAATGACTTCATTAAAACTGTTTAAAATGTAGATTAAAAAGCATTCATTAGAAAGTGAAAAGACAACCAACAAAATGGAAGAAAATACTTGCAAATCCTATATCTGATATGGGTCCAGTACCCAGAATATATAAAGAAATCTTATACCACAACAAAAAAGACAACTAGTCCAATTTTAAAATGGGTAAAGAATTTGAATAGACATTTCTCCAAATTAGATATATAAATGGCCAATAAGTATATTAAAAGATGCTCAACACCAGTAGTCATCAAGGAAAACCAAATCAAAACAATAGTGATGTACCACTTTACACCCTCTAGGATGACTAAAACATAAAAACAAAAAAAAGCAGACAATAATAAGTGTTTGCAGGGATGTAGAGGTATTGGTACCCTCATATGTTACCAGTGGGAATATGAAATGAAGAGGCCATTGGGGAAACAGCATGTCAGTTCCTAAAAGATGAAGTACACAGCTGTATGAAGATGAGGGGAAATAGGGAGTGAATGCTAAGAGGTATGGAGTTGTTTTTTTTTTTTTTGAGTGATAAGAATTTCTGAAACTAGACAGTGGTGATGGTTGCATAATTTTGTGAATATTCTAAAAAACACTGAACTATATGCTTTGAAATGATGAATTTTATTATATGTAAATGATATCAATAACAAATATATTTCTCATTTCATAAAACACTACTCATATGTTCACACACACCTTTCTAATTAAATAGAGTTTCAAGCTCTTGGGGGATAAAATAAATCAAAGAGTCATCTGCTAGATGATGAAGACATTCAGAAAATGAACAGGTTGTGAATTCCGAAAACCACAATTATGTACTTCTTTTTCAGTCTCTAATTTCTCTGTTATGAGAAACTCTGTGGAAACATTATGTGAACTGTTATGGGTAAAAATTTTGAGGGAAACAGATTACATATGTGTGAGTTGTTTGTGTCTGTGTGGTGTACATGTAAGCACACACACATATACATCTTTCTAACTACCTAAGGTAGGGGCAGCAAAGGGCATTGTTTGCCATGTTAGTTATAAATTAGCAGCTGACAAACAGTCTGAATTAAATTACATGTAATATTATATAGAAATATCAGACAAAGTAGAAAACCCTGAGTATGGGAAATTGAGCTGTAGGGTACCTACCATATGACCCCATCATGGAGAGTGGTGCCAATGTGGGGAGCTTTGGTCCAGTCTTCTGCCTATCCATGCTTACCTCAAAATTACACAGGGAAATTCAGGGAAAACAGAGCAAAGGAACTGCTCCACGTGCGGTACTTCCACAGCTTTCTTCTGTGCAGTTCTGTAAGCCTCACCCTCCTCCCCTCATCGGCCTGTTAGGCTAGACATGCTCTTCAACCTGAGCATGAGTTGGTAACCAGCCCTTAATCACTTAACCAGCCCTTAACCATCCAAGACCCTCATGTCCTCCCTCTTCACTCTTCCAGACTTCTTTGTGTTCTCCAGTCAAGAAGAGGTAGGAAGGAAGAGAAACAATAAACACTGAAGGAGGCCATAGCTGTCTTCTGCCTAGGGCCCCCATAAAGAGCTGGAGGTTGTGTTGGAAAAAAAGTTAAGGAACCATTCAAGCTTTGATGTTTGTATTAGTTTCCTATTGCTGCTGTAACAAATTACCATAAATTTAGTGCCTTACTACAATACAAATGTGTTATCTTATCTGGGTTTTAGTCATGCCATATGCAGAGTTATTTTCAATCATCTCAGTAGTGAAATCAGTAATAAAATAACTTGTAAATTTATTATTTAATAAATGTCATTTCAGCTTTGAAAAACAAGTCTTGGTATTTTCCCCTACCTTTCCACTTTGTCTAATATTAATTACGAAAGAAAGCATGGAAGAACAATCATTTGTAGTTTATTTTTTTAAATTACAATCGATAGAGTTTACACATTTTAACATCTTATTAATTAGCATTTTTAAATTTTCATCTATATCACTGTTTGCATTCCATTTAGAAGTCGGAGGTGCTGTGTTTTTGCTAACGGATATGTTCCTAGAGTTTGTACTCATATGTAATACAGATGAATTATTTTAATCATCCAATTTACCCCCTTTTAGATTAAACATCTGCCTATGGTTAAAATGGAAAAGAAACCAAAGAAACCATAACAATCACAACTCACAATCCTGCTAATGATTTTGAACTTCAAGACTCATACTATGACGTTAGTGACAGTTACCCAGTGTTGGAATTTTAAGTATGTCCCTATTTTGCTCACCACAATACCATGCATTTACACACGGAATTTAAGTAAGCAAGTGACTGATGGTAGTATTTATTCTAGGGATAATATTAGGGTAACCTTGAATGCACCTCAGTTAATTTTGAAAAGTAAATCATTCACCACGCTAACACATTATTATGATAGAAAAATATTTTCCGTACACTTTAGAGTTGATCTCAACTCACTGATGTGGCAAACTGTGGACTTCAAACCAACACTTACATTCACATGTTTGGAACTTGTCTTATGTTCAGTAGTTTTCAGAGTACTACAAGATCAAACAAGTTGTTATTTTTCTTATTGTTATGTCTCAATTTTAGCAGGTACTTCAAGCTAACTGGAACTTTGGGCAAATGTGAGTGGAAGGTAAAACACACTAGAAATAGAAGGATAAAGGACAGTTTTACAGAGTATAGTAAGAAAAGGAGGCCATACCAAAGTATGAAGAGAGTTACCTGTGTCTTGGCAGAGTCATTTCATTTATTTTTTAATTTTTTAAAAATAAATCATTTATTTATTTATTTATTTTTGGCTGCATTGGGTCTTCGTTTCTGCTCATGGGCTTTCTCTAGCTGCGTTGAGCAGGGGCTACTCTTCGTTGCGGTGCACAGGCTTCTCATTGTGGTGGCTTCCCTTGTTGCAGAGCTCGGGCTCTAGGCACGCAGGCTTCAGTAGTTGTGGCACACAGGCTCAGTAGTTGTGGCACACAGGCTCATTAGTTGTGGCACAGGGGCTTAGTTGCTCTGCGGCATATGGGATCTTCATGGACCAGGGCTCGAACCCATGTCCCCAGCACTGGCAGGCAGATTCTTAACCACTACGCCACCCGGGAAGTCCTGGCAAAGTCATTTTAAATCTTTGGTCCTCATTTTCTCCTCTGCTCTATTCTGATTAGTTGTGAGGATTCAATAAGGTGGAGGATACGAAAAACACTTTGATAAAGAATGGCTACCATGTATTGATAAATGTAAAGACATATGGAGAGAGCTCTATCTGTATTGTTCATGCATCCAGTACATTATTATAATTTTACTTATGAAAGCTGACATTTTCATAAGTGCCAATTTCCATGTCTGTTCAATTTTAAGCCCTTGTTCAATTTCACTGTATAATTCCTCTTTGGGAAAGTCAGAATTTTAGCATCTGTCCTCCCCCATGGTAATGACAGCAGGTACCCACTTCCACACAACTGATAATGAGCTTGCTATTATGTTGTCCTGGTTTCCACTGAGTTTTTATTTGGGTCACATTAATAGGAGTGAGAGGCAGTTGTTTCTTAGAAGCCTGCCTGATGATCCCATGATGGACATGATGAAAATGCATATTCTGACATAGTTAAAATATTTTAGAAAATAAGTGCATTCAAACTTCAAGTTATAACAAAACCTTCCATGACTTAAAGTCAAAGAACTTCATTGCCTTCAATCCAAAGCCTTTGTGACTCTGTAATGTTTCTACTTTCCTTTCCCCCAGGTAGTTAAGGTATTTCAAGCCCAAGTTGTCTTATCCTTGTATGACTGGATCACTCTTCCCACTGGTTTCCTTCCCCTTCTCTTTCTCTTCTCCAACCTGGTCAGTGAACTTCAACAGGATTTATCTTCACTTACAACTTTAATCACATGACACTCCTGCTTAAAATTTGTCAAGGACCTATCATGACTTTATTGCTGAGTAAGTCCATTCAGGTTAGGGGATGGGAGGGGGCCAGAGTTTTACCATGTTCTAGCTGAGCCACCTTGGGCATGATTTTCAACACTCCAAGGATTTCCTTCACTGTAAAATGGATGTGAATTTTACCTCTCAAAGTTATGGCATGATTGGGTGAGGCTGAATAAATATAAAGCATTCAGCAAGATACTAGTCTTCTTCTCTTTCTCTGTAGCCCCATCTAATTCTGTCCCGCCACATGCATCCCAAGTCCCAGACAGACAGGATCATTGGCTTTTCTGTCACTAGAACCCCCAGGACCATCCATCCCTTTCCTGACCTGACTCGTGACCTTTCATCCACTGGGAAGATCCTCTCCATCTACCATGTCCATGGGACCAAGTCATGCCCATCCTTAGAACACAGTTCCAACAGTATCTTTTCCATGAAAAAATTTATTCTCACCTGATCTAGATGTAAAGTTTCTTCCTTTGGCTATTTCTACCATTTCTCTTATATTCCTCTTACAGAAATACTTGCCTCACCAGTCTTATTTGAACTTTTCAACAAAAATCTTATCATCCTAGTGATACTACATACTTTATTCTTCTCTTTACCCTTCGCAGGGTTAGAATAATTGCCCTACTATTTGCAATTTTTGAGGAGAGATCTTGCGAAGGACAAGGCTTATAAACATTTAAAGGGAGTGATAACACTACTATATATAAAACAGATAACCAACAAGGACCTACTGTATAGCAAATGGAACTATACTCAATATGTTGTAATAACCAATAAGAGAAAAGAATCTGAAAAAGAACATATATATATATTATATATATAATATATCTATAACTGAATCACATTGCTGTACACCTGAAACTAACACAATATTGTAAATCAACTATACTTCAATTAAAAAATAAATTTTAAAAATTAAAAAAAAAATAAAGGGAGTGATTAAAAAGGGAACTCTAATCACGCTTCTGGAGTGTGAGGAGGGAGAACCATTAATTTAGGGACGAAAAGGTAATATTTTGGATAGAGCTCTGGGATAAGACCAAGAATTGAATGAGCTCATAGAATTCTGAGTAAGAGGCAAGATATTGTAAGTAGTATCTCTGATCTGAGTGCTGGTGACTATGAGCTCATAGCCTCATGTGGAGAGGGAGATGAAAACAAAATTATAGTCATCCCTCAGTATCTGCAGGGGATTGGATACCAAAAGATACCTAAACCTGCAGATGCTATGTCCCTTATATAAAGTGGCCCAGTACAGCTGGCCCTCTGGATGCATGGGTTCTGCAACTGCAAATAGGGACGGCCAACTGTACTGGTTTGAAGAACAGAAAACAGCAATATAAAGTCTGCCTTAGAAACTATGATTTCCCTACAGAGTTTCTACTCGAAAGAGAGAAATTAAGCGAGACCTCACTAATGTTATAAAGTAAGTCCCCTACCTACACACGAGTTCCATTCCGAGTATGTTTTTGTAAGTCCAATTTGTTCCTAAGTCCAGCAAAGTTAGCCTAGGTACCCAACTAACACAATAGGCTATATTGTACTGTACTGTAATAGGTTTATAATACTTTTCACACAAATAATACATTAAAAAAACACAAAAAATAAAGGAAACATTTTTAATTTTACAGTACAGTACCTTGAAAAGTACAGTAGGACAGCTGGAATTCAGGGGCTGGCATCGAGTGAACAGGCAAGAAGAGTTACTGACTGGAGGAGGGAGAGGAGGTGGGAGATGATAGAGCTGAAGGATCCTCAGCAATAGGAGACGGAGGGCAAGATGCAATGTCACTCACGCCTGACGTGGATGGCACAGGTTCTGGTTCCTTGCTGGATTCAATTCTATCTACCCTCTTGCAAAAACGATCCAGTGATGTCTGGGTAGTAGCTTTTTCCTGGGCTTGAAATAAAGATACTGTACTACTGTACTCTATACGGTACTGTACAGTAAAGTACACAAAAGCACAGCCACTTGTAGAGGATGCATGCACGTGACAATGTACACCAGACACGTGAACCAACTTACGTGACTGGAAATGCTAATGCATGTTTGCAACTTTGAAAGTTTGCAACTTGAAAGTTCGTATGTAGGGGACTTACTGTATATGATATAGGAGAGAACAAGAGCAATATTTGTCTTTCAAAACAAAACATACATATCATAGGACCTGAAATTAAGCATAACTGAAGAAAATATCACCTCATTCTTCCTATAACTTCCTATAATTCTGCCTTTTATACATTTTTAAAACTTCCCTTCCATAAAAGCTTTCAGCGGTTTTAAGCACATAGGTCCTGCTCTAAGTTATTGTTTTTTTTTTTTTAAACATGGAACACTCAGTTCTCACAACAACCTTATAAGGGTGGCATTTTTGTAATGTTGATTTTATGGATGAGGAAGCTGAGGCAGAAAAATATTAAGTCATGTGCTGGGTCACACAGTTGATAATATATTTCAGAGTAGGAATTTCAACCCAAGGAATCTGTCACCAGAGTCTGTTTTCAACTGTTTTAATAAACTTCCTTTCAAATATAGCATTATTATATACAGGGAACTCTACTCATTACTCTGCAATAACCTATACAGGAAAAGAATCTGAAAAAGAATAGATATATGTATATGTATAACTGAATCACTTTGCTGTGATTCAGGTGTGTTAGTTTCACACCTGAAACTAACACAACATTGTAAATAGAAAATACTGCAATATAAAATAATTTTTTAGATTTAAAAATAAAATAAAAACAATTAAAAAAGAAACTAAGAAACAAATACAGCATTATTCTTACTGATTCAGTCTCGTCTGCTCTGTCAAGCAAAGGTTTAATACTCATAGTTGTGACCACATATGGAAAAACTTAGTACTTTACTTATAGGAGTTTCTGCCCAGACTCATCACATGTGTACGCACACACACACACACACACACACACAAACGCACACTACTAGTTCTTGGCTGAAAAGCAAGTTGAGTGCTTTAAAAATCATTCTGAAAACTTCACCATTAGAGCATAGTTCAGGGAGGAAGTATATTTTGTACAGGCCATGAACATAGTTTATCGGGAATTTTCAACTCCATGAACAGCCTCCCTGGGGATGAGTTTTTCATGATGCGTTTCCTCAAAGAAACGTCGTTCTTGCCTGCCCTCCTGTGTTGAAACTTAATGTTCTCTCAGCTCTCTCCCATAACTGTACTGCACTCTGGTATATTCTGCTAAACCTTTAACGCTATTTATTACCTGTTTGTTACCTGCTTTTATCCTCCTTATACGCATTCCAAGTTTCCATTGTCAGAGTCAGCATGGAAGCACTTAAATCTTAAGTCTCCAGCTGGTATGGCTGATGGTCTTTCTCCTGTACAGAGCCCTGTGCTGTCCTGCTCACTGGGAGCAGTGTGAGGGGAAGGGGGCCCAGCAAGGGATGCCCACCCTCCCAGGGGAGCTTTACAGTCCCAGGGTCTTCTATTTCTCTAAATAAATTCAAGTTAAGGCAGCCAGATTCCTAGTTATGGATCCATCTCCTTATTTTCAATATGTGAAGAGTTAGAATATAAAGTATTCATTTGGGCAGGAAGCTTGGGAATGGCCTCATCTCACTTTCTTACCTTAGAGATGGAGAAATGAGGCTCAGGCAGGAGAAGTGACGTTTTTTGTTGAAGTATGGTTGATTTACAGTATTGTGTTAGTTTCTGGTATATAGCAAAGTGATTCAATTATACACACACACATGCTCACACACACAGATGTATATATTATTTTTCATAGTCTTGTCCATTATGGTTTATCTCAGGATATTGAATATAGTAGGATCTTGTTGTTTATGCATTCTATATATAAGTGTTGGCATTGGCTAATCCCAACCTCCTGTTGTATTCCTCCCCCACCCCCTTCCCTATTGGCAACCACCAGTCTGTTCTCTATGTCTGTGAGTCTGTTTCTGTTTCATAGATAAGTTCATTTGTGTCATACTTTAGATTCCACGTATAAGTGATATCATATGGTATTTGTCTTTCTGACTTACTTTCACTTAGTATGATAATCTCTAGGTCCATCCATATTGCTGCAAATGACATGATTTCACTCTTTTTTGTGGTTTAGTAGTACTCCATTGTATATATGTACCACATCTTCTTTATCCATTCATCTGTTGATGGACACTTAGGTTGCTTCCATGTCCTGGCTATTCTAAATAGCGCTGCTATGAACATTGGGGTGCATTTATCTTTTTGAATTAGAGCTTTCTCTGGTTATATGCCCAGGAGTGGGATCACTGGATCATATGGCAACTCTATTTTTAGAGGAACCTCCGTACTGTCCTCTGTAGCAGAGAACAGAATAGGAGGGTTCCCTTTTCTCCATACTTTCCAGAAGAAGTGACTTGATCAATGTTTTTCTTATGTTAATGAGTGCCAGAGTTGGAGGTCACAAAAGTTTTTGACCCTAATGTTAGTTACTTTCTAACCAGTTGCACTCTAGGTCTCCTCTAAAAAAAAAAAAAAAAAGAAAAAATCACTTCATGGAGACACATTGTATCATGGACACATTATTGATGGGATAAAACTTTTATAGGATTCATCCTGTTACTGGGAGTCCCTTCTTCCCTTCCATATTGGTAGTCATGATACTGGTTCAATTTTTCACCACCTACTCCTGGAAATGCTGTTACTGAATGAATGGTTTTGTTTCCATGTTTATTCATTTTCCAACTATCCTACTTGGAGCTGGGATAAAACAGTATTCCATACACTGTGAGCTTCTGTTTTTTTCCCACTCAAAGGATTTCTCTAAGATCTCTTCAGACACACTTCAAAGTCATAGAACTACAAACATCTTGAGGTTCATGGAAACTTGCTTTATGAAATGGCCCCTTTCCATTGTGAAAAACTCAGTTTCCATTTTTTCCTGTTGAGGTCTCCTCCAGGAAGCCCTCTTTCCTGCCCCCTCTATCTGGTCTGTGATCCCACTTGCAGGCTCTCTTATCACATACAACACATTCTTTTAAGGTTGTCAGTTTACAGGACTGTCTCACTCATTGGACCACAGCCTCCTTAAAGAAGTAGCACATGCACTCTCCAATCCCTGGTTGTTAACATGGATCTAAACTGGCTCACCTTTTACCCAGACCCCTGAAACTCAGGGATCCAGTGAGCTGTCTTATGAATGCTCTCTTCAGGCATTCTGTCAGGGTCCCACCTTCCGTTTACCACTGATCTATTCACTCCCTTTTTCTACCTCTGTTCCAGTCCCATTTTCTCTGACTTTGTTTCAACTCTCCATAGATCCATTTGGGGCTGACATATACACCAATAAGCCTAGAAATTCAATTTCTAGGGCCCTGTCTCACACAACTGACACACACACGGCCTGTCATCCACTCTGGCTCTGGGAACTCCCACTGTCAGAGCCCCAGGCTCCCAGTCTACCCAGGAAGGCAGCTCAGTTCTACAGAGTAAGATCGAATTGCTGTCAGCATGTAAGAGCTTGTTATGGATCACATGTTTTGCTAGAGACTCTGAGGGCTCCGTGGAATCAGGCCCTGTTGGTTTTGTTCACCATTCATCCTCAATGTCCATCATAATGCTTGATACATATTAGATGATCGATTTAAAAAAAATTAAAAGACAAACAGGTTAATGCATGTCAATGAACATATCCATGTATGACTCTTTTTTCTTTTCAGAGTCTATCTACATTCCCCAAATTGGACTTCCAGATCCTAACACAAAGGTTTTCTCTTCCTTCTCTCTCTACTCCTATAACCCACCTCAAATCTCTCTCGCCCTGCCTTCTCTCTCTCTAGACACACACACGTACAAAGGTCATCATTGTTCCCTTTATCATGACGTTCACTTTGAGTAATTGAAGGTAGAATGTCCGAGGAGCCAGTGTGAGGATGAGGTAATGCTTTTCTGCCGGAGCTCTCATCACTACCTTGACAGACATTGTCTGGGGAATTCTCAAAGCCTCCCTGGGAGGCACGGGTTGGTGGACCTGATTTAGCTTTTGCCCTCTGCTTGGGACCCAAGGCTGCTGTGGATGCTGTGTCACATCGACACACAGACAGGGCTCCAGTCTCCACCAAGGGCTGGGTGCCTGCGCCCCCCAGGTTCTAAGCCCACAGGTGCCATGCTCTTCTGTGGATGGAACTCTGGCCTCCAGTTTCTCCTGATTCCCTTGGACAGCTTAGTTGATGAAAGAGATATATGTTGCTGAATGGCACAATTCACAGGACACTAAGGACTCTCACACTTGGGCCAAGACCTTATTCACACTTGTTTATAAGGTTAGGTACTGTCTTGAGTCTATGGAATTCTGTCTTTGGGCTTCTCTACAGCCTTTAGGTTCAAGTCATGGAGATAGAGGTGCTAAGAATTATGGAACTGAGATGCCAGTCTTGTAAATTCCTGAGTTTCATGGGAACTTCAGTGCCCACACCAAGTGCCTCCCCTAGGAAGGTGTTTATGTCCTATCTAGGCAGATATGGTGACTCTCTCCTTTATGCCTTGTGCACTAACTTCTATACTAACACACACTTATTATTTGTTTATAAAATCATGGTCTCCTCCACAGAAGAAACACAGCCCCATCCATTTTTTTAAAAAAATGTATCTATTTTATTTATTTTTGGCTGCATTGGGTCTTTGTTGCTGCATAAGGTCTTTCTCTAGTTGCGGCGAGCGGCAGCCACTCTTCGTTGCGGTACACAGGCTTCTCATTATGGCTTCCCTTGTTGCGGAGCACGGGTTCTTAGGTGAACAGGCTTCAGAATTTGTGGCACGTGGGCTCAGTAGTTGTGGCACACAGGCTTAGTTGCTCTGTAGCATGTGGGATCTTCCCAGACCAGGGCTCGAACCCGTGCCCCCTGCACTGGCAGGTGGATTCTTAACCACTGAGTCACCAGGGAAGTCCCAGTCCCAGCCATTTTCATGTTTGTATATTGTAGCACCCATGCAAGCTAGTCACATATTAGATGCTCAGTTAATGTTTATTGAAGAGTAATTTTGAGTGCCTGGGATTTTAGAGAGGCAGCACAAGGATGAAAGTGGACTATAGTTCTACAGGCAAGGTTTGGTGAACCAGGAGGAAGTAACAGTTTTATCATTGGAGCACCTGCTCCACGGACGTGTATTACATGGAAAATTCCAACTACACAGGGAGGTTGTTGCAAAACAGCTAATAAAATGCAGTATCAGACAATCACACTGGGAGAAAATATTTGCAAACAATACGACCAACAGAGGATTAGTCTCCAGTATTTACAGACAGCTCATACAACTCAATAACAACAACAACAAAAACCCAATCAAAAAATGGGAAGAAGACCTAAATAGACATTTCTCCAAAGAAAACATACAGATGGCCAATAGGCACATGAAAAGATGCTCAACATCGCTAATTATTAAAGAAATGTGAATCAAAACTAAAATGAGGTATCATTTTACACTTATCAGAATGGCCATCATTAAAAAAGTCTTCAAATGATAAATGCTGGAGAGGGTGTGGAGAAAAAAGACCCCTCCTACACTGTTGGTGGGAAAGTAAATTGGTACAGCCAGTATGGAAAACAGTATGGAGGTTCCCCCCAAAAATAAAAATAGAGTTTCCATATGATCCAGCAATTCTGTTCCTGAGCATCTATCCAGAGAAAACTTATTTGAAAAAAACATGCACCCCAATGTTCATAGCAGCACTATATACAACAGCCAAGACATGGAAGCAATCTAAGTGTTCATTGACAAGTGAACGAATAAAGAAGACGTGGTTTATATACACAGTGGAATATTACTCAGCCATTAAAAAGAATGAAGTCATGCCATTTGCAGCAACATGGATGGACCTAGAGATTATCATACTAAGTGAAGTAAGCCAGACAGAGAAAGACAAACATCATATGATATCATGTATATGTGGAATCTAAAATGTGACACAAATGGACTTATTTATGAAACAGAAATAGATTCACAGACATAGAAAACAAACTTATGTTTCCCAAAGGGGAAAGCTGGTGGGGGACTGATAAATTAGGAGTATGGGACTAGCAGATATGCACTACTATATATAAAATAGACAAGCAACAAGGTCCTACTGTATAGCACAGGGAACTATATTCAATATCTATAACAAACCATAATGGAAAAGAATCTGAAAAAGAATATATATATATATATATATATACACACACACACACACACACACACACACACACACACACATATATAAATATAAAACAGTCACTTTGCTGTGCACCAGAAACTAACACAACACTGTAAATCAACTATACTTCATTTAAAATATTTAAAAATAAAAAAATAAAATGCCATGTCTGTCTGTCAGTTTTTCAGCTGACTTCTCAACCAAGGTCAAACCACCTCGTTTATTAACCATTTTACACATATACTTGTCCTAATTTTTATTATTATTACTGCTACTACTATTATTATTATTAACCTTCTTTTAATACAGGTTGTCAAAAACTTTTCATTACTCCTTTGCAGCCTTACCTCTTTGCATCACCTGCTTGTCTTACCTGGTATTTGGCTGTACTGAAATTTATTAGGTTTACCTGAGTAACTACAGATGGGAAGCTCTCAAGCTTATAACAGACTAATATTAGCTAGTGAATGACTTGCCTGGCTTCTGACAGAGCCTGAAATAAAGGTAATCATTAACCTGTATATCTGTATATGGCTGGCTCTGGAAAAATCTGGGTTTGTCATCATTCATATAAGAATAATTTGTTGTCTTTATAGATTTCTTCTGAAAAATAAGTCAACAAGAAAATAGCTTATAAAGGCAATATAAGAATGTTAGGTTTAAATTTAGAGCCTCAAATTCAGGAGACTCCAACAGAATCTGCCCCAACTTCCTGTGTTTTATATTTGAAAAGATCAAGAATACATCAAAACTCATATTGAAAGTTGAGATTGACAGTCAGTCCAATACCAGACTCTGGGAGATATTTCCACTATCTTCCAATCAAACTTGCTTGAAAAACACAATCTCCAGACCACCTCTGCTATTAGGTGTCTATTAAAATTTATTTTTCAATGACCTCTCATGAGCATGTGTTCTTTTATAATGGATAAAATCTTTTCAAAAAATTCAAAATGGAATGAATATTTTTTCCGTTTTGTTTGCTAATGAAAGTACAAGGTAAAAAATATATATACAATTCTCTCCTTTATCTTCAGCCCAACACTGAATTTCCCCTCCATCTTCTTGCTACATTGTAAACCTATTTTCTCCAGCAGGTCCTCTGTGGAGCTGTGTTGCCGCAGCTGCTTTAAGACCCTGCAGGAGCTCCAGAATGACAGCTCATTTGGGTCCCGAAATACAGCGACTTCAATCTCCCTCCCAGAGCATTTCATTTTCCCTTACACTAAAACTAGCAGCCACCCGTTCTGCAATTGATCTCATTTCCCAACGTGGCACATTCCTAAAACTGAGAATGCTTAACGTGGCATCAGAAATGCATAGTCCACCCGTGGACTTATCTCCAGGTTTCTGTTTAGAGGAAACAGACCCTCAGCACACGAACGCCCACAGATATCAAATGTGAGACACCGTTGTTAAACAATTCGATTGTGAATACAGTCTGTTTTCTCTGAATGATGCTGAACAAACTATCCAAATCCTTATGCATTTTTTTTTGGTGCAGGGAAAGCTAGCCTAGGCTGTTGTCTTAACGCATGTGTGGAGAGGTGAGTCTGCCCTGAAGTGTCCAAGGCAGCTGCTCCAGAAATTAAAAGCAGGCAGCGGAGAAGCAATGCGGGGCTCCGTAGGTGTCTGATGTCACGCTATTCCAGTTACATACTCCATTAAACCAGCTCTTCAACATCACTACTACTCAGGGAAATGCAAATTATGGTGACAATGGGACAGCACTTTAGACATATTAGATTGGGAAAAAAAAAAAAAAGTAGGGCCTTAACAAGTCGTGCTGATTAGAGAGTAGGCAGAAGTGTGGGTCCTCGAACACTGCTGGAGAAATTGTGTATTGTTTCAGCCTCTTAGGAAATCAATCTACCAACATCCATTTCCATTCAACATAAACATACTTAGTGTAGAGAGCTCACTCCAGGGAAGGTAAACCACAGAAATCAAAGTGGCAGCATGGATGGATATAACTGAAAGGTGCTTACTGCATCATTGTACGTTTGGATCGAAATAGAAACAGTGTGAATGTTTACAAGGCGATGATGGCTAAAAAGACTGTGATACATCTGTACCGTGGAAGATTGTGTGGACATAAAAAAGAGCAAGCTGGCGCCTTACCTATTGGCTTGAAGGAAGCAGAGAAGGGCAGATAATAGGGTCTTAATTCATGAAACATGGGAAAACTAAAAATCCTATGTGTGATTTTAATATATGTTTGTAAGATTATGCAATTATTTATAAAAGGATATCCATCAGACTCTCAGTATTGGCTACATGTCACCAGCATCTAGTAGGTAGAGATGCTGCTACACATCCTATAATGCACAAGACAGCCCCATACAGCAAGGAATAATCTGACTCAAAAAGTCAATAGTGGGGGGACTTTCCTGGTGGTGCAGTGCTTAAGAATCCACCTGCCAGGACAGGGGACGTGGGTTCAATCCCTGGTCCGGGAAGATCCACATGCTGTGGCACAACTAAGCCCATGCACCACAACTACTGAGCCTGTGCTCTAGAGCCCGTGGGCCACAACTACTGAGTGCGTGCACCACAACTACTGAGCCTGGCTCTAGAGCCCATGGGCCACAACTACTGAGCGTGTGTGCCACAACTACTGAAGCCCACGCACCTAGAGCCTGTGCTCCACAACAAGAGAAGCCACCACAATGAGAAGCCCACACACTGCAACAAAGAGCAGCCCCTGTTCGCTGCAACTAGAGAAAGCTCGCGTGCAGTAACGAAAACCCAATGCAGCCAAAAATAAATAAATAAAATTAATTTTAAAAAGAACTATTCTATCAATTTTTTTTTAAAAAAAGTCAATAGTGGGGAGGGTGAGAAATGCCAATTTAGAGAATAAAGTTGGAAGGGGGAAGGAAAAGATGGGAGGGAGATGAGTAAAGTGAAAAAAGAAAAATGATTATGTATTCTTTTAATGAAGTCTATGCCAACACACACACAATCAAACACAATCTTACCAAAATGTAGATAAGAGTCAGGTATATGCAAATTTAAACTGAAGTATGAGATTGGGTACCTACCTTGAATTGTCCTAGGTTTGAGTTTACCTTTTCTTCATGCAGCCAGGAAGCAGAATCCAGACAGGAAACAATTTTTGATACATTTCACAGGGGATCTATGAGACCTCTTCATTCCCTTTGTTTCATGTTGAAAATGAGTTGTTTATACACATTTCTGCCATTTACCATATCAATATCCTGAAAATCCCAAGAGCAAAGACTTGCCATCTGCTTTGGCTTTAAGTATTAACTAGCATGTTAATTAATATGAAAAACCACTTACAAAAATTAGGGAATAGAATGACTGGGCAGGAAAGCATTTATACTGTCTTGTCACACACTTAACAAGTGCCGGGTGGTGATTTACTGTGTCAAGGCTGTACTAAGTGCCAAGAGAAGGGATGAAAAAGTCAATGCGGCGCCACCTTTGCTTTCAAAGGCATATAGTGAGAAATGGCCCAAAAATTGTTCTGGGAGGTTCAGGATTGGTTTTGCCCAGGGAGAGGAGAAGCTGTAGGAAAGTGGTTTGGGGAGCTGAATCCTGATGGACCAAGGCCACTTGGACCAGGCCAAGTGGATTTGTAATTACAGAGTCACAACAGATTTGAGAGAAATCTGGGAGGGGGGTATATTTAAGAGAGAGAAATGACACATTAATTGAAATTGGGGGGTGAAGGAAACTTCTAAGTTTCTGGCTGAGGGATCAGAGTGCTTGTGTGGTCAGCTAATAACGTTAGAATAAGCTGAAATACCACAAAAATATTCTGCCCTAGGATTTTATAAAGATCTTTTTTTCTATTCTCAGACATGATCTGAATCAGTGAGGTAAAACTCTTAAGTGCTGTTTTCCAAACTCCTCCCTTGGTTTATTAATAGCTGCAACAATTAAACTGAATAGAATTTGAGACATTCTTTAAAAATGAGAAAACCTAACTGGGGTGCAAAAAGTAATATAATTATCTCATGATTTCCTGATCACAAGTCTATGCGCCGTACCTGGAATGTAAGAGAGATTCATCCATACTTTGAGGAATTACTGATTAGATAAGTCACACTTTTAGCCCAGGGCTTTATAAAAATGGGCGGAATAAATATATTTTCTGTTTGAACTGAAGACATACTTTAACAGTGATTTCTAGCTTAACATAATTTAAGGGTTAGATAGTCACCATAACATGAAAATATCAGCTTTTCTTCATAGCAAAGGAGGCCTTTATGACTTGGCCCCTGTTCCCTTTTCTCCATGGTCTCATCCCCGTCAACGGCCACACCCTGCACCTTTGTGGTCCAGCGATACTGTATGGGGTCCATTTGTCTGCTGCTTCCACTGACTACAACTCCTTTCCTCTGCTTTGCTTTCCCCAGAGACATCTCAGCTCTTCTTCCCAGTCTTGCTGCAATGCTGTGTCTTTGGGGAAGCCCTTCCTTGGGAAGTTTTCTTTTTCATTTCTCCTATGAAGCTTTGCAAACATTTTACAATTTAAAAAAATGTGTGAATGTTGCCTGTGGTTATCTGTCTATCACACTGTCAGTTTCACATCTCTAGCACAGATTCTGGTACATAATACATAGCACACACACACATGCGTGAGTCCTATATATAAAGATTCATACATGTATGTGTGTATGAATTTGAGCATATATATGCCTCTGTGTGTGTGTATTTTAAATCAACGATTTCAATCGTCATTATACTTGATCAAACTGCCCTTGTATTCGTGCTGTACTCTCTCTTAGACTTTACAAGTGTCTCACTTTTCTTTAGAGCAAAGAACATGTCCAGAAATTATGGTAGCAAAAAAAGTAGAAAAATGTATTTGTTTATTCTTATGCTCCAGAGACCAACTGCTGAGATTCGTTTCACATAGATTTGTGGTTCTAAAAATCCTCTTAAAAAGATAATGTAGATAATTATATTAACCATGAGGTTGGAGACAGAGGAGCCTGTCTAGACAGGCTTTGTAAACGGTGGATCCAGAGTGGTTAAGAGCTGGGTTCCTGAGACTGATAGCCGGGACTCAATCTCACCTTCTCCACTTGAAAGCTGTGTGATATGAGGAAATTTGCTTAACCTTTTGTGCTTTAGTTTTTCATCTGTGAAATGGGGTAAGTACAACACAGTCTACAATTGTAATTTCCAAAAAGGTTTGAAAATTATTATTATTGGTGATATTGCTATTGTTACTGTTGTTATTACTATTGTTACTGTTGTTATTACTATTAACTCATTTGGTTGCAAAATCTGACCTGAAATTAACCTGAAGCAAATTCTGCCCTATCATGATGTGAGGTCTTAACTGAAGCCATTTGATGGGAATAGTCATATATTCTTTAGCAGAAATATATATATTGGCAGTATGCGGGCCTCTCACTGCTGTGGCCTCTCCCGCTGCGGAGCACAGGCTCCGGACGCGCAGGCTCAGCGGCCATGGCTCACGGGCCCAGCCGCTCCGTGGCAGGTGGAATCCTCCCGGACCGGGGCACGAACTCATGTTCCCTGCATCGGCAGGCAGATTCTCAACCACTGTGCCACCAGGGAAACCCAGAAATATACTTGTTAATATTTTTACTTCCTTTATCTTTTGATGTTAAAAAGAATTTTTTTAGGCATTGTATTTCCCCTCCCCCTTCCAGGAATTTCTGAGCAGTGGGAGGATTTGTATTACTAGGACAACATCACAGAATATTTAATCAACATGTTACTTAAGAATAGAAATAGAAGTTTGCATAATTAAGAAGTTTGCCTAATCTTAATACTAAAAACTGATAAAATAGCACAAAATAAGAAAATAAATCTCAGTTTGGAATATAGAGACTATAATCCTGAATCATATATTAGCAAATATAATATCTCCCGCTGAAATCTGGGGAAAAGAAAATATCTTAGCATGAATTGCTATGTATATATAAACATTTATGACCCCATACCGGTTGATGAAAAGAGTCCTATGAGTTGGAGTTGCCAAAACATTTTCTTTTAATCATAAAAAAAAAATGCCAAAACCACTTTGAGGATAGTTAGATATTCTGAGAACAGAATAAGATCTTGTATGCTTACTGCTTTTCTGGTTTTATAGTCTTTAGCAGACATATCAATGGGTTTGAAGACGGTGCGCTGCACAGATCCTGGAGGGCATGAAACATTATGCCTAGCACATGCGTCCTGTCACCTTCCTAAAACCCAGAACATTTTGGGTTCTGAAACACCTCTGGTCTTAAGAGTTTCAAATATAAAACATACCTCATATATTTTTCATAAGCATGAAAGTGAAATATTTAGTGGAGGCCCTGGCATACAGTAGGCTCCCTGAATGGCAACTCTTATTAGTGTCCTCTAGCTATCTGGGATGAGAGAATGCCACCTTACATTTTGTATGATGCAGCCCATCCGTTTATGTGGACATTGTAGCAATCCTGTGACCTAGGTATTCTGTAGATAGTTACCATCAATTCACTAATATGATAGTGAGATATACAAGGATTAGGCAATTTTCACAGGAAGAAAAATTAGGTAGGTGATTTCACCCAGAATCATATTCAGGTCCTCTGACCACAGCCTAGTTCTTTTTTTTCCCCCCTTTGGCTACGCCATGCAGCATGTGGGATCTTAGTTCCCGGACCAGGGATCAAACCCGTGCCCCCTGCATTGGGAGTGTGGAGTCTTAACCACTGGACCACCAGGAAAGTCCCAACCCCAGCCTAGTTCTCTTTGGCAACACCCAGCAGGTTGATAAGCTTGCGCAGGAATGTTTGGTCTGCAGGCCTGGTGAGAATCACATTTTACATCAGCAGATGTACAGCAGGAAACCCAAATCCCATTGGTGTAACTCTTTATGGTAACAAAACAACATATTTGGGAGTGGAGGGTGGGGTGGGAAAGGCAGGGAGTAGGTGAGATTCAGTTGGAGGTCTGTTTCCATGTCTCTGTGGTTCTCTGAGCTCTCCCTTCCTCTATAAATGGCTCACCCTCAGGCTGATGTCGGGACATGTGGCAGCTGTTCCAGGCCTCACAATAGCAGGTAGGAAGAGTCTATCTTTTCCATTTTGTTTTCCTCAAGGATGAGGAATCTTCTTTCTCAGAAGCTCCTAGCAAAATTCTTCTCATGCTGTTTGTGCATTTGACCCAGAAAGGAATATACACCTGGATTCCTAAAGTAGCATTCACTGGCATGAGGTGGTGGATTTTTCTAGAATCTTTTGGGCCCCCACCTTGGAGAGAGGGCTTCTGTACTTGCATGCTTAGCTGAAAATCATCAGGGAGATTAACTAGCCTCTATAGAGCCACCCATAGGCCTGCTGCAGAAACAATCACCTTGAGTAAGAAGTTGAACAATATCAAGGGTTTCCAATAATTTTTTTAAAGTGGTAGAAACCTTTGCACACACACACAGATCATCTTGTGAAAAAACACTATTTATAGAATGCAGAAGTGAAGCAGCTCTGGCAATAGACAGTGAAGCCCCGTTGCCCAAGGCAACCCCTGAGGTGCTTTCCTCAAACCCTTGAGATTTGAAATCCACATGGCCAGATGGTCTTTGAGCTCACTTTCAACCTCAAAATTATATAGGCCACATAATCAAGTTCTCCTCTAATTGGAAGAAGGCTAGCACAGACAAAGTAGAATGCAAAACCAACCAAACAACAAAAAGGCTTATTTGCCTGCTGCAAGCATGATACATACTATTTACACACATACACATATAATATATACACATTGAAATACCTGTCCCTTAATTTCTTTTCTATATTTTCAAAGTAAAAATTGTCACTGACATGAAAAACCATTTTTTTGATGTATGTTTTAATAATGTGATGGGGAAATTATTGTAATATAAAATCAACTGCCCTAAATACATTCTTAAAGTGGAGTATGTATGAGTGGACAGATAGATGTTAAAGTAGCTCTTTTGCCCCCTTCCTGTTTGTCCATTTATGTTTCCATCTCAACTTAAAAGAACCTAAGTAGAGGAATGAGATCACTAGGCAATTTAACGTAACTCCCGACTTAAGCTCTCCTGAAGCACACCATGCCTTGCCTAACCTGCTGATTCTTTTCCTAGATAAAAAGAAGTAAGAATGAAGAATTAAGTAGTTAAAAAATGATGAATTAAGCCGTTAAAGAATGACTAGCTCTCTACACCCAGCAGCCCCTTTAGCAATTTTGCAGGCAGATCACAGGGCAAGATAACATCTGAAGAGTCAGCCAGACTGCATGCAATGCAGAAAGATGCAGAACCCAACCTCCTGCCTTCATGATTCACTGAGATTCCTGCCCCCCACACTGCATTTTTCCCTTTAAAAACTCTCATGGCTGAGCAGAATCTTGGGAGTTGGTCTTAGGACAAGAGTCCACCTTCTCCCTAAATTGCCAGCTTTTCTGATTAAACTACCTTTCCTTTCTACTGATACTTGGCTCTCAATTATTGACTTTTGAGTGGTGAACAGCTGAACCTGAGTTTGGTAACAGATGGACTGATGGATGGATGGATAAATAGATAGTTGGATAAATACATATATGAGTGGACTTTAAAATACCTAAATAATGGCAAGATTATGAGAGATTTTTATTTTCTCTTTATATATATTGTATTATATAAATCGAGCATGTATTACTTTTATAAATGGAGAAGCAAACTCATTAATAACTATTAATTTTAAAAAATCAAAATGGGAATTCTGAGCTCAGGCTGGGAAAGCTGGCTATGATGGAGCAGAGGCCCCACTAACATTATCCACATAAAAATAATTCAGTCTATTTGTGCCTCAAAGTGTCCCCTCAGCTAAAGTCATGAATCAACTCTGTGTTGTGCCTGCTTCCAGAGACAAAATATAGGTCTCTTAAGGTCCACTATGGAGATTCAAACAAGTCACTGCAAATCAAGGAGAAATGGCTTTTCTTATAGGCTTTGGCAAGGCACTTTCTAATTTGAACTATGCTTCCTTGGCTATGAAACAGGAAAATCAGTAATAAAATGCAGACAGAAATTCTCCATTTAAGTAATTAAGATGAAGTAGCCAGAGGTTTGCATGTTGCCAGCTCCAAAACTGCCCATCTGAAAACTTTAGCAAACAGGGAATCATTATCACATTATTTTCTGTGAATGCAGTATTGGAAAATATACAGCATCTTGGCTTTTCCTACAATTCACCCATCCACCATATTTCTGAAAAGATTCATTAGGGCAATAATCAAAGGCTACTTTGAAAGACAAGGAATATTATATAGTATATTTTTGCTTATTAAGAAAAACAATTGAAGTCTGTGATTTAGCTCTATCACTGAAGATGACAAAATAAAGACAACTACTAAATTCATCTTCAAGTAAAATTTTGACTCCAGGCAAATCATTAACAACTGAGTGAAGAAGAGGTATGGTCTGGATTAAGATTTTTAGTATCCTCCTCCCAATCCAAAACCACCACCTCCTACTGCCCCATAGCTTTGTTGGATTCCAAATTATTCTCTTGGGGCTAGCTTGCCTGGGTGTATGTGGTATCTCCAGTTAGTCACATGGACACGAATGGGATAATCCACATGGTAGCATAAACCCAAGTGCTTAAAAATTGCCAAAAGTTGAAGGGGTATGAAAACAGAGGCAGAATTTTTTGTTTGTTGCTTTATTTTGGAGTCAAGAGATGAAAATAAGTATATTAATGGGGTTGATAGATACAAACTATTATAGAATAGAATGGATAAACAATAAAGTTCTACTGTATAGCACAGGGAATTTTATCCAATCTCCTGGGATGAACTATAATAGAAAAGAATACTTAAAAAAAAAAAAACAGTATGTCTGTGTATAACTGAGTCACTTTGCTGTACAGCAGAGATGGGCACAACATTGTAAACCAACTTTACTTCACTATCCTTCAGTAAAAAAATAAGTAAATAAAAATAAAAAGTTACAGAAGAAAAAAAGTACATTAAGACAGAGGAAGAAGACATATGGAGAGCAGAAGCTAAATTTTGGATTTCTAGGCAATTCTATCAACAGAAAGAGTCCTTGAAGCTTGGCTTTCTGTTGGTTGCTGTTCACATCTTCCTTGGGTGGGCTTTTGACCTTCTTTCTGTACCAGCCTAGTGTCAGGTTTCAGAGCTGACTATGTCTTCTGAATTCCAGTGATAATAAAATTAGGGCTGATCATCATGAACAAGTTCCTATTGTGACAGGGAGATCTAGAATTTTTGTCTCCTCTGTTACAAATATATTTAATGATTTGATTTCTAAAAGTAAGATAAAATATCTTTCCAACCATACCTGACTGGTGATTAATTGTATAATAATTGAGAGTAGTTACCTCCTAGACTATTTTTGGTATAAATTGAATTTGCAAGCCTGAGTGACTCTTAAATATTGATGATGGCACAGGATTAATTGAGAAACAATGCGGAATGTTCTACAAGTGGATACACTGTAATTTCCAGCCCATTCAGAGCCCCTATTCATTCAATAGTCCCCTGATGAAAGGACAGGTCACTAGCAATTATAATGCTAAATTCTTACTCAGTTGCAAAACCCACTCTTGCCCCAATCCCACATGTCTCCAACCCAATTCATATTTCAAGCACTGTGCTTTATTGTTAAAATAGACTTAACGCCTTCAGGATAAAGAACTTGCTCTTCAGCAAGACATATAAGGCCTTCTATAACCCAGTGCCTGTCAGAAATGCTGTTTTTATGGCCTCACTGAATCACCCACCACCCGCTTCTAGTCCAGCTTCTAGATCCTCCAAATCATCTGCAGATTGTTTCTTGCCTTCCTTTTACTCACCACCTGTCTTTCTGCTAACATTTCCAGACTCCCCGGAATCCTCATTTACAGCCATAAGTGAGGACCCCCTTCTTTGTACCCTCAGTATGATGAAACAGAAACTGAGCAGGATCCTGTGGGGCCCTCCTGGGTACTTTCTGTGTCCCCTGTTTCTTGTTTGTAGGAAACAGGCTCCATTCGGCCTCCTTGACCTTCCCTAATTTCCAAAGGGCAGATTCAAACAGTTGCTAATTAGGGAAGGGAGGGGATGCAGAAACAAGGGAGGAGTAGTCAAGAAAAAATAGTGCACCATGGGGCAGGGTCCTGGTTCCTCCTCAAGAATACACATAGTGATTTCTTTGAGCTCTTCTGCAAGAACTAAGGCCCCGAGTCAGGTGGAGGATGGTAACTTCAGGCAGAGCACAGGATTCCTGGAGCACCACCCTGTTACTTCACCACAAACCAATCAGAAGAAAGCCACACACCCTGCAGCCCTCACCACAATTGTTGCCTATTAAGGCTTCTCGTAGAAAACCATAAGGGAGTTCAGGGTTTGTGAGCACAAGCCACACATTCTCTTTATTTGGCCCTGCAGTAAACATTTCTCTGCTCCAAACTCTGACATTTTGGGGTTTTTTTGGCCTCACTGTGCATCGGGCACTTGTGTTCAGTAACAAAACCATTTCTGTAATCACATCACTAATATTCTCTTGCCCTTAATTTTTAACTGTCTGCCTCTCCATAGTATATTTCATCATGGTAGAAACCAAGTCTTACTAGTTAGGGTAATCCCAGATCCCAGTATAGAGCCCAACATAGAGTAAGATATTAACATACAGTTTTATTGAATGAATACACATGTGACCATTGGGTGACTTGCACAAATGGTTTACTTCTTCTTGTGGGAATATTAGAAGATTGGAAAATGAGGACAGTGTTTTAAGAGTTGGGTAATGCTGTGGTTTGATTTGTGTCCCCCTAAATTCACTATGTTGAAATCCCTGATGTGACTGTATTTAGAGATAAGGCTTTTAGGAAGTAATTAGTTTAGATGAGGTCATAAGCATAGGGTCCTAATATGATAGCATTGATGGCCTTTTACGAAGAGGAAGAGAGAGATCTCCCTCTTTGCCAGCATACAATAAAGAAAGGCCATGTGATTGCACATCAAAAAGGCAGCTGTCTATAAGCCAGGAAGAGGGTCTTCACAGGAACTGAATTGGCTGACACCTTGATCTTGGACTTCCAGCCTGTAGAACTATGAGAAATAAATTTCTGTTGTTTACCCACCCAGTCTATGGGATTTTGTTATGTTAGCCTGAGCTGACTAATAAAGGTAGTAAATAAAAATGACTATTTATAAGTATAGTCTAAGAAATGAACGAAAGAAGGAAAGAAAGAAAGAAAGAAAGAAAGAGAGAAAGAAAGAATGAAAGAAAGAAAGAAAGAAAGAGAAGAAGAAAGAAAGACCATGTGAAAGGCTCTAAGGAGAAGTAAAATAATAAGACCTAAAGTTCTCAGTGATTATCAAAGTGAAAGAACTCAATCGTTGTTGGATGCCTTTCTAACTACTAGGGACAGACACTGAGTTTTATTTACAGATACTGTAATTTTAATCCAAAAATTTGAAAAATAGTAAAGAAACTGTCAGGGAGGTGGTTCATCCTCGGAGCACTTAAGCATCTCCATAAGGGCTTAGGGCTACGAAGTATCAGATTTCACATGTAAGCCTGTTACAGTTGGCAGTGCCTCTGCCAACCTCAAGCTCCCACTGTGCATCTGCTTAACTACTTAATGAAACTTTGTCTACTTATCCATCACTTTAAAAATAGCTCTTTTTATGAAATGTGACACTGTCCTTGAAATCATCACCTATTTTTCTTAATGAAAGTTTCCATAAATCCCATAGAGCCTTTGAGAATCCTCTAATAGGGACACTGTTTGAAGAGGTCTAAAAATAAAAGGTTAAAAAAGGCTTTTTGAAAGAGTCATTAGGGAAATTGATGAGGCCTGTTTTCTTTTCTTACTGACTCCAAGGGCTCATTAACAGAGGGGTTGGGGACAGAAAAGGGGGCAGTGGAGGAAGCAAGGGACTAAAATGATAATGGGAAGTTAAGGTTCTAGCCAATCTTGACCTTTTCTTCTGAAGGGACATAAAAATAAAGGGAAAGAATTTACCAACCTCCTAAGTAGGAAGTTCCACACATTTGCATGTTCTCTTCATCACTTGGTACCTTCTACCTCCCTCCTTCCCTGCCCACTAGAGCACACAGATACACAATCACACGTGTGTGTGCACGTGCACATGCACACAGACACACACAGAGACAAACCTTTGCTGGAATCTAACTCAGGGATCTCAACTAGTAGACCACATTGGACCCCCTGGAGACCACCTAGGCCAGCTGACTTAGAGTGATGGAGAACAGAAGTCTACAGTTTTGATGAGGACCTCAGAGGATTCTTCTATTTAAACTAATATTTGAGAAGTACTCATCAATCTCCACTAAATATTCACAGAAGGTAACAGATTCCTAACCTTTCCAGACACAAATTGCCTAGAGCAGGCAGACTGGGTAGGCTGCCCACCTTTCCTTTTTTTTTTTTTTCTTTGCGGTATGCTGGCCTCAAACTGTTGTGGCCCCTCCCATCATGGAGCACAGGCTCCGGATGCGCAGGCGCAGCGGCCATGGCTCACGGGCCCAGACGCTCCGCGGCATGCGGGATCCTCTGGGACCGGGGCACGAACCCGTGTCCCCTGCATCGGCAGGCGGACTCCCAACCACTGCGCCACCAGGGAAGCCCCCACCTTTCCTTTTTAATATGTGCTTACTGATTATCCCAAGAAATATATCTGATACCTACTATGTAGGAGGCACTGTTTCAAGAACTTGGGATGAATCTGTGGAACAGAAAAGAACGCCTGCCTTGTGGAGCCAGCATCCTGTGGATTCCATGCGGAGCTCCTTTTTTCTTCTACCTCTCAACTATCTTGGTGGGAAACTTGACTGGCAAGGAGCAGGCGCCACAGGGCATAGCCCTCATGGACGCAGAGGCAGGGTAGCCGAAGTCTGGGGGAGGAACAGCTCTGGTTGAAGTCCCCAGACTGTCAATGTCTGGAAGCTGGGGTCCAGCCCTGACTCTGCCAAGCAATGTTCCATCTGCATCTGTTAACTTGAACTAATGTCTATCTTCCCTGCTCCACAGGTTGTCTGTGAGTCTCAAAGGTGAAAATGGAGGTGATTTTCTTTTTTTTGTTTAAAGTGAATTGACAAATATTCCCCAGCATCACACAGTGTCTCCTTTCTGCCATGACTTCTCCATCAACGTTTTTTGTTATCCTAATTCACTAGCTCCCTTTTACTGAATATCTGTAATATATGCCGAGCTCTATAAATCAATCATCTCATTTAATCTTTTTATGGGTTTTATTACTATTTTAATTTTATAGATACGTAGTCCGGCTCTGAGAGCTGAAGCACTTGCCCCAGTGTACGGTTCATGGGGATTTGGAGCCAGCTCAATGTCATCCATAGACACATGCTTTTTCCCCACTTCACAGTCTGTTTGCAAATTATACAGCTCTACAAAATGATTTTTCAGCCCACTATATGGGAAGTTTGCCAATTCAGTGCTTTTATATTTATATATTAGTCCATCTTTAATTCCCCAAAGAGTAAAATAGCTGAAACTTCATTTAAGAGATAAATCTAGGGCTTCCCTGGTGGCACAGTGGTTGAGAGTCCGCCTGCCGAAGCAGGGAACATGGGTTCGTGCCCCGGTCCAGGAAGATCCCACATGCCACGGAGCGGCTGGGCTTAACTTCTTATTTTTACACTCAAACACACTGATCCTGTTCTTTTCCTGTGGTAACTTTTTAAGCCTTTTTAAATAGTTTCTGGCTTAAATCTCCTATGCTTTAATTTTTCATGAGTTTGGTTTGAGCCACCTGGTAACTCAAGTTGTTACATAAAATAGTCAATAAAATTCTTAGCACATCTAGTTTGATTTTAGTTAGCAACCTTGGGATTGGCTCTCATGCCAAAGGAAATGGAAACAGAATATTCCATTCCACTAGCTGAGCAGGTAATAAATGATAATTTTAGAAGCCAGGGCAGAGGCTGGGGAAAGGGTTGGAGAGCAGAGTCAGACTGTGGGTAAGTGGCCAAGACTGACAGTCAGGTTTACGGAGTCATTCATTTCACATCCATCTATATGTAAGAAAATATGACTTTTTTTTTTTAAAGTCTTCCAATATTGGCAATGAAGCGAGAGTTTTCATGTAGGGAAAGGACATTCATGTAGGTCTAATGTTTTTCCCTTGAAATTTTCCTTGCTGTGGGGAGAGCTTGCTAACTATTGATACTTATGTCCCATTAACACTATGGCCAAATGTAGAGTCTTGAATCTCTCTTTATGTCCTGCAGACTAGTGTACTTGAGACTAAAAATTTCAAAGCAGTGTTTATCTAACTGTAAAGAGATTACAAATCACCTGGCAGCCTTGTTATATACTGCAGGCTCTGATTCAGTAGGCTTGGGATGAGGTTGGAAATTCTGCATCCCTAACTGGTTCCCAACAGGGTTTTAGAGAAAACTCTGCTAAAGCTCTGGAGGACCAATGGGGAAACAAAGAAGTACTTATCAAGAAATCATGAAAAAATCTACAAACAATAATTGCTGGAGAGGTTGTGGAGAAAAGGGAACCCTCCTACATTGTTGGTGGGAATGTAAGTTGGTACAGCCACTATAGAGAACGGTATGAGGGTTCCTCAAAAAAACTAAATATAGAACTACTATATGACCCATCAATCCCACTCCTGGAGATATATCTGGAGAAAAACATAATTTGAAAAGATACATGCATCCCAATGTTCATTGCAGCACTATTCACAATAGCCAAGACGTGGAAGCAACCTAAATGTCCATCAACAGATGAATGGATAAAGAAGATGTGGTACATATTTACAATGGAATATTACTCAGCCATAAAAAGAAATGAAATAATGCCATTTGCAGCAACATGGATGGACCTAGAGATTATCATACTAAGTGAAGTAAGTCACACCAAGAAAGACAAATATCATATGATATTACTTATGTGTAGAAACTAATTAAAAATGATACAAATGAAGTTAGTTACAAAACAAATAGACTCACAGATCTCGAAATCAAACTTATAGTTACCAAAGGGGAAATGTGAGTGGAAGTGATAAATTAGGAGTTTGGAATTAACATATATATACTACTACGTATAAAATAAATAATCAACAAAGACCTACTATTTAGTACAGGGAATTCTACTCAATATTCTGTAATTACCTACAAGGGAAAATTACCTATAAGGGTAATTATTTTGTAATTATCTATAAGGGAAAATAATCTACTCAATATTCTGCAATTACCTCTAAAGGAAAAAATATATATAACTGATTGATTTTGCTATACAACTGAAACTAGCACATTATAAATCAAGTATACTCCAATAACTTTTTAAAAATACATTATACTACCTAAAAATTTTTTAAAAAAAAAAAGAAACCATGAGATAAGCATCATTTGCTTCCCGACCAGTGTCTCTCCTTCCTTGCCCAAGACCAAGGGAGCACTTGTCTTTTAGCAGACAACTAACCATCTTCAGTTTTTGTTATTTCAGCCCAAGAATACAAGTCCCTGTCCTCCTACCTTCTGAGTACCTGTTTTTTGGTACATGGAGTTATTTTTTTCCAGAATGATCCCAAATGTCCATAACCACTCTCTCCAGGAATGACCAGAACACCCTATAATATATTCAGAACACAACTAGTAGAAAAATGGGGTTCAAGCCAAAAGCCTTTAAGTCTACAGATTCCAGATCCAAGACAAAACCAGTTGTGAAAAATCAAATGTGAAATCAACACCCAGCAAGATGGGTTCTGGACTTAACAGATGTGGGTGATGTCATCCCTGCCAGCCCTGGAGGAGAAGGCTGATGAGAACCAAGCTAGCAAAGATGGGAGATCAGAGTGAGCAGCTGTGTCCTGGGAGGAGGGTAGCAGACGCTGTCCTGTACCTCTGCCCATTGTGGTGTGGACACTGCAGCACTCTCCTGCAGAGCCTGCACTGTTATCCCACTTGCTCTGGGTGGATCAGATGCCACCCACACTCCTCTTCCAGAGATACATGTATGGCTGCCACTTGGCCAGATAACATACTCCTGGCTATCACGAATTCTCTGACCACCATGGGACCATATGGAGCTCGGTCTGGACTTTGGTCCAACTACTGGGAAAGGAAAGATTACTTTCTCTTGTGTTTGATACACTGTCAGGCTGTAATCTTGGGACTGCTTGTGGTTAGTTTGTCTCCATGTGGAAAGGTCGCAGGAGTGGGAACTCGAGAAAGGGACTAAGAGTGAGGGAGTGGGAGAGACCAGGTCTCCAGGATATATTTTGATTTCTGTATTCAGGGTTGCCTGGAACTGGTGCTGTTTGAAATTATCAACTAGGTACATCAATCAGGTTTCATCTTTTTTTTTTTTTTAACATTTTTTTGGAGTATAATTACTTTACAATTGTGTGTTAGTTTCCGCTTTATAACAAAGTGGATCAGTTATACATATACATATGTTCCCATATCTCTTTCCTCTTGTATCTCCCTCCCTCCCACCCTCCCTATCCCATCCTTCTAGGTGGTCACAAAACACCGAGCTGATCTCCCTGTGCTATGCAGCTGCTTCCCACTAGCTATCTATTTTACGTTTGGTAGTGTATATATGTCCATGCCACTCTCTCACTTTGTCACAGCTTACCCTTCCCCCTCCCCATATCCTCAAGTCCGTTCTCTAGTAGGTCTGTGTATTTATTCCCGTCTTACCCCTAGGTTCTTCATGACATTTTTTTCCCTTAGATTCCATATATATGTGTTAGCATATGGTATTTGTCTTTCTCTTTCTGACTTACTTCACTCTGTATGACAGACTCTAGGTCCATCCACCTCACTACAAATAACTCAATTTCGTTTCTTTTTATGGCTGAGTA
This sequence comes from Delphinus delphis, assembly GCF_949987515.2. Classification (NCBI taxonomy): domain Eukaryota; kingdom Metazoa; phylum Chordata; class Mammalia; order Artiodactyla; family Delphinidae; genus Delphinus; species Delphinus delphis. The sequence continues at coordinate 106,502,398 of NC_082689.1, read as the reverse complement.
ATATTCCATTGTACACATGTGCCACATCTTCTTTATCCATTCATCTGATGATGGACACTTAGGTTGCTTCCATCTCCTGGCTATTGTAAATAGAGCTGCAATGAACAATTTTGGTACATGACTCTTTCTGAATTATGGTTTTCTCAGGGTATATGCCCAGTAGTGGGATTGCTGGGTCATATGGTAGTTCTATTTGTACTTTTTTAAGGAACCTCCATACTGTTCTCCATAGTGGCTGTATCAATTTACATTCCCACCAACAGTGCAACAGTGTTCCCTTTTCTCCACACCCTCTCCAGCATTCACTGTTTCTAGATTTTTTGATGATGGCCATTTTGACTTGTGTGGGATGATATCTCATTGTAGTTTTGATTTGCATTTCTCTAATGATTAATGATGTTGAGCATTCTTTCATGTGTTTGTTGGCAATCTGTATATATTCTTTGGAGAAATGTCTATTTAGGTCTTCTGTCCATTTTTGGATTGGGTTGTTTGTTTTTTTATTATTGAGCTGCATGTTTCATCTTTGATTAAGCCATTGAAGTTGAGGTTCTGTCAAATGCAATCTCATGCTCTCTGACTAATAAAAGGTATTAAGGAGACAGAGCTAAATGCAAGAAAGAGAAGGGGCTGAAGAGGAATGGAAAATGCATTTGGGTAAAAAAAAAATGAGGCCTGATTGAAACAAGATTTAGGAACCTCAGCAAGCACATATTTAGGCAATTAATATGGTGAGCATTAAGGAACACTGTTAAAAACATGGTATCCCATTTTTAAAACCCCAAAGGTGATATAATTGTTAAAAATAGTGTTTGGGAGTTTTGTTTTCAATTCTCCTAAGCCCCAACCAACAATTTATGGAAAAGAGTCAATGCCCATCGGAGCACTGACTAATTTTGATTTAGGCTAATTTTGATTCTTTCTTTAATTCTATGCATCTAGAGCATTACCTCTCTGTAGCTGTACCTGGTTAGATGCCTTTTCCAATGTAACTTTTGTTTCCTGCCTACACCTGTGATAGCACCCATCCAACTTTAAACCACTTGCCTGCCTCTCTCAGAGGGCTTCTTGGGGGCTGGGGTTGTCTATGCTCCCTGTGAACCACAGTGCCTTACATGGGGTCAGTGCACAACAAAGGGAAAATTGAATGAATGAAGGAATGAATGAATGAGTTCATCTACAAAGAAACACCTGGGACCCATTAATATAATACTTTTGGAAATACAGAAAGCAAATTCTTATGTAGAGGCATGGACTGAGAGATGCCACTGTCCCTTTTTAAGAGATAATAGTTTCCTTCCCATTGTCTTATAACTGCTCCTTCCAATATATTCTCCACACTGTAGCCAGAATGTTGTTTTTAAATGAGGGATCCCCACTTAAGAACATCTGACAGCTGTCCAGTTCTCTCAGAACTCACTATGGCCATCAGGAGCCTGAAAGATCTGGCTGCTTCCTATCTGACTCCTTCCTATCTGACTCCTCTAACTAATGCAGTTTTAATGAGCTCCTCTTAATTCAGAGTTTTCACATAGTCTGTTCCCTCTGTGGGTCTACTCTTCCATTTTCCTCCCCATGGTTATTCCTTCTTACATGTCAGACTTTGGCTTAAATTCCACTGCTTCAGAGAAGATTTTCTTGGTCCTTGAGCTGAGGTCAAGCACTCAAGTTATGAATTATCCCTGCACAAAGTACTGCTCCTTCCTAGCATAGTAATTAAAAATATTTGTGTTTCTCATTATTTGCTTAATTATTTCCTTAATTATCCTTGTTGCTAGAACATGCAATTTATAAAACTAGGCTTTTGTCTGTCTTATTGATCATTATTTCCAGCACTTAGCATAGTTCTGGCACAGCTAGAACTTATGATGAAGATAATGGAGATGTTTATGAGAATGATGATGATGATGGTGATGATGATGGTGATGGTGGCGGTGGTGGAGGTGCTGGAGGTGGTGATGGTGATGGTGGTGGTGGTGATGATGGTGGTGATAATGGTGATGATGATGATGATAATGGTGATGTTGGTGATGGTGGTGATGATGGTGGTGATGATGGTGGTGATGATGGTGATGATGATGGTGATAGTGGTGGTAGTGATGGTGATGGTGGTGTTGATGGTGGTGATGATGATGGTGGTGATAATGGTGATGGTGATGATGGTGATGATGATGGTGATCTGGAGATGTGAGTTAGGTCATGTTTCCTCATATTAAAACAATGGGGCCCAAAGAAGATGACCTTGTAGCCATTTTCAATTTCTTTCAGATCATCCATATACTTAGTGCCATGAATAGCTGAAGACTACAATTCACTTTAAAGTGTTGATATTTCATAGAAACAGGCAGAAGTAGTATATTTGGCAACTTATTTTTTCTAAATTGAACACCTGTCTTTATTATTTTGACCTACATTAACAGCTGCTTTTAGCCTCTAAAGGAAGGGTCAGATATTCCTGTGACTGTGTTGTGGGTGAACAGCTGATTCATCTATGTGCTATAAACATCTGCACAAGAGTTTGCAATGTGGAACCACCTAATTTTGAAAATCGCCATTTAGAAAATGTGTGCCTATCTATGTATGTGAATACATAGATTTACATGTGTATCTTACAGACCATCTGGCTGTGCGTCCAAACAGGCACTGGCCCGTTTGAGTAGATTCTGGGAAGTGATGTTAGGCCTCTGTCTCCCTCTTCTCCACATGCTGGTAAACGAGACTGCAGGCCTTGAACAAAATGACAAAATAGACCTCCCAAATGTTCAAGAGAGGGAGTGAGGGTGTTTCAACAACACAGGGGAAGTTGTTGGAAAACATCATTCATGATGAACTGCAGTCAAATACAAGCAGGTATATTCCTTTGAGGAAGGAAACAAATTGGTGGGTACCTTTATGTAGACAGAGATCAAATATATGGAGTCAGAATGCAAAAAAATAAAGCAAGAAAAGATTCAATTCCTAGGCAGAAGCTCTGAGCACGGAGGACACAATCCAGGCCAGAGGTCTGGAGATGAGGCATGTTTCTCAAAGGGCAAAGGAGGGACTTGCTATTGAGTCAACTGCTTTCTATTTTTTTGTTGTTATTTATTTATTTATTTGGTTGTGCCGTGTCTTAGTTGCGACATGCAGGATCTTCAGTTGCAGCATGTGGGTTCTTTTAGTTGCGGCATGTGGGATCTATTTCCCTGTCAAACCCAGGCCGCTGCATTGGGAGCATGAAATCTTATCCACTGGACCACCAGGGAAGTCCTGAGTCAACTACTGTCTAAACTAAATATTTCTTACAGCATACTTAGCTTGCCTAGAACTGCTTTGGGGGAGGGAAGGGCCAAATTGACAGATGGAGAAAATGGGCACTTAAATGCAAAACACAGCAAAGGGCTAGAGAAACCATGCCTTTATTATTATTATTATTACTATTATCTTAATTTTTATTATATTATTTTCCTTAAGAACCAATAGTCTACTTCAGCAGAAGTTTTCCCTGAAGGAGTCACCTCTGGTGGGTGTCGTCTCCCAAATAATCTGAAGTGAAGTGCTTAAGGTAGATCCAGAAATTAGTCCCCAGAAAGATCAGAGATAAAATGGCAAAAGCAAAAACTCAGGAGTATCACCCTAGGCCTGATAACATACCATGAGCCAGGACCGGATGGAAAATGGTGTCCAAATGGAAGATCCTGGGAATAAGGCTTGAGGGTGCCCACAATGAATGGGATATGAGTGGGTGTCATGCTTGCTTTCACCAGGCAGTGTGTGGGTGTGTCAGGCAGAACTGAAGGTAGTGAGCCAAGCTAAGCAGTATAATCTAATAAGACAATTATTATTATGCAATAAACCAAAGATCTATTTTTTCAAAATAGTATGAATAAAGTTTAATTACAGGAGGAGACCAATGATACCACACTATGCATAAATCCTTCATTAATGATTTCCCTTCATATATATGAGGAGAATATAAAGGCTAGAATCACATGATAAATAAGGGCAAAATTAATAGGGCAATGTTATTTCGCAAATGGCAAAAGGCATGAGAGTTTAAGAGGGTGATCGATAACTGTACTTTATTTAGCAAATACAGGATGTCCAGTTTTTGGAAATTACATACTGCCTCTGCACGGGAAACAAAGATTCAGAGACTATCAATTACACGTGTTACCTAGTCCATCATCAGGGCAAAAGAGCTAGCCGTTGTAGCAATTACAGAAAGATGTCTTTGTAAAACATGCAACGCGTAATCACATAATTGCTAAATCACACGCTGAAGAAGAAACAAGCGTGCCCTTAGATACTGCAACTTTTCCAGTGCAGCTCAATTTGTTGAAAAAGATGCAATTTTTTTTCATTTTTACACTCTGCACAAAAATATTTGCATTTGAAGGTGCATTTGTCTCTAAAGCGGAAATCCATTCTGGACAGAACCCCCGGGTTCTATAGCTCTGTAACTCAATCTGATGGATAAGTACACGTGCCTCCAGTTTTTCAAGGTTAAAACTGCAGGAGGGTCAAGCCCTTTGGCTCTCTGATTACCTTTGTAGAACCAGCTGGAGAACCTGCCTGCAGAGAAGCTGCTGTCTGCCCTCAGGCCAAACATGTTTGTAAGTCCTGGCAGCAGATAGTGCATTGGAGGAAGACAGAGGAATGCCTGGCAGTAGTTTGCTTAAATTTTCTGTCCTCAGGATAAATTTGGAAGTCCTTTATGTGGCCTACCATACCTTTTATATCTGCTGTCTGCGCGTCTTTCCTTCCCACTGCTGTCTCCTCTGCATTGGGCTGCAACCTTGCTGACGTTCGAGTTATATTGAAGGTATAACTTCGAAGGTATAAGTTATATCGAAGGTATATCGAAGGATGCATGCTCCTCCCTCCTGGCCTGCTCTGCCCTCTGCTCTCCGACTGGCCCAGTCTCCTCCTCTCCTCTCTGCACACGGCTCATTTCCACCCATCCCTAGCACATCAGCCTAAACATCTCTTGTTCCAGGAGAGCCTTCCTAGCCCACAGACCAGGCAAGGGGACTCTGTTAGGGGTTCACTTAGCACTTGTCATAGTTTATTGGAGTGATCTGTCTTTCTTGTGATTATGTGTCTTTATCACTGCAGGCATATTTGAGCCCAATGATATCATTTGGAGAATAAGCAAACAGGTTTCTGTGAGTCAGATAAAAACACTACAAAAGTTAGTGCCATCGAAACCCCATGTATATTGATGAGGCTTTTCTGTGCAAGGAAAATCAAAATGGAGTAGGTACTGCTAAGAGAGCTCAGCAGAAGGAAGCCAGGAAGCCATGGAGGAAGTGGAACTTATGTTCATCTCAGCCTGGATGCAATCTGAAATTTTGACCCCTTATTGTCTTATTGCAGACATCCAAAACACCTGCACGATGTTCCAGAAACTCAAGATACTTACAGGGCCTTTACCGTAAATAACTTGTAACAGCCTATCCCTTAAGGAAATATTTCCTTTTTGTATCAGAGCCAATCATAATTCTTGCAAGACAACTTTAACATCCTTGTTTAACACCGTTTTGTCTTTATAAGCCCCTGACTCTTTCCTCTTCCCCGAAATACTCTTTTGGTTTTACCTGAATCTGTGTCTCCCAAATTGCAGTCCCTAAGATCCCCAATAAAGCTCTTTGTTCTTGGCAGCCTTGATATTAATTATTCTTCAACATTTCTCAGCCATAAAGCCGGAATGAGTCATGACTTTGCTGCCTCACTTCGCAGAGAAAGTTGAACTTAACATTAAACCACAGATGTGAAAGCAGTTTTGAAAGGGTAAACTGGTTTGCAATCATGTGGCACAGAGAGTTAACCCTGCCCACATGTTATATGTGTTCCCCTAAATTTCCCAGCCACCCTTGAAATTACATCGGGGCCATCAAACTAGTTCCAGCAAACAGACATATCTGGAAGGGGCATGTATCTTTTATGGAGTGAGATGGAGGCAATTGTTCCTGATGTCAAAGCTGGAAGATGAGGGGAGTGTGCTCCAGACACACCCAACTAGAGTGTGAGAAACAGATGGCTGCATTTCACCTGGAGATTTCCAGCTTGTCTTTTGTGAGCAGTTAGTATTAGAAATTACTTAGACGAAGTGGGGAGCTTGCGTAAAAAAAGAAAAAAGATTAGGTAATAATCATATGCTGTTGGCCAGGTTTAAGGGTTCTTTGGTGGGTGGGATGGTGTCTGGTATTGGAAGCAGGAAAGAGGGAGATCTATGTTTGGCCATCATGAAACATTTAGTGATGGCATTAATCTGGAGGGCAAACCATATGCACAGTGAACTTATGGCTTAAGGGAAGAGGCTGGACATCAGAATGTGAGAAGTGTGTACTGGCTGTGTTTGTTAAGATTGAGAAGAAAGAGATAATCTCAGGAAAGGATCTGCCAGTTTACATGAATAAGTAAAAGGATTTGAGAGCTTACAGAAATTTGAGGTCTTCCTGACTGGAAAAAAAAAACCTGAGTGCTTCTAGAAACACAAATGAAATGATGAGTTTTTTACAAAGACTTTGAGCATTAAAGGTCTGGTAAGACCTCTCAGTTAGATAATGCAACTCAAGGCAAAGATCAGATTAAAGATGTACCATTTTTATGTATTTTTCCAAATAGGTGTTTGCCATTGAGTTGAGAGGGAAAGGCTGGGAGAATAGGGCTGATGAGACAGAATGTAAATATTTCAGAAAGAACTTTGCCTGTGGTTACTGACACATGGAACTAAGTGGAACATATTGGTCAGAGATCCTCTAGTTTGAGGCAAATATAAATATTTAGATATAAACATATCCTCAATTTGGACCAAAAATATCCTTTTAGTATTTGGCCATTAAAGCAGTCCTTGTGGCCCCAACTTTCTGTGAACAGACAGTGAGATGAGAAAGCTGAATAGACACCCCAATGGCCATTTCCCCTGATGTTCATTTCTGCTGATATCGGGGAAGATCATAGTAAAGGAAGAACCTTCCAGAGAGGAGTGTAAGAGCCCTGATGATGACCAATCAAGGAGCTGCTTCCAGAGAGCAAATCAAGCCCTTGTCCTCCAGGTCAAGAGGACTCTGCAGCATTTGCTAAACAGGCTTGCAGAGTGACAGTAAGCCAGTGACTCTGTGTGGCATTTGTCACCTTCCCCACTCTTTCCCTCTCTGAATGGCAATGTCTATTGTGATTATTTTGTTCCTGTTCTGCTTTTGCATGTTGGATGTATATGTGTGTACATGTATGGGGCTGGGGAGGACAGCGAGGAGAGGAGATGAAATTATTGTTATGTTTTTTAAAATTTGAGATCTTTGTACCAAGAGAAGCCACATCCAGACTTTATGGAGACACTACCACACACCTGGACTTGGAAGTAAATGCCGTGACTAGATGAGACTTTGGAACACCTTCAGGAGGGGGATGACGAGTACAATGTGTAGGGGGTCAGAAGAAGGTGGGAATATATATGTGGATTTTTTCTATTACAGAGAAATGAATAGGCTTTAAAGATCACATTACTTTACTCTAGAAAGTTCCAGTAGCTGCCCATAGCACTTAGCATAAGACTCAAATGCTGACCCAAGATCTATACATGCTAGAGGCATCTTATCCTCTTTCTCTACATCCCGGGCTTATACCCCTTCATTCTTATTTTATTCCTGAACTTCAGTCACTGGCTTTCTTTCAGTCCTTCAAAGAACATGCCATGTCCAGGGCACGTGCACTTGCCATTTGTTTTGTCATTCCTGCTGCCTGCACTGGTTTTTCTCAGGTACTAAAGATGGCTAAAGCCTTCTTAGCATTATGTTATAGTCTACATAGCATCTTTTCAGAGAGGCGCTCCCTGGCCTCTTAGCTGAGATCATTTCCAAATCTAACTGCAGCCCAAACATTCTTTAAAATTCTACCCTGTCTTCATAACACCTGTCATTATTTTAAATTATCATTATTTTACTTGTTAATTACCATTGTGCTTATCTGTTCTGCCCGACACTGTGTTTCTGGGGATTAGCATTGTGCCTGGCCCACAGAAAATAAGGTATCAATAAATATATCTTGAAAGAACACAGTATGTGGAATAGTAGAGTAAGTGGCAGTCAGCTACAAAAGCGTGAGTTAATATAATGAGCATCTATAACAAGACAAATAAAACTTATCCCAGTTTAATCACATACACCCCTCCCCTGACCCACCCCCTTTTCTCTTCCAGCCCAAGAATATTAGGATCAACTTCACAGTCATCCCTCCGTCCCTCAAGTATGCCATGCTTTTCCTGAACTGAGGACTCTGTTCATGCCATTCTCATATATATATAGATAGATATAGATATAGATATAGATATAGATATAGATATAGATTATATATGTATATAATATATATCTATATATATAGAGAGAGAGATATACTCTCTCTTCTCTGCTATCACACTACTCAGCCTCCCAAACTCAGCTCCTGTATCATGTTTCTTATGCAATCTGCCCTGTGCGTGCTCCATCACCAACCCCAGTCTTCAGCAGAAGGGGCGGGCTGCTCTCTGTGCCCATTGCCCTCAGATGCTTTACTATAGCAATTGCAAGTGTTTGTAATAATTATCTCTTCTGTTTTCATTTCAGTCACTACCAGAAGAATTCCTTAAGGACAAGGTCTGTGTCTCATGAGCACTATGCATAATGCCCCAGAACATGGCAAATATCTCATAAGCCCCTCGGATTTAAAAGTATTATTGATTGAACAAAAAATATAATTATTTCAAAATAATGTTCACAAGTACCATTCACATTATGTGCTTAACATTATCTTTCTACAAAGTGCTATTAATATTTTTTTAGTTATATAAAACCTACCTTAAATAATTTATTTTTCTTTAAATTATGCATTGGATTTTTATTACTATTATTTCCTGATATTCAGAGGACATATAAAATCAGTCAAAAGGCTTCGATGCAATTTAGCTTAAAAATGTTCATATGATAAGATTCAGAAATTCCACTGCTTGGAATCTATCCTAACAAGATGATCAGCAATGCAGATGGAGAGATAGCCATTTAACATGTGTAATATTGAGTACAATAGGAGAAGTGATCATCCTAAACGCTCCACATTAGAGAAAGTATTGAATATCTTATTTCACATCATAAGAGATATTATTTTCAGGCATAAAGAAGAGTTTTAAATATTTTAAAATGTTATTTAATATTTATTAAATCTATTATTTAATATTTATTATTTATAAAACTAAATTATTAAAATATAGTGCTTACTGAATAACAATGTATAGTGAAATATATACACAGCATAGTGTATAAAATAGAATGTATAATAATTAATGGGCTTTTAAAATTAAAAAATAAAGTGTTTTGCTAATAAAATGATTTCTAAAAAATAATTATACAGTATGTTGACATAATTTCTAAAATTTGTTATGGATAGTTTTAATATTAAAAACCAAGTAAGCAAAAGAATTATTCACGTTACTTATTCATACACTTTACTCAGTGCCTTAGCCGAATCTGTCTGTAACAGCTCACTATTACGGTTTTCTGAAACTCTCATGTTTTTCAATATGGTCATATTATATTATTTTTAAAAATAAAATCGCTTAAACTTTTCTTTATAATTATAGTTTATTTATTGGAAATCGATGACATTCAATTGACTCTTCAACAGGCCAAAATATGTGTAATTGTGAACAATCTCTATAGGTGCTGAGGTTTCTGGTACATTCAGAGCAAACTTGCTAAATGCAGGATATTCTAAATCCTAGTATTTTTTTAATAGAAATGTTTATATATATTCAGCCCAGATATCTTATATATGTAGTGTTTTTGCCTCCTTTCACAGAATCTTCTCCTGTTAGATATTTTTACATAGTAAAATGTATCCAATAAATTGCTTCTATGTTCCTCTTGAATGTTTTATCGATTTAGATTTATGTGATATCATAGGCTTTCTCAATTTCACTCCCTTCTGTACTGAATATGAATTTATCTAATTAAAACTACAAGCTCCATCAAAACATTCTTCCCAGAAGTCAAGATATCCAACACACAACTATAGATTTTTTAAATTCAAATTTTGTACACATTCAAACCTTCATCACTTAATTTGTTCAGTTCCTCCCTTGCTTTTATAGGAATACTTTTCAATATATTCCTGTTTGCAAGTTTTGTTGTCAATAATGTTAAGTTTCTGAAGGCCTCAAAAGCTAAGGTTTCCTGGCTCTACATTTGTTGAATACTTTGAAAGAAATGATTTTTTTGAAGAATTTTAAAGATACTGGGAAATGTTCCCAAATTAATATGGAATGGAAATGTTTTAAATGATAAAGTTAAATAAAGCAGTCTAAGAGAAAAAATATGTAAAATATTCCTTTTTCACTAGTTCTAGGCTGTATATGCTTTTTACCTTGTAGCATGCCTGAAATCAGGGTGCATCTCCCCATCAACGGCTCCTGGTTGGCCACCATGTAGTTGTACTGGCCACATAAAAATTGTGTAGATTTGGACAGAGCTGGGGTATAGCTTTGTCACTCTATTAGCTATGTCCGTTGTTGGTAATACAAGAGTTGAGTTTAATTGGTATTTCAAATAATAGTAAAATATCATACAATGATTCAGCATTGAAAACACATTGTTTACATGGAAAAGCAACAACCCAGAAGATAACATTGTGTTGGACATATAGACGTGAATATGTCAAAGGTGAGTCAGGACAGACCAATTCTGAATGTGGAAGAATTTTAGAAATATCTTATCAATTTTATTTTGCATCTATTTTCTTCTTATGTGTGCACAAGAATGATACAATGGTAAAAACCTATGCCTATATAATTGAAGAGGGTCATTTCAAGACATACAACATACAAGTTCTAAGTGATAAGAAAGCATGGTGTCAGTGTTGATTTGGTAGCATTTTTTTTTTCTTTCTTAGGAAGTAATGGTAGGTCTTATAATCACTAGTACCTTAGAGTAAATCATAGATGTATGCATATAAAGAAAGACCAGAAGTAAATATCTTCAAATGTTAGTAGTGAAATTACAAATGATTATAATTTTCTTAATTTATTACCTGTAGTTTCTAAATAAAATATATACGTATAATTACTTATATAATGAAAATATTAATTAAAACTTTCCAATATTTGTAGTAGCAAGTTTAAGTACTTATGTTTTGTTACTGAATGAAGTATGTATAACAAGACTTGCAGAAGTATGTATGACTATATCTATGAAAATACTTACAGAATTAATAAAAATGAAAAAGAAAAGCACCAAAATGTTAACAGTAGTTTAAAATTCTAGTAGATAGCAGTGATAGAATGATGGATCCCAGCCCCATTTTCTCCTTGCCAATTTTCCAATAATGAATACATAAATACATACACACAGATGTGTGTAATTTTTATCCTATCATTCAACAAAAGAAAATAACAAAACCTAACACAAGAACCGACATTGAAATCACTGAAAATGATTTGCTTCTAAATCTTTAGATATTTGCATCTACCATCCGTGGACCACTCACTCTGTGACTGCCATTGTGCCAAGTTCTTCACACATATCATTTCATTTCCTATCCACAAAAACCGTGAGGAATGTATGTAATCGTATCTACTTTAAGAATAGAGAAACTGAGGTTTAGGGAGGTCCAGGGACTTACCAATGCCTATAGCAAGTAAGAAGTGGAAACAGAAAGTGGGCCTGTTCTGTGAACTTAGATAACCTTGCTGTTCAGTATCCTGCAATAACCACACATTCCTCTAATAGCACTATGACCAACAAAGATCGTAAAATCCCTGCTGAATGAACTGCACACGTGACAGTTCCCATTTCATACAATTAGAAACTGAGATCGAAAAAGATCAAGTGACCTACTGAAGATCACTGAGCAATTGGGTGAGATCATTGGGTCTAGAACCTACCTAAACAACGGTGAAGACCTGTGAGTAATGGAAATTGAATTGGAGGTCCCCAAATCATGTTTCAAATAGTTCTGGGGCCTGCCAGGCAGTTGAAGATCACTCTTCTAAAGTGTATGTTGCATCGTGGGTTCTAATTTCAAAGATCCATGTACAGAGTAGATGCAGACAATGGATCTTTTATAACAGCCTTGCAGTCAAGATGTGTACTGAATTGATTTCCCTTTCTTTTGGCAGATGAATGTGGAAAATAATTGTAGCAATAACTTCTATAGTGATTTTCAAACTTAACACACTGGGGAAAACACATTAAGTAGCTCAATACTATTTGAATATGGCATTCTATTAGCCACTGAGTTGTAGGAAGTGCAACAAAAGTGGAAGGCACATTGGATTTGACTTGATGAATAGTTTATCTTCAGATATGTGATGCTGAGGCAGATCAGTGACTCTCCAGCTAATATTCTGCTTCTTGCAGCAGTTCCAAGGCAGTTCCTTCTTTGAAATCAGTCTCCAAAGATTTATAGATTCTCTCCAAAAGCCCAACAGAAACTTTACAATTCAAATTTAAAATGTAACTAACATTCTTTGTAGAAATTTAAAACAATAAATATAAATGATAAAATAATGAAGCACTCATAATCCTACCACCAGAAAGAAAATATATATGTATTCATATGTATAATAAAAATGTATGTAATATATATATATATATATATATATATATATATAAAGCTTTGGGGACTATATCTCCAAAGGCACATCACTAGGTGAAAGGATATACACACCCAACATGTTTAACGCTTTTATACTGTGTGTAATATCAGCCTAGACCACAGGAGGCAATGTTGTAACATGCAAAGAGCATGGTACAGGGAGCATATCTGGATCAAAATCCAGATTCAATTCCTCACTATCTCTCTGGTCCTCAGCTTCTGCATCTGTCAAATGGGAATGCTACACCTATCACACAGGACTACAGTAAATTTTAAAGGAAATAACATACTTTGAGAATCTGGTTCCCTTGGCCCACTGTCTAGCTATGTTGTAGACATACATAATGATAATTGCTAAAAAATGCATGTTTTTTTCTTCCTTTTTTTTCTCCTAAAACCAAAGCAATGTGCTGATGCTTCAATTGTTAGGCTCTTGTTTTAATATTATTGGGACTAATGACAAGTTTGTATACACAAACTCATACTTTTTCATACTCTTTAAACACACTCCTGTAAATGGCCATAGATTTAAGCCATGGGAGACCAATTTTATATCGATTATCACTTACTATTATGACAGCTGAAAACTTGAACTACATTAATTTCTCTAGTTTTTTGTTAACAATAGTCACCAACTTCATTGAAAACAATTTTGAGGAAAGCAATTCAGGGGTCTCTAGCAAAAATGGAAGGTATCTGTAATTAGTGAAATGGTCTTCAGAAGACTCCAAAGGGGGAAAAAATGGTTTCACACAAGAAATATTTGAAGACTGAAGCACTCAGCACAACACCACAGGTAAATGTCAATACTGACTTCTATTTTGATATGACGACAGTGTCCTTGGATCATTAGTCACCAAATCACCTTGCTCATATACTGCAGGCTCAAGAAGTGACTATTATTAGTGGTAATCAGGAAATGGAATTGTAAAATCCTAAAATGTTATGGTTAGATAGAGGAGCCTAAAAGCCATCTTTGTTTAACCGCTCATCCAGTGTATAATTTTCTTCTACCGAATCTGTGGCCAATATTCATTCCTTTATTCATTCATTTATCCATCCAAGGAATATTGTTTGAGTGCATCCTATTTTCTAGGCCCTGTTCTGGTTTTGATGACATACCACCAAACTAAGCAAAGACTTCTGTGACCCAGTGATGGAAAGATGGGAAGAATGTGTAAAGGTATAAACAAATAATTTCAGAGAGTGATAAAATAACAGGAAGGAAATAAAGCAGGAGGAGAGGTTGGAGAATCTCTGGGGAGAGGGAGGTTTAGGGAAATATTTCAATTAAAATAGTAGGAAACCATGAGTTTTATTTTTCACCATCACCTGAAACAACCGGAAGAATGCTAACCAAAAAACAAAGTATTTATCAGATTATATAGATCTTCCATTAAAATAAGAGAAAAGACTCTACAGGAATATTTTAAAAAATCAATAAAAAAAAAGAAAAGAAAAATGTTCTTTTATAAGGAAGGACACAATCTCTATGTGGGCAGGACTTATATATGACTGGTTCAAGTTCCAGGGCTGAGGATAGTTCCCAGTATAAAGAGTTGTCAATAAAAACTTGTTGACAAATTGATTGACTTGATTTAGAGTGAGACTGTAACTGATGAACTGAACAGGGAAAGGTAATGAGGAATGCCTCCAGAAAGCTGTGCCAATCTGCTACTTAATTGTGTAGCAATTTGGCTTTAGTATTAAATTATCTCATCTTTAGACCTTACTGGAATCCTGATTTTTCCTCATTGTTTAGTATTCAATATTCGCTATAAAGTTCAAAAATGTATAGCTCTGAACACCAAAGCAAAGTAGATGTAGCTTCCCCTTGAATCTGTTGCTTAAAAAGTAAACAACTACATCCAAATTGGTGTTACCTTACCTATGGGAATAAAGCAGACCCTAATAGTCAGATACATAGGAATCAAATCTCAAGCTGAATGGAGTAGTTTCTAGGTTCCTAGCCTAGAAGTAGTTCCTTGTAACTGATGACAAATCAAAAGGCACATCAGAAGGACCAGGACACTTATTATGGCGGTTAAAACTGTAGATAGGTTGCTGCTCATCTTAGATGTAGCTAAAATACTCCCAATATTATATAGTTAATCCTTTGTTTTTTTTTTAAATCTAGGCACGGTCTGATTCATGCTTCTCTAAAATCACAGTGAATCAGTGAGGCAGTCATCATCACTATAAATTGCAGGAACAATACAGAGAATTAATAGGCAGGATAAGGCTTGGAAGAATGTACTTTTAAGTTTCCAACCTAACGGGCTGCAAATCATCCATCATCCCTAATTTATGTGTTTTAGCAGGTAACATCCGAGCCTGAGTTCTTGTACTCCAGGTTGCTTACAGGCTGCATGCTGTCAGAGATTAAAGCCATGAGCCCATCTCCTCATCTATAAAATGGGGATGAGACAACGTACCTAATAGAATATTATGAAAATTCTAACATATTTAGCCCAATGTCTAGAACATGTAAGCCTCTAGTTACAGCTGATATTGTTGACTGTTTATTTTCTACCAAGATGATCCCGTTGACCTCTTTGTGGGTAAGAATCAGACACTGGCTGCTTTTCTGGTGAGTATTTCGTGCATGATGGAAGCAACATTCATCCCTCAGGGCCAGGCACACACATCTATGGGTTGGCTAGCCTGGGGTCTGTGGCTAAGGGTTCAGAAAAGCTAATTGATCCCTGCAGGCATTAAACTCAGGCAATGAACTTGTGAGCTGGACTTCATTACACAGCACCCTCTATTCTACTCAGCTAACAGGGTGCTTTAGTGGAAACCGGAGCTTTCACATGATTTATTGAATCTGCTGGAAGAGAGCAGCTGAGAGTGTAGTGCAAACTCTGGGCAGGAGAATTTCTCCCTGGAGGAGCACCCTCTGGAGGAGAGGGGGCCAGGTCATCTGGGAGGAGAAACAGTGGAGTTCTGGGGCACTGAAAATCTATGGACTAAGAAAATGTGGTACATATATACAATGGAGTATTACTTAGCCATTAAAGAGAAGAAAATCATGCCATTTGCAGCAACATGGATGGACCTAGAGATTGTCATACTGAGTGAAGTAAGTCAGACAGAAAAAGTGAAATATCGACTATCACTTATATGCAGAATCTAAAAAAAATGCTAAAAATGAACTTATTTACAAAACAGACACACAGACTTAGAGAACAAATTTATGGTTCCTGGAAGGGGAGAGGGGGAAGGGGGGAAGGGATAGTTAGAGAGTCTGGGATTGACATGTACACACTGCTATATTTAAAATGGATAATCAACAGGGACCTACTGCACAGTACAGGGAACTCTGCTCAATATTATGTAACAACTTAAATAGGAAAAGAATTTGAAAAACAATAGATACATGTGTATGTATAACTGAATCACTTTGCTGTACACCTGAAACTAACACAACATTGTTAATCAACTCTACTCCAATATAAAATAAAAAATTAAAAAAGAAAAGAAAAGAAAAAAAGAAAATCTATGGAGCAGCAGCTCTGGTGTCAATGGGGGTATCTGCAAATGTAGAAACGCAGGCTCAATCCCAGTTCTACAGATACAGGATCTTCTTTAACAAATCCCCAGGGGATTCATGTGCACACTGTATTTCTAACTTTCTTGCACATTTGAATTGCCAGAAAACTTTTTAAAAAGTCAAACGAGACCAATTAAGGCAGAAGAGCTGGAATTAGAACCCAAGCATCTGTAATTGTTGCATCTCCCTACTTGATTCTAGGGTCCCAGAATTTGACACCCACTGCTCTAAAATCTAACTGTGAGGATGGCATGCTTGCTTCTAAGGTGGAGGAGCAGGCCACCTTTGAGAAGTTGTGAGTCAGTGAAGAAGGAATGATAGAGACACACAGCACCACCAGGGGAAAGGCAGTCGCCAGCTGGTGCCAGGTAGATTCGAGATGAATCCCAGAACCACCAATTAGTAGCTGGATGACCTCAGGGAAATTATTTAACCTCTCTGGCTTTTGGTTTTTCTCATAGTACAATGAAGATAAGAATATCAATCTTGGCGGCGAAGGGGAAGATGGCGGAAGAGTAAGACGCAGAGATCACCTTCCTCCGCACAGATACACCAGAAATACATCTACACGTGGGGCAACTCCTACAGAACACCTACCGAATGCTGGCAGAAGACCTCAGACCTCCCAAAAGGCAAGAAACTCCCCACGTACCTGGGTAGAGCAAAAGAAAAAAAGAAAAAACAGAGACAAAAGAATAGGGACGGGACGTGCACCAGTGGGAGGGAGCTGTGGAGGAAAAGTTTCCACACACTAGGAAGCCCCTTCGCGGGCGGAGACTGCAGGTGGCGGAGAGGGGAGCTTTAGAGCCGCGGAGGAGAGCACAGCAACAGGGGTGCGGAGGGCAAAGCGGGGAGATTCCTGCACAGAGGATCAGTGCCGACCGGCACACACGAGCCCGAGAGGCTTGTCTACTCACCCGCTGGGGCAGGCGGGGCTGCGAGCTGAGGCTCGGGCTTTGGTAGGAGCGCAGGGAGAGGACTGGGGTTGGCTGCGTGAACACAGCCTGAAGGGG
This sequence comes from Delphinus delphis, assembly GCF_949987515.2. NCBI lineage: Eukaryota > Metazoa > Chordata > Mammalia > Artiodactyla > Delphinidae > Delphinus > Delphinus delphis. Next base: position 106,485,226 of record NC_082689.1, on the reverse strand, counting down.
TTAGTGCACTACGGCTAGCTGGGAGGGAGTTCGGGAAAAGGTCTGGAGCTGCCGAAGAGGCAAGAGACTTTTTCTTCCCTCTTTGTTTCCTGGTGCGCGAGGAGAGGGGATTAAGAGCACTGCTTAAAGGAACTCCAGAGACGGGCACGAGCCGCGGCTAAAAGCGCGGACCCCAGAGACGGGTGCAAGCCGTGGCTAAAAACGCAGATGCCAGAGACGGGCGGGAGATGCTAAGGCTGCTGCTGCTGCCACCAAGGGGCCTGTGTGCGAGCACAGGGCACTATCCACACTGCCCCTCCCGGGAGCCTGTGCAGCCCGCCACTGCCAGGTTCCCGGCATCCAGGGACAACTTCCCCAGGAGAACGCACAGCGGGCTTCAGTCGGGTGAAACGTCACGCCGACCTCTGCCGCCGCAGGTTCGCCCAGCACTCCGCGCCCCTCCCTCCCCCCGGCCCGAGTGAGCCAGAGCCCCTGAAACAGCGGCTCCTTTAACCCCGTCCTGTCTGAGCAAAAAACAGATGCCCTCCAGTGACCTACACGCAGAGGCGGGGCCAAATCCAAAGCTGAGCCCCTGGGAGCTGTGAGAACAAATAAGAGAAAGGGAAATCTCTCCCAGCAGCCTCAGAAGCAGCGGATTAAAGCTCCAAAATCAACTTGATGTACCCTGCATGTGTGGAATACATGAATAGACAAAAAATCATCCCAAATTGAGGAGGTAGACTTTGAGAGCAAGATTTATGATTTTTTCCCCTTTTCTTCTTTTTGTGAGTGTGTATGTGTATGCTTCTGTGTGAGATTTTGTCTGCATAGCTTTGCTTCCACCATTTGTCCTAGGGTTCTATCCGTCCTTTTTTTTTTTTTCATAATTTTTTCTTAATAATTAATTTTAATAACTTTATTTCATTTTACTTTATCTCCTTTCTTTCCTTCTTTCCTTCTTTCTTTTTCTTTCTTTCTTTCTTTCTTTCTTTCTTTCTTTCTTCCCTTCCTTCCTTCCTTCCTTCCTTCCTTCCTTCCTTCTTCCTTCCTTCCTTCCTTCCTTCCCTCCTTCCTTCCTTCCTTCCTTCCTTCCTTCCTTCCTTCCTTCCCTCCTTTGGACAATGAATCATCCCAAATTGAAGAGGTGGACTTTGAGAGCAAGATTTATGATTTTTTTCCCCTTTTCCTCTTTTTGTGAGTGTGTATGTGTATGCTTCTGTGTGAGATTTTGTCTGTATAGCTTTGCTTCCAACATATGCCCTAAGGTTCTATCTGTCCTTTTTTTTTCTTAATAATTTTTTTAATTTAATAACTTTATTACATTTTACTTTATCTTCTTTCTCTCTTTTTTCCTTCCTTCCCTCCTTCCACCCTTCCTTGCTTCCTCCCACCATCCCTCTCTCCCTCCCTACCTCCCTCCTTTCTTTCTTTCCTTCTTTTCTTCTTTCTTTCTCTTTCTTTCTTTCTTTCTTTCTTTCTTCCTTCCTTCCTTCCTTCCCTCCTTTCTTTCTTTCTACTACTACTAATTCTTTCTCTCTGATTTTTCTCCCTTTTATTCTGAGCTGTGTGGATGAAAGGCTCTTGGTGCTCCAGCCAGGAGTCAGGGCTCTGCCTCTGAGGTGGGAGAGCCAACTTCAGGACTGGTCAACAAGAGACCTCCCAGCTCCACATATTATCAAACGGCAAAAATCTCCCAGACATCTCCATCTCAACAATAACACCCAGCATCACTCAACGACCAGCAAGCTACACTGCTGGACACCCTATACCAAACAACTAGCAAAACAGGAACACAACCCCACCCATTAGAAGAGAGGCTGCCTAAAATCATAATAAGTCCACAGACACCCCAAAACACACCACCAGAGGTGGTTCTGCCCACCAGAGAGACAAGATCCAGCCTCATCCACCAAAACACAGGCACTAGACCCCTCCACCAGGAAGCCTACACAACCCACTGAACCAACTTTAGCCACTGGGGACAGACATCAAAAACAACGGAAACTACGAACCTGCAGCCTGCAAAAAGGAGACCCCAAACACAGTAAGATAAGCAAAATGAGAAGACAGAAAAACACACAACAGATGAAGGAGCAAGATAAAAACACACCAGACTTAACAAATGAACAGGAAATAGGCAGTCTACCTGAAAAAGAATTCAGAATAATGATAGTAAATATGATCCAAAATCTTGGAAATAGACTAGACAAAATGTAAGAAACATTTAACAAGGACCTAGAAGAACTAAAGATGAAACAAACAATGATGAACAACACAATAAATGAAATGAAAAATACTCAATGGGATAAATAGCAGAATAACTGAGGCAGAAGAATGGATAAGTGACCTGGAAGATAAAATAGTGGAAATAACTACTGCAGAGCAGAATAAAGAAAAAAGAATGAAAAGAACTGAGGAAAGTCTCAGAGACCTCTGGGACAACATTAAACGCACCAACATTCGAATTATAGGGGGTCCAGAAGAAGAAGAGAAAAAGAAAGGGACTGAGAAAATATTTGAAGAGATTATAGTTGAAAACTTCCCTAATATGGGAAAGGAAATAGTTAATCAAGTCCAGGAAGCACAGAGAGTCCCATACAGGATAAATCCAAGAAGAAATAAGCCAAGACGCATATTAGTCAAACTGTCAAAAACTAAACACAAAGAAAACATATTAAAATCAGCAAGGGAAAAACAACAAATAACACACAAGGGAATCCCCATAAGGTTAACAGCTGATCTCTCAGGAGAAACACTGCAAGCCAGAAGGGAGTGGAAGGACATACTGAAAGTGATGAAGGAGAAAAACCTGCAACCAAGATTACTCTACCCAGCAAGGATCTCATTCAGATTTGTTGGAGAAATTAAAACCTTTACAGACAAGCAAAAGCTGAGAGAGTTCAGCACAACCAAACCAGCTTTACAACAAATGCTAAAGGAACTTCTCCAGGCAAGAAACAAAGAGACGGAAAAGACCTACAATAATGAACCCAAAACAATTCAGAAAATGGGAATAGGAACATACATATCGATAATTACCTTAAATGTAAATGGACTAAATGCTCCCACCAAAAGACACAGATTGGCTGAATGGATACAAAAACAAGACCCATATATACGCTGTCTACAAGAGACCCACTTCAGACCTAGAGACACATACAGACTGAAAGTAGGGGGATGGAAAAAGATATTCCATGCAAATGGAAACCAAAAGAAAGCTGGAGTAGCAATTCTCATATCAGACAAAATAGATTTTAAAATAAAGAATATTAGAAGAGACAAAGAAGGACACTACATAATGATCAAGGGATCAATCCAAGAAGAAGATATAACAATTGTAAGTATTCATACAGCCAACATAGGAGCACCTCAATATATAAGGCAAATACTAACAGCCATAAGAGGGGACATCTACAGTAACACATTCATAGTAAGGGACTTTAACACCCCACTTTCACCAATGGACAGATCATCCAAAATGAAAATCAATAAGGAAACAAAAGCTTTAAATGATACATTAAAGAACATGGACTTAATTGATATTTATAGGACACTCCATCCAGAAACAACAGAATACACATTTTTCTAAAGTGCTTATGGAACATTCTCCAGGGATGGATCATATCTTGGGTCACAAGTCAAGCCTTGGTAAATTTATGCAAATTGAAACTGTATCAAGTATCTTCTCCGACCACAACGCCATGAGACTAGATATCAATTACAGGAAAAGATCTGTAAAAAATACAAACACATGGAGGCTAAACAATACACTACTTAATAACAAACTGATCACTGAAGAAATCAAAGAGGAAATTAAAAAAAACCTAGAAACAAACGACAATGGAGACACGACGACCCAAAACCTATGGGATGCAGCAAAAGCAGTTCTAAGAGGGAAGTTCATAGCAATACAAGCCCACCTTAAGAAACAGGAAACATCTCGAATAAACAACCTAACCTTGCACCTAAAGCAATTAGAGAAAGAAGAACAAAAAAACCCCAGAGTTAGCAAAAAAGAAATCATAAAAATCAGATCAGAAATAAATGAAAAAGAAATGAAGGAAACAATAGCAAAGATCAATAAAACTAAAAGCTGCTTCTTTGAGAAGATAAACAAAATAGATAAACCATTAGCCAGACTCATCAAGAAAAAAAGAGAGAAGACTCAAATCAATAGAATTAGAAATGAAAAAGGAGAAGTAACAACTGACACTGCAGAAATACAAAAGATCATGAGCGATTACTACAAGCAACTCTATGCCAATAAAATGGACAACCTGGAAGAAATGGACAAATTCTTAGAAATGCACAACCTGCCAAGACTGAATCAGGAAGAAATAGAAAATATGAACAGACCAATCACAAGCACTGAAAATGAAACTGTGATTAAAAATCTTCCAACAAACAAAAGCCCAGGACCAGATGGCTTCACAGGCGAATTCTATCAAACATTTAGAGAAGAGCTAACACCTATCCTTCTCAAACTCTTCCAAAATATAGCAGACGAAGGAACACTCCCAAATTCCTTCTACGAGGCCACCATCACCTTGATACCAAAACCAGACAAGGATGTCACAAAGAAAGAAAATTACAGGCCAGTAACACTGGTGAACATAGATGCAAAAATCCTCAACAAAATACTAGCAAACACAATCCAACAGCACATTAAAAGGAGCATACACCATGATCAAGTGGGGTTTATTCCAGGAATGCAAGGATTCTTCAATATACGCAAATCTATCAATGTGATAAACCATATTAACAAATTGAAGGAGAAAAACCATATGATCATCTCAATAGATGCACAGAAAGCTTTTGACAAAATTCAACACCCATTTAGATAAAAACCCTGCAGAAAGTAGACATAGAGGGAACTTTCCTAAACATAATAAAGGCCATATATGACAAACCCACAGCCAACATCATCCTCAATGGTGAAAAACTGAAAGCATTTCCACTAAGATCAGGAATAAGACAAGGTTGCCCACTCTCACCACTCTTATTCAACATAGTTTTGGAAGTTTTAGCCACAGCAATCAGAGAAGAAAAGGAAATAAAAGGAATCCAAATCAGAAAAGAAGAGGTAAAGCTGTCACTGTTTGCAGATGACATGATACTATACATAGAGAATCCTAAAGATGCTACCAGAAAACTACCAGAGCTAATCAATGAATTTGGTAAAGTTGCAGGATACAAAATTAACGCATAGAAATCTCTGGCATTCCTATACACTAATGATGAAAAATCTGAAAGTGAAATCAAGAAAACACTCCCATTTACCACTGCAACAAAAAGAATAATATATCTAGGAATAAACCTACCTAAAGAGACAAAAGGCCTGTATGCAGAAAACTATAAGACACTGATGAAAGAAATTAAAGATGATACAAATAGATGGAGAGATATACCATGTTCTTGGACTGGAAGAATCAACATTGTGTAAATGACTCTACTACCAAAGCAATACACAGATTCAATGCAATCCCTATCAAACTACCACTGGCATTTTTCACAGAACTAGAAGAAAAAATTTCACAATTTGTATGGAAACACAAAAGACCCCGAATAGCCAAAGCAATCTTGAGAATGAAAAATGGAGCTGGAGGAATCAGGCTCCCTGACTTCAGACTATACTACAAAGCTACAATAATCAAGACAGTATGGTACTGGCACAAAAACAGAAAGATAGATCAATGGAACAGGATAGAAAGCCCAGAGATAAACCCACACACATATGGTCATCTTATCTTTGATAAAGGAGGCAGGAATATACAGTGGAGAATGGACAGCCTCTTCAATAAGTGGTGCTGGGAAAACTGGACAGGTACATGTAAAAGTATGAAATTAGATCACTCCCTAACACCATACACAAAAATAAGCTCAAAATGCATTAAAGACCTAAATGTAAGGCCAGAAACTATCAAACTCTTAGAGGAAAACATAGGCAGAGCACTCTATGACATAAATCACAGCAAGATCCTTTTTGTCCCACCTCCTAGAGAAATGGAAATAAAAACAAAAATAAACAAATGGGACCTAATGAAACTTGAAAGCTTTTGCACAGCAAAGGAATCCATAAACAAGACCAAAAGACAACCCTCAGAATGGGAGAAAATATTTGCAAATGAAGCAACGGACAAAGGATTAATTTCCAAAATTTACAAGCAGCTCATGCAGCTCAATAACAAAAAAACAAACAACCCAATCCAAAAATGGGCAGAAGCCCTAAATAGACATTTCTCCAGAGAAGATATACAGATTGCCAACAATCACATGAAAGAATGCTCAACATCATTAATCATTAGGGAAATGCAAATCAAAACTACAATGAGATATCATCTCACACCAGTCAGAATGGCCATCATCAAAAAATCTATAAACAATAAATGCTGGAGAGGGTGTGGAGAAAAGGGAACACTCCTGCACTGCTGGTGGGAATGTGAATTGGTACAGCCACTATGGAGAACAGTATGGAGATTCCTTAGAAAACTACAAATAGAAATACCCTATGACCCAGCAATCCCACTGCTGGGCATATACCCTGAGAAAACCAAAATTCAAAAAGAGTCATGTACCAAAATGTTCATTGCAGCTCTATTTACAATAGCCAGGAGATGGAAGCAACCTAAGTGTCCATCATCGGATGAATGGATAAAGAAGATGTGGCACATGTGTACAGTGGAATATTACTCAGCCATAAAAAGAAATGAAATTGAGCTATTTGTAATGAGGTGAATAGACCTAGAGTCTGTCATACAGAGTGAAGTAAGTCAGAAAGAGAAAGACAAATACCGTATGCTAACACATATATATGGAATTTAAGAAAAAAAAAAACACGTCATGAAGAACCTAGGGGTAAGACAGGAATATAGACACAGACCTACTAGAGAACGGACTTGAGGATATGGGGAGGTGGCGGGGTGAGCTGTGACGGAGCGGGAGAGAGGCGTGGACATATATACACTACCAAACGTAAGGTAGATAGCTAGTGGGAAGCAGCTACATAGCACAGGGAGATTAGCTCGGTGCTTTGTGACCACCTGGAGGGGTGGGATAGGGAGGGTGGGAGGGAGGGAGACGCAAGAGGGAAGAGATATGGGAACATATGTATATGTATAACTGATTCAATTTGTTATAAAGCAGAAACTAACACACCATTGTAAAGCAATTGTACCCCATTAAAGATGTTAAAAAAAAAGTATATCAATCTTAGAGTATGTGATCAAAAGAAAAGGCAATGTATTTAAAGCCCCTGCCATCTGGTGGGAGATCAATACAAAAAATATTGACTAAATAGACATACTGTTAATAACAATATTTTTTATTATTCCAGATGAAAAGGTATGCAAGTTACCAAACTCCCTGCATTTAATGATGTTCTAGGAAACGTGTAAATATTTCAAACAGCTTTAACATGTACCCCACACCCAGGATTCCATTTATGAGCATGTGGAAGGAGGAAAACTCCAAAACAGGGGAGATGCAAGCCAGCATATAAAAGTGGGCAGGAAATTTTAAAAGAATCCAGATAATCCCTACTGCTTATGTGTATTATGTAGCATATAGTTAATTTCACTTATGAGGACTCTATGAGAAGAATGCTTATCCTATGTCCTGCATATTCCCAGGTGTGCCAGGAAACAGGAAAGCTGCCAAAGCTGGCATAGTTCATGAAGCTAATTCTGTGGCTCCTATGAAATTGCACCCACTCCAGTTTTACAGAAGCATTTGGGTAATAACGACTGATGAAGAGAAGGCTGCCTGTGATCTTATAAATGAAAACTAGCCATGGTCCCTGGGGAGCATAAAATACACATCCACACCGTTGAATGTATATATTCACACTTCAACCACTAACCTGTTTTAAAATAGCAAACTGTACTGAAGAGCTGCTCTGTGTCTTCTAATTTCTTGAGAACACAGGCTGTTTCCAATTCTGTGCTAGGGGTGAGGGCTGAAAGAGTGAGGTAAGCCCAGTTCTCGCTTTCAAAATGTTTATGGTCTAACAGAGAAACCAGAGAAGTCAAAGCAATTTCAGAAGCAGAGTAGGATTTAAAATATTTAATAAGTTATTGCCCACCAGAGTTCTGGCATCACAGTATGGAAACCAATGCTAAATGGGTCATGGAGGTTCTTAGCTGTACCTTTTACATGGTGGGTCCAGAAAAGACAGGGTGGGGAGAGGACAGGATGGAAACAAAGTAAGGGGGACTATTTGGATAACTTGAGTATTTTACCAGTTGGCAAGGAAATATTTGGATATTTCCACCAGTTCAGCTATCCTGGTGCTTCCTAGTCTTTTTTTTTTAAACATTCTCCCCCGGAAGTATTCTATGTAGAAAATCATTTTTTTTCAAAGTTTTATTTTATATTGGAGCATAGTTGATTAACAATGTTGTGTTTGTTTCAGGTACACAGCAAAGTATTCAGTTATACATATACATGTATTTGTTCTTTTCAAATTCTTTTCCCATTTAGGTTATTAGAGAATATTGAGCAGAGTTCCCTGTGCTATATAGTAGGTCCTTGTTGGTTATCTATTTTATTTTTATAAAGATTTGTTTTTGATGTGGACCATTTTTAAAGTCTTTATTGAATTTGTTACAATATTACTTTTTTTTTATGTTTTGATTTTTTGGCAGTGAGGCATGTGGGATCTTAGCTCCCCAACCAGGGAACAAACCCACACCCCTTGCACTGGAAGGTAAAGTCTTAACCACTGGACTGCCAGGGAAGTCTCTATCTATTTTAAATACAATAGTTTGTAAAAATAGAACTACCATACGACCCAGCAATCCCCCTACTGGGCATATACCCTGAGAAAACCATAATTCAAAAAGAGTCATGTACCAGCTGCAATGTTCATTGCAGCTCCATTTACAATACCCAGGATATGGAAGCAACCATGTGTCCATCGACAGATGAATGGATAAAGAAGATGTGGCACAAATATACAATGGAATATTACTCAGCCATAAAAAGAAATGAAATTGAGTTATTTGTAGTGAGGTGGATAGACCTAGAGTCTGTCATACAGAGTGAAGTAAGTCAGAAAGAGAAAAACAAATATGGTATGTTAACACATATATATGGAATCTAAAAAAAAAAAAAAGGTTCTGAAGAACCTAGGGGCAGGACAGGAATAAAGATTCAGATGTAGAGAATGGACTTGAGGACATGGGGAGGGGGAAGGGTAAGCTGGGATGAAGTGAGAGAGTGACATGGACATATATACACTACCAAATGTAAAATAGATAGCTAGTGGGAAGCAGCCACATAGCACAGGGAGATCAGCTTGGTGCTTTGTGACCACCTAGAGGGGTGGGATAGGGAGGGTGGGAGGGAGATGCAAGAGGGAGGAGATATGAGGATATATGTATATGTATAGCTGATTCACTTTGTTACAAAGCAGAAACTAATGCACCATTTTAAAGCAATTATACTCCAATAAAGATGTTAAAAGAAAAGACATACATGTGTATTCCTAAAAATTATAAGTTTAATTTTTCTTAACTTTAATAAAAAGTTGACGTGCTAAAAAAAAAAACAAAACAGTAGTTTGTACATGTCAATCCCAAACTCTCAATCTATCCCTCCCTGCCCCCTATCCCCAGTAACTGTAAGTTTGTTCTCTAAGTCTATAAGTCTGTTTTTGTTTTGCAAATAAGTTCATTTGTATTATTATTATTATTTTAGATTCTGTATATAAGCGATATCATGTGATATCATTCTCTGTCTGCCTTACTTCACTTAGAGTGAATAGAGTTCAAGTACAGTTACTGGGACTAGCATACGGGAGATACCCTCTTCTATTCTCAGTGGACTAGGCAAAGCTTCCTAGCAAAAATTAATATTGCCAAGACCGAGTCGGTTTCCTGTTTTCTTCTGAATTTATTTCAGTTGGAAGGATGGAAAAGTTACATCTGAGATGCTTGACTGAAGCCTGCATCCCTCCTGGCTTCCAAGAACCCACAACTCATAGAGCCTACACCTGGACTCCAAAGGCACATCTGTCAGGATCTTTGCAGCCGTGGCACTCATGTGGGTGCCCCAGTGGATCCTAAGGGTAGATTGTTCACCCCTGTGTTCCAGAGCTTGTGAAACTTGCAATCTCTTTTATTTAATCACTCAACAGCCTGACACTCCCACACCCTATTGTGGTAGAACCCGAGGGACACTTTCAGGTGATAAAAAGGCCCTACTGTCCGTCAGACATATTCAGGGGAAATGCTGTCCAGCAAACACTAGAACAAGCAAACAGATGGCAGCTGAAGCCCACCTCCCATCCAATGCCAGGCCAATCTAAGACTCTGGTGGGACTGACTCCTTTAGATCATTGAGGGCAAAAAAAAAAAAAAAAAATTGTTCCTGCCTGAGCCAAACAAATCCTGAGCAAACAGCAGAGGACAGTCAAGGCTCCATCCTGAGAATGGTTTTTATGATGAACAGAAAACTGGGTAGAGAGAAGCAGCTCTGGACGTCTAGTTGGAGGCCTGTGTCTGAGCCCTAGCTCTGCAAACATCTGTCTGGAAAGTTATTTAACATCTTCTAAGCTTCTGTTTATTCATCTGTAAGAGAAGAGGATGGTAATGAGACATTGTCTGTCTTAATAGAAACTGTATTGACTCTAGATAATCACTTTTAGGTCTGCATCTCAGGCCCTCCATTTATTACCAATGTCACTTTAGGAAAATGGTTCTTTCGGAGCTGCAACTTTCTCACTTGTGAAATTAGAAAACATTATTTTTGAAAGGTTGTAAAATTTCATTTGATCAATATCTGTGTGTGCCAATCATGGGCTAGGTATCTCTGTGCACCCTGGGGATGCTTCTACCAATGCAAGGAACAAAACAAAGCAAAACAAAACGTAACAAAAAAAATGGCGCTTGCCCTGAAGAAGCTTATATCTGGTAGGAGACACATTTCAACTACATACAGGAATAGATAGAAAATTTCAACTGTGAAAAATTGAGAAGAGGTGCCCGATGCTATGAATATATATATACTGGAAAGATTTGGACCAGTCAGAATGCATGCATGCCATACACTAGCCATCACAGACAATTCCAGTGATGAATTAAGGGAGAATAATTCTGAGAAGATGCTATACATCACTTTTATTTCAACCACATGGCTATAGCTTATTGAGCACCTGACTCTTTATACCCATCACTTGTAAACCCCAGAATGAATATTATTCCCATTTTAGAACTAAGTATACTGAGGCTCATAGTAACTAAATGTTAGACCCAAATTACTCAGCTCCTTTGCTTTTGAAAAGCTGGATTCAAACTCAAGTGTATTTGATTTCAAAGCCTGTTGTTTGGCCATCAGTAATACATTTTGCCCTTATTGAGTTTCTATACTCATTAGAATCTGTGCTTATGTAATTTGTTTATGCTTTGAAACCTGTCTTGAAAGCATGAAAACCACACTGCTTTGAGTCTTTGCATTTCAAACATGGTAGATTGCTGACATGCCATCAGGGCTCCTGGGAGGAATTACATGTTCATGTGAGGAAGTGCTTGGGTTAATTACTAAAGATGCCAGGTATTTGGCCTGATCCTGGGTAAGTACAGCTGTAAAAGATGCTTTTTACTTTCTTGCTTGAAAGATCCCATCCAGCCTCCATACTTGGTCAGCAACAACCCTGCAGCGGATGTGTGGAAACCACCACAGAAGAAAGAGAGCAAACTCTCATTTCTCCTATTCTTATCTAATTGGTCCCAGGAGAATCTGCCTTCGCCAAGTTTCCTCAATTAGCTGGTTTTTCCTTGGGGTTGAGGTACAGAATGACACCAGCTTTATGGACATGGGAGTCTTTTAAACACCTCCATGTGTAAAAACAAAACAAAACAATTATCTCTTTTGAGCCAAAATCGATTCACCTTAAACTTTCCATGGTAAAGTGTTTTTCATCAGTCTACGTTTTCTACTTTGAGTGCACTAAGATATTTAACAAAATGGCTTTAAAATACTTTTTTTGCAAAGAGTATTTTATTTTGGGAGCCATCACTTGACTCCAGGGATGGGGATTTGGAAAATAAATAGGCATCAAATTAATTTCAATTAATTTATGTAAAGTTTAAAGAACATATTTCTTTCCATAGATGCTTTCCTTTTAATCTTCAAACCAGTTTTGTCTAACTGGGTAGGAGAAGGGAGTGTGGCAGAAGCATCAGCCTTTTTATGCTCTTTCTCCTTTTTATCTGTTCTTGGAGAATATGTTGTCTTCAAATGACATGAAAGCTCCTTGAGGATCTACATATTATGCTGCTTTGTAGCCCCGTAATCTTTGCCACATTCCTGAAGCATTACAGGTACTCAATAAATACATTTTTAGTGATTAATTAAATCTATTTTATTTCTATCATTAGAAGAAAATTGCTAGCTTAAAAGCTGATGTCAAGATTTCCTTGTTCTAGAATGGTAGCAGAAGAAAGAGAGCTTACTCCTCTGTTTAGGAAGACAGCTCAATGAATATAGTGGTTATGGGAAAGTATAGACAGAGGTCATTAAATGGGAGAGTATAATAACAGCAAAAGGAATTGACCTTCTTTGGGTGAAGTAATTATTCTGATATAGAGGGATATTTTTTTGTGTTGTTTTTAGACTTGTTTAATAGCTGTAGGTAAAAATATATTTTTTTCCCCTGGGACCTGGGACCCTGTAAAAAGATGGAATAAGGGAAGGAACTTGATTTGAGGATTTGATGTTTCCAGGGAATGGGGCTTTACAAAGGGAGAGGCCAAGTAAGATATCCAGAGCTGGAGATCAGCAAATGAATGTAGGGAGAGTGACATTCAATCTTCAATGTTTTGTGGTCTCCATTTGATGCTATGATCACTCTACATTTTCCTCAAAGTTTCAGTAAAAGTCCACTCTGTCCAATAAACAGCCTTGTTCAAATGGTATTGTAGGAAACGTCTAGCAAGCAGTGATCACAGAGAAGGTGACTGGGACGCTTAAAAGAGAGTGGTATATATGTGTAACTGAATCACTTTGCTGTATACCTGAAACTAACACAACATTGTTAATCAACTATGCTCCAATATAAAATGAAAATTTAAAAAAATAAAAGAGAGTGGGGGGCTTCCCTGGTGGCGCAGTGGTTGAGAGTCCGCCTGCCGATGCAGGGGACGCGGGTTCGTGCCCCGGTCCGGGAAGATCCCACATGCCGCGGAGCGCCTGGGCCCGTGAGCCATGGCCGCTGAGCCTGCACGTCCGGAGCCTGTGCTCCGCAATGGAAGAGGCCGCAACAGTGAGAGGCCCGCGTACCGCAAAAAAAAAAAAAAAAAAAAAAAAAAAAAAAGTTGTAAGAAAAGAAGTTTAAAAATAGAATGGGAGATTAAAAATAGCAGTCAGGTCTTGAAAGCCATCAATAGAAATTCTCTGATATAGGTGGGGATACTAAGTTTTCTACAAGCAAACTCTAGATAGATGTTTAAGCTATATGTTTGGGAATTAACTGAAGGATGATGCTAGAAGCCTGAAAGCCATGGGACAAAGTTTAAACACACATCATTTTCTGGTGACAAAGAATCATGTGCATATGTAGGGATTGGGAAGGGTGGAGTGTGGGTGGCCAGAGAGAACGCTAGGAGGAGCCCCTGAATCCAGCAGATTCCACGAGAGAGTGGGAAACCACACAGACTCATCCAACACAATGGTTGTGACCCCTGCCCCATCCTTCCATCCCAGTTCATTGTCCCCACCGTATCCACAACGAAGTGAGAACAGGTTCTGTGTAATTTGTGAGTAGAACTGTTCTAATATAATGAATCCATAAATATCATCCCCTAGTTCAGTTCCATTGACGTTATAGTTGGGCCCCCTTGGCATCTCACTTCCCATATTAGAACCTCAGTGTCCTCAAGAAAATGGAAATCAACATGCCCACCTTCTAAGACTGTCGCTGAGGGTTAGATGGTGGCTGAGGGCCCTTCGCACAGCCTGGTACTTAAGACAGAATCAATAGATGTTAGCTATCATTCCTTTTATTATACAAGCTAATGCTGCACAGAGAGTTCTAGGTGGGCACTCTGTTTTCTGTTAGGCATTGGAGCTCGTCTTTGCATAAGAACAATGGCACTACCTTGTCAAATTATGTGACCTGAGGTTTCTTAATTATTAGTTACTACACATGGGAAGACAGGCTGACATGGTCACCAACTTAAGAAACCACATTTCCTATGGTTCTAAGTAGAATGAACATATAATTCGCCAAACCAGAACATCTGAAGGTGAAAAAATCTCACCATAAATAGCTATGGTCAGACAATAGGCATAAACTAGTACTGTCCCAGGAATACTAGCCTATGGTCATTCTAGTTTTAGCTCTATCTGGGCTTTGGGGCAGCTAACAACGGCACCTTCTAGAACCTGTCTTTTTTAGCTCTCCAGAGAGAATGATGCCAAACTATTGACACCTAGGGATCCTTCAGTAAATACTGAATGTAAAAGTGTAAGAATGAAAGAAACAAACCTTACACATATTATGTAACCTGAGGCATAAACCAAACACACGGTAAATTACGGCAGAGCACCTTTTAAGGAGGTATAGTGCTTTCTCGTACAGAACTTAGGACATAATTAAAAGGGAGAAGTGTGAGAAGAATAGAAGATTGGAAGGAAGAAGGACAAAGATTCATTCAATGCATTGGTAGAATCAAGGGGTGGAAACCAACTCTAATTCAATATGGGTATGTATCTCTGTAATTTAGTTTGAGCTGTTTGTCAAAGGTCATCATTCTTCAGTCAGAAATCACATCTTGGAGAAATTAACACAACATTGTAAATCAACTATACTTCAATAAAATAAAAAGAAACTGCATCTTGGAATGACATGACTGGGTCTGATGAAACCATTCTACATCATCTTAAACTTTTGATCACTCAGGAAAGATACTGTATCATCCTCTTGAGGCCTGTTTGTTCAAAATTTCTTTTAATTTGCTGAAAATGTTGAAGTCACTGTCTGTCTAGGGCTTTGTTTTAATTGTGGACAGAAAAGCAAACACACGCTTGGCCATATGGGGTATTAAGATTTGGTAATTTCCATATAAAGTTGACTATCATGAATAATTAGGCAAAGGTAAATGTTTTCTAAGGTCTGTTTGGATTACTTCTCTGTAGGAGTAAATGCCTTCTTTTTTTTATTGAATGACTACATTTTTCCAGTATTTTTTCTTTTGAAAATAATTTGTGACTACTTCTGTGGGAATTAATTAAATGAGCATAATCTGTTTATAGATTATTATGAGCTTGTTATTGTCAATGTCTCTCCTTAAATATAGCATTGGGTCTATTAGGCCTGATGATCTTGGATATTTTGAGCAAATCGATGATCTTATTATCCCTTCTAACTCAAGGACTGGCTTCATCTGTATTTGTAAAATATGTCATCTAAATCCTAAAATTTCCTTTAGCTTTCTTAGTGTTAATTACATTTAGGGAAGATGCTGCAAATATCCGCTGGAGGATGAACTGGCACTGAGAGCTTAACAGAATAAGAACATTGATGTTCCATCTACTGAAATATAGGAGCCCTTGGCAGGAAGGTAACAAGGTCAGTTACGGGATGACCTGATTCCTGAAGCTGGCTCTTTCTGTATACCAACATGATGATTGCAAATGCATGGGCCTTGACCTCAGACGAATGCAGATCCGCATCCTAGCTACTGCACTTACTTGTTATTTGACATTTGCTCTACCAGCCCTGAATTTCCTGTAGTGAGATTTCTAATTGCAAAAGACAAATAATCACGCACGTGCGTGCACACATACACACACACAGTAAAACTGTTCTTGTTAGCAGATAGACCTATTTCTAACTGATGTGCTAGGGTCACTGTTAATAATAATAATAAGATGATTGCCTCAATATTTATTTTAATGTAACACAGTGGTATACAGTAAAATTTTTGGAGCAGAAAGGTAAGGAGGATTGGTGGTACCCAATCACTTATATAAGAAATAAATACTGGGGTTTCCCAGAGGCAGGAATAGGCATATAGACTGTTGAGGTATCTGCATAGTTCTTGAATATCATATCCATTTTGATTTATAAGACTCTTATGGTTTCTCTTCTTTAGCTGCAGATTATTCATGACTAGTGGATAATAATAAAAGCTTCCTTGCCCAAAGGCCAAAGACAGCCTGGGGTTTCCACTTTTCATCTAATGAGATGAGGCCAGGAAAATGTGCCGAGGCCAACCTTCCCTTGCATGGCAATGTGCCTTGTTGATTATTTATGATAAAACAAGCCCCAGGTCAAGGTACAAACTCCTCACTAGCAGGCAACCCCTTTTCTGACATGATTAAAAGCAGTCTGTTCTTGGTTGCACCCAGGAAGCAACATTTATATTTTACATGTGGCTACAGGAGAGGAATATTTTGTGATAGAATCTCCAGGCTGGAAGGGCCCTTCAAGGTCATTCAGCTCAAGTCCGCCATCTTGTGTCTGCACCATCGCCTGTAGGAGATGGTCCAGCTGGATGATGTTTCCTGAGTCCCTTTTTCTTCACGGCTTTTTTTTTTTTTTTTTGGCTACTTTGGGTCTTCGTTGTTGTGTGTATGCTTTTCTCTAGTTGCGGTGAGCGGGGGCTACTCTTCGTTGCAGTGCATGGGCTTCTCTTTATTGCAGTGCATGGGCTTCTCATTGTGGTGGCTTCTCTTGCTGCGGAGCATGGGCTTTAGAGTGTACGGGCTTCAGTAGTTGTGGCTCGTGGGCTCTAGAGCATAGCCTCAGTAGTTGCTCCGTGGCATGTGGGATCTTCCAGGACCAGGGATCGAACCTGTGTCCTCTGCATCGGCAGGCAGATTCTCGACCACTGCGCCATCAGGGAAGTCGCTTTTTATGGCTTTTTCTTCTTGTCATGGGAACTCCATGTCACCTACTTCCAATCCTGACAGAATAACAACCTTTAGATTGGAGATCTGTAATATTTTTCACCCTTTCCCATTTGACTTGGTTTTAATATGCTTACTGTCCTAGTGCTTTTCCCGTGGGTACACATTAATTTGTCTGTATTATTCCTTAAATGTGTAACACCCCTCAAATAATCCCCTCCAAAATATATTTTCTTGAGCAGCCTGGAGAAGAACAGTCCTAAGTCCCTTCTCATAGATGAAATTGGGGGAAAGAGCATGTCTCATGTTTAATTGAATTTTAGACTTGGTTAAAATACCTAAATTCCGCAAAAGGGAAAATATTTTTCACTAAGACTCAACTTGAACTGTTGGAAGTTTGGGCCGAAATGGCCTCTACTTGGGTTGGGTCCATAATCTGAACATGTACATGCTTTGAGGAATCCATATTTTGACATTAACTAGATGTAGGTGTAATTTAAATACACTGAGGGGCATATTTTCATAAATGCAAATGAGAGATAGGCTGATGCATTATTTTCTTAATTAGTTTTTTTTTTTTTCTTTTCGGTACATGGGGCTCTCACTGTTGTGGCCTCTCCTATTGCAGAGCACAGGCTCTGGACGCACAGGCTCAGAGGCCATGGCTCACGGGTCCAGCCACTTCACAGCATGTGGGATCTTCCCGGACCGGGGCACGAACCCGTGTCCCCTGCATCGGCAGGCGGACTCTCAACCACTGCACCGTCAGGGAATCCCTCAAACATTTCTTTAAGTTAAATCCAGAGATAACATCTTGCTTTTGAAGGTCTTTTGTTTTTATTCATTTCCTATCAGAACTTGACTGCCATGTTCTAAGGCATATGATATGTGTTTTCTTTGCTTTTTATTTCCTAGTCCCTGGGCTTGTTAACTTCAGAACTGCATTCTATCACACATAGTAAATCTAAATTCATGGGGAAACTCTTGTTTATGAAGTTGTTCTCATATACCTTTGGCTTTTGTGGCTCTTAAAATATTTCTCAGGAGTACAGATGTTTCAATGTGAAGTTTGCTGAATAAGGATGCTGGGCTTATTTCTGAGAAACCTCATAACACTTGAAATTAAGGGGAAAAAAAATAAACTTTTGACAGACATTAGACAGTTCCATTGGCAGCAAAGCTTGGCCAGACAAATAAGAGTCCCATGAAGAATCCAAGTGAGGAGGAAGCTGATGATCGCATAAAAAGCTGGAGTCCCTCCTAGGCCATTGGGGAAGGCGTCTGATGAGACCTATATCATGCAGTGTGTGAAGTTCCAAAGCTCAGTGAACAAGCAGCAATTGCAATGAATACTAGAGATGATGGGTGAGACTGAGAAATAGTTCCAAGGGCCAAGCAAGCTGTGAGAAAAATCATGGTAAAGAGGTACTTCTCTCAGAAGATAAGGGAAGCAGTGTGTCAAGAATCAAGTCAGAAGAAAAGAAAAAGAATCAAGGCAGGCACAGGAGGAGGGATTACAGATTACAAAGTGACCAGAGATTAGAGTAATGGGTCAGAAATTAAACAGACACAAATATTTCAGTATGAGGCATCCATAGCCAGGGGATGATGGAGCCATGAAGACAACGAAGCAGGATATGGGCCCAGGCTGGAGAGTCCTCTACTGTTTTTTTTTTTTTTTTGGCGGTACGCGGGCCTCTCACTGTTGTGGCCTCTCCCATTGCGGAGCACAGGCTCCAGATGCGCATGCTCAGCAGCCATCATGGCTCACGGGCCCAGCCGCTCCGCAGCATGTGGGATCTTCCCGGACCAGGGCACGAACCCGTATCCCCTGCATCGGCAGGCGGACTCTCAACCACTGCGCCACCAGGGAAGCCCTCCTCTACTAATTTTGAAAGTAGGAGCTCAGGTCAAAGGCTGAGCATGCTGGGTTCGGGGTCCATAAGCAGACATGGTGCTTTGAGTGTTTGGATTAAGTTTTTAAGATAATGGCAGTGAAATACATTCTCTGATCATGATATTTAGAAACTCATTATTGGAAAAAATACAGGGAAATTTATATAAAGGAGGATTTTTTTTCTTTAACATTTGGTCCCTTTCAAGCCTGCATGAGCATCAGAAAATTAAAGTGTAGTGTATACCTGACATGCTTTATGTGGCATGTGTGAAAAGAGGGGGATTGTTAGAGAGGCAGTGCAGTTTAGTGAAAGCATCCACCTGGCAATTCTATATGTGGTTATTGAGCAATTGGCATTGCTCGTCTAAATTACAATGTGCTATTGCATAAGGTAAGAGTTCAGTTTCCTTCTTCTGGACGTGAACATTCTGTTTTCTCAACATCATTTGTTGAAGAGACTATCTTTTCCCAATTGTATATTCTTGGCACCCTTGTTGAGGATCAGTTGACCATATATAAGCAGGGCTATTGCTGACCTATCGATTCTGTTTCATGTCTGTATGTCTGTTTGTATGCCATTACCATATTGCTTTGATTACTGCAGCTTGTAACACATTTGGAAATCAGGCAGTGTACTGCCTCCAGTTTGAGGTTTTCTTCTTGTTTAAAACTGCTTTGGCTAATCAGGGTCTTTGTAGTTTCATATCCAATTTTAGTATTTATTTTTCTATTTGTGTAAAACTGCCATTGGAATTTTGATAAAGGTTACATTGAACCTGTCAATTATTTGGACTCAAAATGGATTAAAGATTTAAATATAAGACCTGAAACCATAAAACTCCCAGGAAAAACACAGAGAGCAAAAGCTTCTTGACATTGGTTTTGGCAGTGATTTCTTGGATATAACATCAAAAGCACAGAAACAGGAAAAAATACAGACAGTTGGGACTACATCAAACTTCTGCACAAGAAGGGAAACAACAAAATGAAAAGGCAACCTGTAGAATGAGGAAATTAACTGCAAACCATACATCTGATAAAGGATTAATATCCAAAATATGTAGGGAACTCCTATAATTCAATAGCAAAAACCAAATAAACTGATTAAAAATGGGCAAAGGAATTGAATAAATATTTTTTCCAAAGAGGACACAGAGATGACCCAACAGGTATATGCAAATGTGCTCAACATCACTAATCATCATAGAAATGCAAATCAAAAACACAATGAAATATCACCTCACACCAGTTAGGATGGCTATTATCAAAAACACAAAGTATAATCAGTGTTGGTGAGGATGTATAGAAATTAGAACCTTTGCACACTATTGGCAAGAATGTAACTTGTTACAGCCACAAGTGGAGAACAGAATACAGTGTCCTCAAAAAAATTACAATTAGGGCTTCCTGGAGGTGCAGTGGTTGAGAGTCCGCCTGCCGATGCAGGGGACACGGTTCGTGCCCCAGTCTGGGAGGGTCCCACATGCCATGGAGTGGCTGGACCCGTGAGCCATGGCTGCTGGGCCTGCGTGTCTGGAGACTGTGCTCCGCAATGGGAGAGGCCACAACGGTGAGAAGCCCATGTAACACACACACACACAAAAAAAAATTTACAAATAGAACTGCATTATGATCTGGCCATTTCATTTCTGGGTATGATTCACAATACCCAAGACAAGAAAGCAACATAAATGTCCATGGACAGATAAATGGATAAAGAAAAAGTGGGGGGGGGGCGGTGCTGGGAAGATGGCAGAAGAGTAAGACGTGGAGATCACCTTCCTCCCCACAGATACACCAGAAATACATCTACACGTGGAACAACTCCTAGAGAACACCTACTGAATGCTGGCAGAAGACCTCAGACCTCCCAAAAGGCAAGAAATTCCCCACGTACCTGGGTAGGACAAAAGAAAAAACAGAGACAAAGGAATAGGGACGGGACCTGCACCAGTGGGAGGGAGCCAAGAAGGAGGAAAGGTTTCCACACACTAGGAGCCCCTTCTCGGGCGGAGACTGCGGGAGGTGGAGTGGGGAAGCTTCGGAGCCGCGGAGGAGAGCACAGCAACAGGGGTGCGGAGGGCAAAGCGAAGGGATTCCCACACAGAGGATCGGTGCCGACTGGCACTCATCAGCCAGAGAAGCTTGTCTACTCACCCACCGGGGCGGGCGGGGCTGCGAGCTGAGGCTCGGGTTTCGGTTGGAGCGCAGGGAGAGGACTGGGGTTGGTGGCTTGAACATAGCCTGAAGGGGTTAGTGCACCACGGCTAGCCAGAAGGGAGTCCGGGGAAAAGTCTGCACCTGCCGAAGAGGCAAGAGACTTTTTCTTCCCTCTTTGTTTCCTGGTGCGTGAGGAGAGGGGTTTAAGAGCACTGCTTATAGGAACTCCAGAGACAGACGCAAGCCGCGGCTAAAAGCGCAAACCCCAGAGAGGGGCGCGAGCTGCAGCTAAAAGCGCGGACCCCAGAGATGGGTGGTAGATGCTAAGGCTGCTGCTGCCGCCACCAAGGGGCCTGTGTGCGAGCACAGGTCACTCTCCACACCCCTCTTCCGCGGAGCCTGTGCAGCCCGCCACTGCCAGGTTCCCGGCATCCAGGGACAACTTCCCCGGGAGAACGCACGGCGGGCGTCAGGCTGGTGCAACATCATGCCGGCCTCTGCTGCTGCAGGCCCGCCCGCACGCCGTGCCCCTCCCTCCCCCCCAGCCCCAGCCTGAGTGCGCCAGAGGCCCTGAATCAGTGGCTCCTTTAACCCCGTCCTGTCTGAACAAAGAAGAGAAAGGGAAATCTCTCCCAGCAGCCTCAGAAACAGCAGATTAAAGCTCCACAATCAACTTGATGTACCCTGCATCTGTGGAATGCCTGAATAGACAATGAATCATCCCAAAGTGAGGAGGTGGACTTTGAGAGCAAGATCTATGATTTTTTCCCCTTTTCCTCTTTTTGTGAATGTGTATGTGTATGCTTCTGTGTGAGATCTTGTCTGTATAGCTTTGCTTCCACCATTTGTCCTAGGGTTCTATCTGTCCATTGTTTTTCTTTTATTTTCTTTTCTTAAAAATTAATCTTAATAACTTTATTATACTTTTCTTTCTTTCTTTCTTTCTTTCTTTCTTTCTTTCTTTCTTTCTTTCTTTCTTTCTTTCTTTCCTTCCTTCCTTCCCTCCTTTAGACAACGAATCATCCCAAATTGAGGAGGTGGACTTTGAGAGCAAGATTTATGATTTTTTCCCCTTTACCTCTTTTTGTGAGGGTGTATGTGTATGCTTCTCTGTAAGATTTTGTCTGTATACCTTTGCTTCCAACATTTGTCCTAAGGTTCTATCCGTCCCTATTTTTTTTTCTAAATAATTATTTTTTGATTCAATAACTTTATTATACTTTATTTTATTTTACTGTATCTTCTTTCTTTCTGTCTTTTTTCCTCCTTCCCTCCTTCCTTCCTTCCTCCCTCCCTCTCTCCCACCTTTCTTTCCTTCTTGCCTTCTTTCCTTCTTTTATTCTTCCTTCCTTTCTTTCTTTCTTTCTTTCTTTCTTTCTTTCTTTCTTTCTTTCTTTCTTTCTTTCTTTCTTTCTTTCTTCATACTTCTACTAATTCTCTCTACGTTTTCTCCCTTTTATTCTGAGCCGTGTGGATGAAAGGCTCTTGGTGCTCCAGCCAGGAGTCAGGGCTCTGCCTCTGAGGTGGGAGAGCCAACTTCAGGACACTGGTCAACAAGAGACCTCCCAGCTCAACATAATATCAAACGGCGAAAATCTCCCGAGACTTCCATCTTAATAACAGCACACAGCTTCACTCAACGACCAGCAAACTACAGTGCTGGACAACCTATGCCAAACAACTAGCAAAACAGGAACACAACCCCACCCATTAGTAGAGAGGCTGCCTAAAATCATAATAAGTCCACAGACACCCCAAAACACACCACCAGACATCGACCTGACCACCAGAAAGACAAGATCCAGCTTCATCCACCACAACACAGGCACTAGACCCCTCCACCAGGAAGCCTACACAACACACTGAACCTACTTTAGCCACTGGGAACAGACACCAAAAATAACGGGAACTATGAACCTGCAGCCTACAAAAAGGAGACCCCAAACACAGTAAGATAAGCAAAATGAGAAGACAGAAAAACACACAACAGATGAAGGAGCAAGATAAAAATGTACCAGACCTAACAAATGAAGAGGAAATAGGCAGTCTACCTGAAAAAGAATTCAGAATAATGATAGTAAATATGATCCAAAATCTTGGATATAGACTAGACAAAATGTAAGAAACATTTAACAAGGACCTAGAAGAACTAAAGATGAAACAAACAATGATGAACAACACAATAAATGAAATGAAAAATACTCTAGATGGGATCAATAGCAGAATAACTGAGGCAGAAGAACAGATAAGTGACCTGGAAGATAAAATAGTGGAAATAACTACTGCAGAGCAGAATAAAGAAAAAAGAATGAAAAGAACTGAGGACAGTTTCAGAGACCTCTGGGACAACATTAAACACACCAACATTTGAATTATAGGGGTTCCAGAAGAAGAAGAGAAAAAGAAAGGGACTGAGAAAATATTTGAAGAGATTATAGTTGAAAACTTCCCTAATATGGGAAAGGAAATAGTTAATCAAGTCCAGGAAGCACAGAGAGTCCCATACAGGATAAATCCAAGGAGAAATATGCCAAGACACATATTAATCAAACTGTCAAAAATTAAATACAAAGAAAACATATTAAAATCAGCAAGGGAAAAACAACAAATAACACACAAGGGAATCCCCATAAGGTTAACAGCTGATCTCTCAGCAGAAACCCTGCAAGCCAGAAGGGAGTGGCAGGACATACTGAAAGTGATGAAGGAGAAAAACCTGCAACCAAGATTACTCTACCCAGCAAGGATCTCATTCAGATTTGATGGAGAAATTAAAACCTTTAGAGACAAGCAAAAGCTGAGAGAGTTCAGCACCACCAAACCAGCTTTACAACAAATGCTAAAGGAACTTCTCTAGACAAGAAACACAAGAGAAGGAAAAGACCTATAATAACAAACCCAAAACAAATTAGAAAATGGGAATAGGAACATACATATCGATAATTACCTTAAATGTAAATGGACTAAATGCTCCCACCAAAAGACACAGACTGACTGAATGGATACAAAAACAAGACGCATATATTTGCTTTCTACAAGAGACCCACTTCAGACCTAGAGACACATACAGACAGAAAGTAAGGGGATGGAAAAAGATATTTCATGCAAATGGAAACCAAAAGAAAGCTGGAGTAGCAATTCTCATATCAGACAAAATAGACTTTAAAATAAAGGTTATTACAACAGACAAAGAAGGACACTACATAATGATCAAGAGATCGATCCAAGAAGAAGATATAACAATTGTAAATATTTATGCACCCAACATAGGAGCACCTCAATACATAAGGCAAATACTAACAGCCATAAAAGGGGAAATCAACAGTAACACATTCATAGTAGGGGACTTTAACACCCCACTTTCACCAATGGACAGATCATCCAAAATGAAAATAAATAAAGAAACACAAGCTTTAAATGATACATTAAACAAGATGGACTTAATTGATATTTATAGGACACTACATCCAAAAACAACAGAATACACGTTTTTCTAAAGTGCTCATGGAACGTTCTCCAGGATAGATCATATCTTGGGTCACAAATCAAGCCTTGGTAAATTTAAGAAAACTAAAATTGTGTCAAGTATCTTTTCTGACCACAACACTATGAGACTAGATACCAATTACAAGAAAAGATCTGTAAAAAATACAAACACATGGAGGCTAAACAATACATTACTTAATAATGAAGTGATCACTGAAGAAATCAAAGAGGAAATTTAAAAAAACCTAGAAACAAACGACAATGGAGACACGATGACCCAAAACCTATGGGATGCAGCAAAAGCAGTTATAAGAGGGAAGTTTATAGCAATACAAGCCCACCTAAGAAGCAGGAAACATCTCGAATAAACAACCTAACCTTGCACCTAAAGCAATTAGAGAAAGAAGAACAAAAAAACCCCAAAGTTAGCAGAAGGAAAGAAATCATGAAAATCAGATCAGAAATAAATGAAATAGAAATGAAGGAAACAATAGCAAACATCAATAAAACTAAAAGCTGGTTCCTTGAGAGGATAAACAAAATAGATAAACCATTAGCCAGACTCATCAAGAAAAAAAGGGAGAAGACTCAAATCAATAGAATTAGAAATGAAAAAGGAGAAGTAACAACTGACACTGCAGAAACACAAAAGATCCTGAGAGATTACTACAAGCAACTCTATGCCAATAAAATGGACAATCTGGAAGAAATGGACAAATTCTTAGACATGCACAAGCTGCCAAGACTGAATCAGGAAGAAATAGAAAATATGAACAGACCAATCACAAGCACTGAAAGTGAAACTGTGATTAAAAATCTTCCAACAAACAAAAGCCCAGGACCAGATGGCTTCACAGGCGAATTCTATCAAACATTTAGAGAAGAGCTAACACCTATCCTTCTCAAACTCTTCCAAAATATAGCAGACGAAGGAACACTCCCAAATTCATTCTACGAGGCCACCATCACCTTGATACCAAAACCAGACAAGGATGTCACAAAGAAAGAAAATTACAGGCCAATATCACTGATGAACATAGATGCAAAAATCCTCAACAAAATACTAGCAAACACAATCCAACAGCACATTAAAAGGATCATACACCATGATCAAGTGGGGTTTATTCCAGGAATGCAAGGATTCTTCAATATACGCAAATCTATCAATGTGATAAACCATATTAACAAATTGAAGGAGAAAAACCATATGATCATCTCAACAGGTGCACAGAAAGCTTTTGACAAAATTCAACACCATTTATGATAAAAACCCTCCATAAAGTAGGCATAGAGGGAACTTTCCTCAACATAATAAAGGCCATATATGACAAGCCCACAGCCAACATCATCCTCAATGGTGAAAAACTGAAAGCATTTCCACTAAGATCAGGAACAAGACAAGGTTGCCCACTCTCACCACTCTTATTCAATATAGTTTTGGAAGTTTTAGCCACAGCAATCAGAGAAGAAAAGGAAATAAAAGGAATCCAAATCAGAAAAGAAGAAGTAAAGCTGTCACTGTTTGCAGATGACATGATACTATACATAGAGAATCTTAAAGATGCTACCAGAAAACTACTAGAGCTAATCAATGAATTTGGTAAAGTTACAGGATACAAAATTAATGCACAGAAATCTCTGGCAGTCCTATACACTAATGATGAAAAATCTGAAAGTGAAATCAAGAAAACACTCTCATTTACCATTGCAACAAAAAGAATAAAATATCTAGGAATAAACCTACCTAAGGAGACAAAAGACCTGTATGCAGAAAATTATAAGACACTGATGAAAGAAATTAAAGATGATACAAATAGATGGAGAGATATACCATGTTCTTGGACTGGAAGAATCAACATTGTGTAAATGACTCTACTACCAAAGCAATACACAGATTCAATGCAATCCCTATCAAACTACCACTGGCATTTTTCACAGAACTAGAAGAAAAAATTTCACAATTTGTATGGAAACACAAAAGACCCCGAATAGCCAAAGCAATCTTGAGAACGAAAAAAGGAGCTGGAGGAATCAGGCTCCCTCACTTCAGACTATACTACAAAGCTACAGTAATCAAGACAGTATGGTACTGGCACAAAAACAGAAAGATAGATCAATGGAACAGGATAGAAACCCCAGAGATAAACTCATGCACATATGGTCACCTTATCTTTGATAAAGGAGGCAGGAATGTACAGTGGAGAATGGACAGCCTCTTCAATAAGTGGTGCTGGGAAAACTGAACAGGTACATGTAAAAGTATGAGATTAGATCACTCCCTAACACCATACACAAAAATAAGCTCAAAATGCATTAAAGACCTAAATGTAAGGCCAGAAACTATCAAACTCTTAGAGGAAAACATAGGCAGAGCACTCTATGACATAAATCACAGCAAGATCCTTTTTGTCCCACCTCCTAGAGAAATGGAAATAAAAACAAAAATAAACAAATGGGACCTAATGAAACTTGAAAGCTTTTGCACAGCAAAGGAATCCATAAACAAGACCAAAAGACAACCCTCAGAATGGGAGAAAATATTTGCAAATGAAGCAACTGACAAAGGATTAATCTCCAAAATTTATAAGCAGCTCATGCAGCTCAATAACAAAAAAACAAACAACCCAATCCAAAAATGGGCAGAAGAGCTAAATAGACATTTCTCCAAAGAAGATATACAGACTGCCAACAAACACATGAAAGAATGCTCAACATCATTAATCATTAGAGAAATGCAAATCAAAACTACAATGAGATATAATGGCACACCAGTCAGAATGGCCATCATCAAAAAATCTATAAACAATAAATGCTGGAGAGGGTGTGGAGAAAAGGAACACTTTTGCACTGCTGGTGGGAATGTGAATTGGTTCAGCCACTATGGAGAACAGTATGGAGGTTCCTTAAAAAACTACAAATAGAACTACCTTGTGACCCAGCAATCCCACTACTGGGCATATACCCTGAGAAAACCAAAATTCAAAAAGAGTCATGTACCAAAATATTCATTGCAGCTCTATTTACAATAGCCCAGAGAATGAAACAACCTAAGTGCCTATCATCGGATGAATGGATAAAGAAGATGTGGCACATATACACAATGGAATATTACTCAGCCATAAAAAGAAACGAAATCGAGCTATGTGTAATGAGGTGGATAGACCTAGACTCTGTCATACAGAGTGAAGTAAGTTAGAAAGAAAAAGACAAATACCGTATGCTAACACATATATATGGAATTTAAGAAAAAAAATGTCATGAAGAACCTAGGGATAAGACAGGAATAAAGACACAGACCTACTGGAGAACTGATTTGAGGATATGGGGAGGGGGAAGCGTGAGCTGTGACAGGGCGAGAGAGAGGCATGGACATATATACACTACCAAACGTAAGGTAGATAGCTAGTGGGAAGCAGTCACATGGCACAGGGATATCGGCTGGGTGCTTTGTGACCACCTGGAGGGGTGGGATAGGGAGGGTGGGAGGGAGGGAGACGCAAGAGGGAAGAGATATGGGAACATATGTATATATATAACTGATTCACTTTGTTATGAAGCAGAAACTAACACACCATTTTAAAGTAATTATACCCCGATAAAGATGTTAAAAAAAAAAAAGAAAAGAAAAAGTGGTACACACATATAAAGGAATGTCATTGAGCCTTAGAAAAGAAGGAAATCATGACATTTGTGACATCATGGATGAACCTGGAGACATCACCCTAAGTGAAATAAGCCAGACACAGAATGACAATTACTACATGATACTACCCATATAAGGCATCTGAAATAGTCAAAACTTATGGAATCAGAGAACAGAATGATGATTGCCAGGGTCAGGGGAGGTATTAGTAAAAACATACAAAGTTTTAGTTATGCAAGATGAATAAACCCTAGAGTCTACTACATAGCACATCACCTATAGTTAATAATACTGTGTGGTACAGTTAAAATTTGTCAAGAGAGTCGATTTTATAGTAAGTGTTCTTATAATCCACCCTCAAATAATAATAAATAAAGAGGGTGGGAGGAAATTTTGGTGATGAATATGTTTATGGAATAGATTGTGGTGATAGTTTCATGATGCATATCTCCAAACTCATCAAGTTGTATACATAAAGTATGTACAGCTTTTTGTATGTCAATCATACCTCATAAAAGGAGTTTGAAAAGAGATTCTCTTTTAAAGACAATACAAAACAGCAAAATATCTGATTAATAAATAGTTTTACCTTATTATATATTGAAATAATATTTTGGTTTATTGGGTCAATAAGATATATTATTAAAAGAATGTCAACTGTTTCTTTTTGCTTTTTTTAATGAAACTACAAGAAAATGTAAATTTGCACATGTAGCTTGCCTTCTGTTTCTTCGGCCTAGCCCTGGCTTATATACTTCAGAATCACACAAATCTGTGAACCTACACCAGCTCTTCTGTGATGTATACAAGTTACTTCAGTGTCAACATCCAAAATATTGATGTAAATAATGTCTGTTTCAGAGCTCAGGTGAGGATAAGAAGTAAACTACAAAGGGCACTGATTTTATGAGTGATACTCCCACTAGTCTCCCTCTGGGATTCCTGGCTGAGACCATACCAGAAGCCCAGCTCTGGTTCTGTGAGTGGGAAATAGAAATTTTGGTTGTTCTGGTCAGCAATTTTAATGGCCAGGGCTAAGTCTCAGGTCGGGAGACTGACAGATGATATAATCAAGGCAGCAGATGATATACTCAATACGGGGAAAGCTGGAAGTCTGTCTTTCTCTTCAAGCTACCAGGAAACCCACGGCTCATCCACTGCTCCTTAACAGGACACCATTCTTTGAAACCTATTTTTAATTTTAGTCCACATATGTATAATCACCCACAGTATATTGCTATATCACCCACTATATTTTCTGAACCCAAAATAAGACTGGTAAGTAGAAAAGTGTGGTAGCATTCTAATGTTAGATGTGAGGTGCTGAGGACAGGAAACTAATTAACATAGTGGGTACATTGCACGCTATATTGCATTTAATACTCATAAACGTCTTAGCTTGAAAATTTACGTGACTTTCTTAAGGCCGTTCAGCTAGTAAATATCAGAATCAAGACTCTCACCGCTCTTTCTATGTCTCATCACTTCTTTCTGTGAACAAGGTCAAG
This sequence comes from Delphinus delphis, assembly GCF_949987515.2. Classification (NCBI taxonomy): domain Eukaryota; kingdom Metazoa; phylum Chordata; class Mammalia; order Artiodactyla; family Delphinidae; genus Delphinus; species Delphinus delphis. Next base: position 106,455,702 of record NC_082689.1, on the reverse strand, counting down.
AGCTAAGGTTCATGAAGAAATGACCTCCGGGATTATGCATTTTCTCATGCTTAGAGTCTTTAGCAGATTCATGCATTGGATTCTTTACTTTTCCAAACAAAAGCAAAGAATCTTTACCGTCATGTTCTAAATTTACTTTTATAAAAATAATGTTAATTAAATAATAGTGTATAGGTATGATTTCTTCAACGCTTACTTCACGACTGGTGTTTTACATACACTGTACCATTTCATCATTTCAATTGTCTTGTAAGGTAAACACTATTATCTAATTTCACAGATGAGGAAATAGGCTCAGAGAAAAATAATTTTATCATCAACACACAGCTAATGACTGGCAAGGAAGCTGTATTAAAATTTATTTAATTCACTGACTCTTCCCCTTTCTGTGCAATAATAAAGCTAGAGCTATATTATTTTGACTCTAAAATTTAATGATTTAACCTACTGTTTCTCTTTTTCTTTTCTGCCCTCCTCTAAAGAGGTGAAGGGCAAAGCAGATGATTTCTGAAAAGTTCTCAGCCTTCAGATTGCCTTTCAGTAAGCACATTCTATACAAAAATGTCTGATGTTTATATGCTACAGCCAGTTCTTATTAAAGATCTTTTCTATCCACTTTCATAACATATTTAAAAGTAAAGTTTATTGCTATAGAAAGTACCTACTTCATAAGCCAAAGCAATCCATCTTATCTGAACTCAAGAAAATAAATGAAAACTAGATGTCCAGATCAAGGATTGGGAAAACGAAAAATATCTTAGAAATAAGCTCCTTCTCTGCTTAAGTTTTGATGACAGCTATCTATAGGACGGACAAGAAAAATAGGTTTATGTCACAGGCACACTCAATTAAAACCTAAAAAGAAAACTAAGATCAATTTCTCAAACAGAAAACTAGTTTTTAAAAAATGCATGGAGTCAATTTGAAAAGGAGAGAACGATAACTGTATCTTTGGGAGGCCAGATTTCCAAATGAAAACTGAAAAGGTACAGGTTCAGAGACCCATCTCAGATTTCCTGGACTCCATGTTCTTCTCTTCCCATCAGTCGTGTGTGCATGCAATTAAGTGAGGCATTTTTCTGAACCCTGCTTTCATCAGGTCTCATCTTTGCCCCAGACCTCCTCTTTCTCTCTATGTAGCCGCACCCCACCCCAGTCCTTTCAGACGAGAGAGCTCGCCTCCACTGTTGTCTTGTGGCCTGAAGGTGTTCCGTCAGAATGTCACCACCCCCCTGCCCGCCTGCCGTGGACTATTATTTCCTTCACAAAATCTCACTGTGCTCCCTAATTGTGTCTCTGGTTATTCCTCTCTCCTAGAATCTATTCTCTTTCCTTTTCCATTTTAAATGATTTATTCAACCCAGTCTCATCTTTCTCTTTTCTGGACACACCTAGTAATGTTTTCCAACCTATCCCAAATCACGACACTGAATAATTATGTTTGTACAGTGCAGTAGGAGGGGGTCCAGTCTTTGGGACAGAAAGTCTACCCAGCCCCTACCCAGCATCTCCAAGGACAGAGAATTAATGGGTCTAGACAAAAATAACACATTCCCTGACACAACCAAGCAGTCAAGAAGCTCTGTTTCATGGGACTGATGACCTTATCCTTGGAAGCAAACACTGGATGTGTATAGTGTGATAAGCATACCGATTCTAATGGTGGGAACATTGGGGTAGAAGAAAAAAGGGTCTGACATTTTGATTCAGTCATTTTGAGATGGCCGGTTAAGTACCTTTTGGTCTTTGGAACTGAATAATTGACATGATTTTTTTAATTTTAATTTTATTTTATATTGGAGTACAGTTGATTTACAATGTTGTGTTCATTTCAGGTGTACAGCAAAGTGATTCGGTTATATATATACATATATCCATTCTTTTTCAGATTCTTTTCCCATATAGGTTATGACAGAATATTGAGTAGAGTTTCCTGTGCTACACAGTAGGTCCTTGTTGGTTATCTATTTTATATACAGTAGTGTGTATCTGTTAATCCCAGACTCCTAATCTATCCCTCCCCCCACGTTTATGTGGAATCTAAAAACGAATGATACCCATGAACTTACTGGCATAAATCTTTGGTAGAAAATTTTGATGCAGCCACATCTTGCCTTGGTCGAAAAAGACACAAAGTCATTGAATTTACAAATTTAAAAACTGCCAAATCACCAGCTCAACAGGTATTCTCATTCACCTCCTTAAAAACTTACATAATTCAGGTATTCAGCTTGGACAGAGGTCACCCTGAGCTGTCTTGGAACATTTAAGGAATGCTAGTGTCCTAGACATTCACCTCTGCCAGTCATTGACCTAATTTTGCAAAAGAGGGGTGTGCCTATGACCTGCATCTCATGGTCCTTATGCAGTATCACTGCCACACTCCCTCCTGAGTAATCTAACATCTGATTTTTAAAAATTATTTAGAGACGTCTTCTTTATACTTGCAAATTTTAATGTAAAGACTGTTCTGCTTCCTCCATTCCAGCACTGCTTTGTCCTTATTGATACACGTCGACATGGTTTAAGTAAGTAGGCTATCTATCTGATCAGACAGCACCTTCCATTTTTCAACTGAGTCAAGCTTTGCCTTATTTTCTTTCAATCTGATTGGATGTCTTGACCTATTTTGATAGTGGAGACCTTGAGACATATTTTTATTATACACGTTTTTTGGCTCCAGTGTATGCTGTAGGATAAGGTTGTGACTTGAACAGATGGATATCCGACAGCCAGTTACCAATTGTGCAACTGCCTTATCTTCTTATATTCAGGGCTCACTTTTGTTCAGCTTTGCATTTGCTTTTGGGGTCAGTCTGTGGAGGCTTTTCTCTCGTATCAGTTTCGGTGTTCAAACTACAGACGAGAAAAATCCCTCTTCCTGGCATTTATCTTGGCCGCCCTTTCCCAGTGATCGCAGACACAAAGCATCCCAAAGCTCGTGTCGCTCACTGGAAGCACAGCTGGGAAATCTGCAGAGCCCTGAACATCTTATCTTAGGCACAACTTGCAGATAAGTGGCCCTGGGCTCCAAAGGCTCAATTCAAGAAGACCCCAAAGAAAGAAACCTATCAACCTATCTCAGTTTAATGGAAGCTCTGATGTGGGGTCTGTGACCACTATTCAAGGGCACACAGGGACCTCAGGGTTCTGCCCTGAGGCCTGATGCTTGAAATTTTTCGCTTTTGTTTCTGAAATCATTAGCCAGGTTCACATTTTTATTTCTTTTTACTGAAAGCACTAGGACGTCAGCAAGGTAGACTGTTTAAAATACCAGGTTTTGAGTCACATGACCTTCGTTTGAATCAATTCCTTTCAATCACGACTTCCAGGCTGCAGTATCTCCCTTAAACCAGGAAGGAGGGACCCCTATCCTGGGCTCCCTTATTTCACAGGGTCCTGCTCTGACCCTGTTTATCTTGAGTTTCTCCCCGTACGTGAGGACTCTGTCTGGCAGGTGATGAGCTTACTTGGAACCTTTGCTCCTCCTCCATCCCAGTTTAGACCATGATTCTTTCAGGTCTCCAGACCTCAAAATTCTTTAAACCCATTTCCTGGGCCTCTGCAGGCCTCATCCAGGTGCCTCTTCCTTGGGGAAGATAGGCCAGGGACAAGACTAGTGTGGGGACCAAGGCATGATGGGCTAGGGTCAGCTGAGCATGGGAGAAAGTATGGGCAGAGGTTGGAAATGGGAGTTCTGACCCTCGGGATGTGCTGGATGGAGTCTGGTTGGAAGGGAAGAGGGTGGTGTGTATCACATGCTCTGAATTGAACCTAGATGTCCATGTTGTTATGAAAAGCTAAATTGAGAGGTTGGGACTGATATGTACACACCACTATGTATAAAATAGATAATCAACGAGGACCTACTGAATAGCACAGGGAACTCTGCTCAATACTCTGCAATAACCTAAATGGGAAAAGAATCTGAAAAAGAACAGATACATGTATATGTATAACTGAATCACTTTGCTGTACACCTGAAACTAACACAACATTATAAATCAACTAGAGTTCAATATAAAATAAAATTTTTTTTTAAAAAGTATATTTGTTAACAGTGGAGGAGAGAGCACACGTTAACACACAAGTTCTTTACCTTGGTTGGTGTGAGTTATAGCTTTCATGTATGTAGGCATATGTTGCAGTATGATATTCATTTATAATTTGCCCCAAGCAAAATTGTCAGGGGAATTACTGCCTCATTGTATGAATTGGAGTAAACTTATTAATCTCTATGAATCACATTTTTTTTACCTCTAAAATGAGACAATAATACTTATCTTGTGCTCAAAGTTAATTTCACATTTATAACAATACAGAGTATATACTAACTGGTCAACAAAGAAAATATGTTGATCTTTTGCTTCAGACTGATACTCAGAGGAAAGGAAGAAACAAAAAGAAAAACAAAAATCAAAAATGTCAATACTTATATTTTAATCATATTCAATTATAACCACTTACAAATTTCTTGTTACTCTCTTTAAAAAGTCAGTCCACTTTCTTGCCTGTTTCAAAGCAAAAACAGTATTGACAGTCACAGAGCACTGACTTATTCTTGTCTTTGCCAGTAGCTATCTCCCCAAAGACAGAGTGACTCAACTAGTGTGGGGAGCACCTAGGTGGGCATAAGGTCCCAAGTTTACTCTTTGAACAAGCTGATCTCTTCTCCTTTTTGCTTTAAATTTCAACATACATCTTTATTATTTCACTTTTGTCATTCTCTCTTTTTTAAAAAATTCTTTTATCTTTTAATTTAATTTAAAAAATTGAAGTATAGTTAGCTTACAATGTTGTGTTAGTTTCGAGTGTACAGCAAAGTGATTCAGCTATACATATACATTTGTTCTTTTTAGGATTCTTTTCCATTATAGGTTATTACAAGATATTGAATATAGTTCCCTGGGCTATATAGTAGGTCCTTGTTGTTTACCTATTTTATATATAGTAGTGAGCATACATTAATCCCAAACTCTTAATTTCTCTCCCCACCCCCCAACCCCACTATCCCCTTTGGTAAGTACAAATTTGTCTTTTATGTCTTTAAGTCAGACAGAGAAAGACAAATTATGATATCACTTATTTGTGGAACTTAAAAATATGGTACAAATGAACTTATTTATAAAACAAAGCTCATTTCCTTTGAAATGAAGTTTCATTTGTACTGAAAGGCATTGCTTTGAAGAATTGAGCTTGATCTTGACATAACCAGAAGCTTTTCCACTCAGTCTATATATCCCATCCCACTGTATAACCAGAATCTTCCTGAGAGAGGCCTCACTTGGATTATGTTAGAATATGCCCTAGAAGCTGCATATTTTAAAGTGTGAGAGACTAAGTTGCATTATGTTTTCCCTCTGCTCCTGGGTTTTCTACTTTTTCTTCTTAAAAACACTTTGCTTGCCAGGAGCATTTTCCCCAAATTCTCCCAAGCTGTGAACATAATCTTATATACAGAACATTTTATATTATCCAAAGCTGCATATTAGAAAAATATATATTTCTCCCTAGATACTTAGGCTGTATAAACAATGCAAGTCATTCTCCTGGAAAACTACATAAATTTTATATATTTTTGTCTTAAAATGCGCTCCCCTAATTTAACTGAAATTGATAAATGAGTGCAGAAACAGAAGCTGAAGCCCTAAAGACTAATATATTTAGTCTTCCTGATGTGCCATATGCATATTTACACTTCACAATTAAATGACATACAAGGAGACATGCAATATTCCAAAGAAATCTTGACAGCTTTATTAATTCTGCCAACAGCTCACGGGGTTGTTGGTCACAGGGGAATATTTACTGAATTTCTTGGCGATTAGAAAAGTTACATTTGGAATGGAAATTAATCACCATGACCCCAAAGGTGAAGATCTGAATTTTTACTTTAAATGTTCACGCTACATAAATTCAACAGCCATTCCTTTCCAAATATTCTTCTAAGCAGTATCCACTTTTTTGGGATCCAATTTTCACAACCTGTTAGGAAACATTTTCTCCACTTTTCAAATACGCTTTTGAGAAGGCAATGGGGCATCCATCAGACATCCCTCTGCTCCATGCAGTGTGCATTTTATGTGCAGGATCAGGCGATGTTTAAAAATTATGAATCTTAAAATAGAGTTTCACCATAAAAATCGGGAGATATAGATCAGATAATGCCTGCTTCCTAATGATAAGGAGGACAGTAAATAATTTTAAAGCCTTCGCAGCATGTTTAAAAAAAAAAACTTTCTCATCTATCTTCCCCATATAATAAATCCACATTACACCTAAGCCAGCAAAAAGCATATGCAATTTCTATTCTATGGGGGTGTATTTTTGGAAAGGCAAACAAGATGCTGTCTTTTCCCCTTCCTGGGTTAACACGCAAAAGACAAAATGTCACTTGTCAGATGAATCCTAATTGGCTGACGGGACTGAGTTTTATGGCTTCACTTCATCTCCTCGTGAAGACTGGGGCATTAATATGCAGAGAAGTAAAACATGATATAGAGTTCATAGTGCAGGAGTTAAAGGAAGAACACCAACACATCCATCAAATATGTGCATCCCAAGACCTGTCAAGCGAAACTTCCAGCAAAAATACATGCCCTACATGGGAGGCTGAGCGGATCACACCAACCAAGTCCTACACAAGACACACATCAGAAAAATCTTTTGACAAATGCACTGAAGAAAATGAGATTTTATGTACCAAAGAACTCTATATAAATCGTTCGGAGGGCTGCCCGACTGTTTTTCTTTTTTTGTTTTTTGAAGGTGAAATTTAACTCTCTTCCAGAGCCAAATGGGGCCAAATCAGTTTCTGAAATCTTCAAAAAAAAAAAACACATTGTTGTGTATCCATAAATGCCAAGTGGTTGGTTTCATCTGGTTTAATAACATGTTGACCCAGTTTTTTAAAATGGTCTTTTTTTTTTTTTTTTTTTTGGTGGTACGCGGGCCTCTCACTGTTGTGGCCTCTCCCGTTGCAGAGCACAAGCTCTGGACGCGCAGGCTCAGCAGCCATGGCTCACGGGCCCAGCGGCTCCGCGGCATGTGCGATCCTCCCGGACCAGGGCACGAACCCGCGTCCTCTGCATCGGCAGAGGCACCACTGTGCCAGCAGAGAAGCCCTAAAATGGTCATTTTTAATCACATAGACCAGACATGTCTAACTAGTTAGCAGACATGGTGATGCTGGGCTCTCATAGTGTAAGATGCCTCAAACTTTCCTCCAACTCTATAGATAAGTGTCGTTGGTTGAGCCCTGACAAGGCTCAGATATAAGACTTAATAATTACACCAATCTTATGGGGTTGCTAATTTTCTTCACTTCTGTTTTTCTAAATTGTTATTGGAGTAGAGTTGATTTACAATGCTGTGTTAGTTTCAGGTGTACAGCAAAGTGAATCAGTTATACATATACATGTATCTACTCTTTTATAGATTGTTTTCCCATATAGGCCATTACAGAGTATTGAGTAGAGTTCCATATGCTATACAGTAAGTCCTTATTAGTTATCTATTTTATATATAGTAGTGTGTATATGCCAATCCCAATTTCCCAGTTTATCCCTCCCTTCCCCTTATCCCCTTGTAACCATAAATTTGTTTTCTATATCTGTGGGTCTATTTATGTTTTGTAAATACGTTCATTTGTATTGTATTTTAGATTCCACATATAAGTGATATCATATGATATTTGTCTGATTTACTTCTCTCAGTATGACAATCTCAAGGTCCATCCATGTTGCTGCAAATGGCATTATTTCGCTTTTTTTTTTTTTTTTGCGGTACGCGGGCCTCTCACTGTTGTGGTCTCTCCCATTGCAGAGTACAGGCTCCAGATGCGCAGGCTCAGTGGCCATGGCTCACGGGCCCAGCCGCTCCGCAGCATGTGGGATTTTCCCAGACCGGGACATGAACCCGTGTCCCCTGCATTGGCAGGTGGACTCTCAACCACTGCGCCACCAGGGAAGCCCTATTTCGCTATTTTTTATGGCTGAGTAATATTCCTTTGTATATATGTACCACATCTCCTTTATCCATTCATCTGTTGATGTATCAATACATTTAGGTTGTTTCCATGTCCTAGCTATTGTAAATAGTGCTGCAATGAATATTGGGGTGCATACGCTCCTACATTATTGGTGGGAATGTAAGTTGGTATAGGTACTATGGAGGTTCCTTAAAAAAATAAAAATAACACTACCATATGACTCAGCAATCCCACTCCTAGGCATATACCCAGAGAAAACCATAATTTGAAAAGTTGCTTCACTTCTTTTTATAGATGAGGAAACCAAAGTTTGGAGAGATTAAGCAATTTGCTCCAATTCGCACAGCTAATAAGAATTGGAGCCTGTGTGTGGGACCCCTGAGGCTAGACCCTGGATGGGGGCAGACAGAAGGCTGACAGCATGGGACACATTTAAAACTTTGTGGTTAGTCTCCTTGTGGCTCTTGGATTCTCCGCTTGGATGTTTGACTTTGTACTGACCCAAATCCTGGCTGACTGACTCTGTTCTTTTCACTATTCTCAGGCTGCAAATGGAAATGTGAAGGCCCATTACTTTTGTGTAGTCCATCCAGAGCTGCTGGAGCAGAAGACAGGTCCCAGGCTCCCAAATCAGCCCTCTGTCACCTAGATAAGCCAGACTGTACACACCTACTTCACCAGTTCCAATTTCACGTCAGAATCCCTAACCCATGAATTAGTTTCATCCGCTGCTTCTAAAATCCTTGCCAGAGGGTCTTCTCTCTTCCCTAATTTGCTATCGTCTCTTTCAGGCATATTGTCCTCGGGACCCTCATTCTTTCATCTCTGGATGCTTTCTGGAAGCACAGGCACAAATTCTACTTTTCAGGTCGAATTTCTTAGGTTCTAAGAGCAGCTGGTATGAAGGGCAGTGATGGATTAGGACACAAGTGGGTGTCAAAGTTCCAATTTGTACTCCATAAAATGAGGGGGAATTATGACTCCATTGGCATAGCCAGTGAGGGTTTTTAGCACAGTCAGAATGTGCAGAGGTGCCCCGCCATCCACTTGAACCTTCCTGGATGCAGAAAGTGAAATTGGGATGAGGCAGACAAGCGTGGATGAGCAGCTCTGGAGTGACACAGTTCTCATGCAGGGGATTCTAGTTGACAAAGTGTGCACAGTGGGAGCTTTATTCATGGCCCCTCAGTGCCTGGATGAGGACAGGACAGCTGTGCAACTCACACCTGTGACAGAGGCTGGAGATATTTATCCTAGCCCTTGTCTGAAAACCTACATTTCCCAAACAGTGAATTTACGTGTTGCCCACTGAAGCACCTTGACCAAGAAGGCCCCCTGGGTCCTCCAGCAACACCAGTTGTGGGTGAGAACCATGTCTCTGTATCTCTTATGCGGTCTGTGTTACTAACACTCAAAGTGACCTGCATCACAAAGTAAAGTCCCTCATGAAAAGAAATGGCTGTACCCCAAATACACATTCAGACACACAGACATAGACTCAAACATACAGGCACATCTACCAACACACACACTCACAAGCACACACACACATACACAATAGTATTATAAAGAGATTACAGGATACAAAATTTGCAAATAGTATAACAAGAATATCTAGGGCAACCTTTGGCTTGGCACTTGTCTGATCTGCCCCTGACCTTTAAGTTCATAAAGCCAGCGGGGCTAGTTGGAGGGATCATTCAGGACTCTACCTTGGACCAGGTTTGGTTTCATTCCATTCCACCCTCCAGGAGCCTAAGACTCCATTTGATACCCCAAATTCAGTCTTACTTCTGGCTTTTTGGCCTTGATTGATACCGCACCTCTCATCTATCTGATCCTAGAGTTTCTGCAAGGAATTTTGATGGGACTGACCCTCTGGCTACCTACATTCATGTTGCCTCAGGAAGGATCAATAGTTCTAGTTTTGGTGTCTTGGAATGGAAATCTGATATTGATCACTGGCCATGGTGACAGGTGTGTGTGTGTGTGTGTGTGTATAGATTTGGGCATTACTTGGTTTACTCAAAGCCAGTCAACTGGAGTATCTTTCCATGTTACATTTTTAGCAGTTACTTACAAGAACTGGTTCAAATATTTACACGGTTAAAATGAACTCCTTTTGTTAACTCAGAAGTCTCTGATCAGTGCCCGTGGTTTGACTACCTGGATAGTCCCAAGGACAGGCTGGTTTCCTTTATTCTGACCTCTAGAGCTTGAAAATATTCTTTTTGCATATGGCAAAATGAGTTAGAATAAGGCAAAATGGGCTAATAATGCCCACCCTCTGTTCATCATCTACTGTGCGACAGACACCTTATATTCTTTATCTTTAATCCCCCAATAATCTGATATGAGAGACAACATTATTTGCATTTCATAGAAAAGCAAATTGGGTAGGGAAGAAGTACAGTAACTGCTCCAAGGGCACAGGAAATTTGTTAATGGAGCAGAGATTCCAAGGCAGGGCTTTGTGCCTACATACCCCGTGCTCCTTCTGGCATCACTACATCCCCTTCAGTAGGACATTGGTGGTAATTTTCACATGCAAAAGAGTGTCACTGGAGAGCAATGAGCCTCCAAATCATGCATGACCTTGGAAAAACTGGTTAGGATCACCAAGACAGGTCGGTCATGAAGCCAATTAATTTTTGGCAGAGGGTGGGGAGGGGTGGTCTTTGGATTTTACCATAGGGACCCTCGAGCAAAAATCCACCAGGGGTGAAGGAGATAAGTACACAAAGTTCATGTTCTGCATATTTTAAAAACAAGGGCTTCTATCCAAGTGAGCTTTCTTGAATGAGGGCACTATCTCTCATGACCTTCTGCTGTCCACCTGTCCCTTCCAACTCCTGCCCCTTCCTGGGTAGGCATTTCAGGCCACTTGCTGATGAATGAAACCTCTCTGCTTGTTGCAGCTGCCGAGAAAAATTTGGGAAACTCCTATGCTATCCTCCACCAAAAAAACACTTCCTGTCATTTCACTGACTAGCAAAATATCTAGCTGGTTGGCTAGAAGTAAAAGGGAATCAGGGAGTACATTGCTAATACTTATATTTTAATTTCTCTAATTTTTCAGAGAAATGTTGGTATTTCACATGCAACAGCAATGTTACCAAAGACGATACTTGTCATAGGGAAACGTGCCATGTGCTCAGTCTAATTTGTTGTATTAGCCTCACACTGGATTTATTTTGTCTTGTACAACCATTTTCTCCTTTCCAAGACTGATGTATTGATTTATTTCATACTTTCCTAGCATCTACCTTTTCACAAGCCATCTCAATCCTGCTTAGAATGGGTGGACTATAAATAACTAGTAAGCAGCTACAGCAATCACAATGAAACTGAGAGCTGTACTCGTCCAATGTTCCCAAGCTTCCCTGACCCTTTCACTTAGAAAATCCTGCATCCCTCCAATGACACATACAGCATTTTTTCTCTTATTCAAGAGTATGAGGATTGGTACTTGAACAGCCTCTGCTTTTGACTGCCAAGAAGGAAAGAAATGTCACTACAGAAATAGCATCCACCCTGCAGCTCTCAAGTACAGAGTGGCCTGGTTGGAAGGCAAACACTGCAGCAGGCAGGTAAAACATCTCCTGAGGAGGAGAGTTCCCATTGCCTCCGATCTGGAAATGGGAGCTCAGGAAGTAAAGAGGCAAAATCTGTGAATGGGGCAGGGGTAGAAGATGGGGGATGACTACTGCTGCTGCTGCTACAGATTATTATTGTTATTCTCATTGTCATCAACCATTACTGACATACACTTAGGTAAGTTGCAGCTCCTGCCTCCTTTCAAAACTTACTCTTTGGGGGAGAGAGACAGATTAAATAAAAAAAACTAGAATAAAGTGTGATATGTTATCTTCAAAAGGCAGTTGTAGAAAAATAAGGAGGTGATTCATTCTGCTGGGAGGACATCTGTATTTTAGAGATGTCTATATTTAAATGAGTTTCAACAGGAGAAGTTCATTCCCTCTGCAGTTACCAGATTCATTGAATTGTCTGATACATATGGCGCTCATGGATCTTAGAATCAATGGACATCACTCTTCAGAATGACTATTTCATTTTTTAAATTGCCATAAAGGAATTTATAATGAACCCCTAACCCTCTCTAATTTTATCATAAAATTACACTTTAATATAAATTACATAAAACAAAAATGAAATTAGGGATGTATTCCCATAGGGAAAAAAGTAAATAAAAAGATAGAACTCTGTCTCTTAAGATATTTAAAAATGACACTATTAAAGGGAATAATTCTGAATAATGCCATTTGCAGCAACATGGATGAACCTAGAGATTATCATACTAAGTCAAGTAAGTCAGACAGAGAAAGACAAACATCATATGATATGGCTTATATGTGGAATCAAGAAAAATGTTACAAATGAATTTATTTACAAAATTGAGATAGACTCACAGACATAGAAAACAAATTTAGGGTTACCAAAGGGGAAAGGGGAGGAGGGATAAATTAGGAGTTTGGGATTAACATATACACATGACTATATATAAAATAGATAAACAACAAGGACCTACATATAGCACAGGGAACTATACTCAGTATTCTGTCATAACCTATAATGGAAAAGAATCCAAGAAAAGGATATATAGATATGTATGTATAACTGAATCACTGTGCTGTACACCTGAAAGTCACACAACATTAAAAATCAACCATATAAAAAAGAAAAGGAATAATTCTTTAGTCAATATAATAATTTGTCAAAATTACTTAAGAATTGAAAATTGTACTCAATTTCTGTGCATTTATGTGTGTGTGCATGTGTGATATATGTTATATTTACCTGGAGTCAGGCAAGGGATCCTATTTTACACTGCATGGTATTTTAATTTTGGTATATAGCCCTCTGATTATTCATGGATGAATGAACCTTTCTTTTTAAACTCTAAGAATGTATCTGTCTCATCCAAAGTATTTTATTTTATTTTATTATTTTTTTAAATTTATTTTATTTATTTATTTTTGGCTGCATTGGATCTTCATTGCTGTGTGCGGGCTTTCTCTAGTTGTGGTGAGCGGGGGCTACTCTTCGTTGCAGTACGCAGGCTTCTCATTGCGGGGTCTTCTTTTGTTGCAGAGCATGGGCTCTAGGTGTGCAGGCTTTCTCTAGTTGTAGTGCATGGGCTTCAGTAGTTGTGGCACACAGGCTCTAGAGCGCAGGCTCAGTAGTTGTGGTGCACGGGCTTAGCTGCTCTATGGCATGTGGGATCTTCTGGGACCAGGGCTCAAACCTGTGTCCCCTGCATTGGCAGGTGGATTCTTAACCAATGCACCACAAGGGAAGCTCCAAAGGATTTTATATTATGGAACATATTAAACTATACTAGTTAGAAGTATTACTGGTTACTGATATATGCATTTAAAATTATTCCACATTAGAAAAGAGAACCCTCCTACACTGTTGGTGGGAATGTAAATTGGTGCAGCCACTATGGAGAACAGTATGGAAGTTCCTCAAAAATCTAAAAATAGAGTCACCATACGATCCAGCCATCCCACTCCTGGGCATATATCTGGAGAAAACTCTAATTCAAAAAGATACATGTTCATAACAGCAGTATGTACAATAGCCAAGCCATGAAAGCAAACTAAATGTCCATCAACAAATGAATGGATAAAGAAGATGTGGTATATTTATATAGTGGAATATTACTTAGTCATAAAAAATGAAATAATGCCACTTGCAGCAACATGGATGGGCCTAGGGATTATCATACTAAGTGAAGTAAGTCAGACAGAGAAAGACAAATATCATATGATATCACTTATATGTGGAATCTAAAATATGGCATAAATGAGCGTATCTATGAAACAGAAACAGACAGACGTAGACAACAGACTTGTGGTTGCCAAGGGGGAGGGAGGTGGGGGAGGGATGGATTGGGAGTTTGGGATTTGCAGATGCAAACTGTTATATAGGGAATGGATAAACAACAAGGTCCTACTGTATAGCACAGGGAACTATATTCAATATCTTGTGATAAACCATAATGGAAAAGAGTATGAAAAGAACATGTATGTGTATAACTAAATCAGTCTGCTGTACAGCAGAAATTAACACAACATTGTAAATCGACTATACTTCAATAAAATTTAAACAAGAAATAAAATTATTCCACATTATTTAATTTTAAATGACCATGGATGAATATTTGCATTATCATAGAAAGATATGTGAGTCTTATAAATTTATTTACTTATTTATTTTTGGCTGAGTTGAGTCTTCATTGCTGCGTGCAGTCTTTCTCTAGTTGCGGCGAGTGGGGGCTACTCTTCATTGTGGTGCACGGGCTTCTCATTGCGGCAGCTTCTCTTGTTGTGGAGCATGGGCTCTAGGCACGTGGGCTTCAGTAGTTGTGGCACGTGGGCTTCAGTAGTTTGGCTCGCGGGCTCTAGCGCACAGGCCCAGTAGTTGTGGCTCATGGGCTTAATTGCTCTGTGGCATGTGGGATCTTCCCAGACCAGGGATCGAACACATGCCCCCTGCATTGGCAGGCAGATTCCTAACCACTGCGCCATCAGGGAAGTCCCGATATGTGAGTCTTACAAGGAAATTGCCATAAAGTTCTCTGTGCTAACATGTTATTTTCCCTTTTTTAGTGGAATCCCTTTAAGTGGAGCACTGTGATGGCACAGTCACAGCCTCCTATTTTCCTGGAATATTGTGTAGCAACCAGAGGGCCAGATTCTTCCTAGAGAGCAGCACACAGCTAGAGTCAATTAGAACTTGGGTCCTTAAACATGCAGGCTTGTTCCATATTTTTCAGATAATGAAGGGTGAGAAAAGGTTCTGTATATCTAAGACATCTGAAGAGGTGCCATGATGTCATCTTGCATTTGCCCAGCCGTGTTGCCCAGTTGCCACCTTGTAACCCATGTAGACAACTTTTGCACAATCTTCCAAATTAGGTATAATGAATCCCCTTTCCTCAGCAGTGTCATTAATCCAACAATTACTGTTTTGAAATGCCTGTCATATCATCTTTGGTCATGTACAAAGAGCATATTCTTGGAGCATCACTCTGTGGCAAATCCTTGAAAATTGTTTGCTAAGAACAAATTAATGAGGCATCACACCCTCTTCTTCCCACTGACAACTCTGGCTGCTTCCTCCAAGTTAGCTCACTCATTGCCCACACCTCAGAGTCATCACATGACTGCATTGCTGTGGGTATTTTTCTCATGCCAAGCCATTTGCATGGGTCACATTTTCACTTGGGGGCTTCCATATAGCTGTTCCTAGTAATATATGTGCTATGGAAGGACAGCTTTAATGAGCTATTGGCAAAAGATAATCCCTAGCAAATGCATCAGTTGCCTGGCTTTCAAGTCAAATTTCTAATGATGGAAAAGTAATTTTAGTGAATATTTCAGTTTTATCACTGTGGAATGAGGCAACCAGGGCAAATAGTCAACATATTACTATTTGGGGGGATTATTTATTTATTTATTTACATTGAAGTATAGTTGATTTACAATGTTGTGTTAATTTCTACTGTACAGCAAAGTGACTCAGTTATACACAAATATACATTCTTTTTTATATTCTTTTCCATTATGGTTTATCTCAGGATATTGAATATAGTTCCCTGTGCTGTACAGTAGGAACTTGTTGATTATTCATTTTATATGTAAGAGTTTGCATTTACTAACCCCAAACTTTGTGCAAGTCAAAGTAGAGAGATGGAGTTACCTATCAGACTGGGCTCCATCTTCCAAAATCACCCTGTTCAGTTTCTTGGACAAGACTAACTCAAATGGAGCAACACTTGGAGGGATTACAACAAAATAGAAGAATTGCTCTAAGTCCTAAGAGGTGACACAACAAAGTGGAAAGGGAGGACAGATATGCAAGAGATCACTTCTACTTGAAGTGACTGATTCAGGAGACATGTCATTGTGGACCTGAGATAATATTTGAACTGGATCTTAAAAGATGAGAGAAAATCTGCAGAAGTGGAAATGTATGTGTTGAGGGGACATGTTGCAGATTGAAGGAGAATTCCAGGTGAGGGATGAATAAAGGCTTAAAGATGGAAAAGCATTACAAGGCACAGCAAGTCATGGCTGTATTGAACAAGTTGTAGCATTTGTGCTAGGCACTGTGGAAGAATAAGAGAGGTTGTTATATAGGAGCTGCTATGCACAGTGTCTACACTTCCTCAGTAGAGGAAGAACTCAGAGATGCATATGTGAGATCATAGCAGAATCCACAAACTTGTACATGAGATGGGGGCTGCTACTCAAATTACCAAAACTAAGCTTAAACCAAAACTATTCTTTGATACTTCTGGAGGTCACAGTCCAAAATCAAAGGTCAGCAGGGCCATGCTCTCTCTGAAAGCTCTAGTGAAGAGTCCTTCCTTGCCTCTTTCTAGCTTCTGGTAGCTCCTGGCCATCCTTGGTGTCTTGACTTGTAGCAGTATTCCTCCAGTTTCTGCCTCCATCTTTATCTGATCTTCCTCGTGTTTCTTGGTGTCGTCTCCTGTGTTTATAAGAATGCCAGTCATTGGATTTAGAGCTATCCCTAATTCCAGGATGATCTCACCTCAAGATCCTTAACTACCTACACTCACAAAGACCTTATTTCCAAAAAAAGTCCACATTCTGAGGTCCCGGGGGGACACTATTTAACCCTCTACAAGTCTGTGTGCAAGTAAAAAGTGGCCCCAGAAAAGATAGTTTAGTAATCATGTGCCCCTACCTACACTTTCACTGAATAGAAGAGTGACTTGGATTCTTTCATGCTTCTAAACCAAGTGTATTCTTCTCTTATTTGCTGATCTACTTTCTATTGGGTTTCTTTCCCCAGATAAACTCATTCTGTCTTTAGCAAAAATTTATTGAGGCAAGTAAGCTCCCTCCTTGTTTGTCTTCACATGTTTCCTCCAGGAACTTCTTAGAAAGTAGGGTTTCAGTACTTACTGCCTTATTGCTCACACTTAGGTTATAGAGATTCCTTGAACTTGTAAAATAATTGGAGGATTACAAAAAAAAGTTTTTTCCATTGGCAGCCCTGTCATCATACTTAAACTTTAAATTCTTAAAGTATCATTGCTGGCCATCTCCTGAATTAACATTTGGATAAGGGTCATCCAACATCAATTAATATCATTACCTGTTCTCTTGTCCAACACATTCAAAAGGTACTACATGTTCTTAGTCTTCTTTACTCCTGAGTTTATTATAATTTGCTTCCTTTGAATTAATGGTCCCTAGAAGTACGTTGACCATAAAATTATCATCCAAACCAAACCATTTTTGAGAGTGAAAAGGGACTCAGTTAAAAACTACACTAGAACAGCAGGGATAAACAAGGAATTTACCTGAACAAGCCCAGAAGATGCATCAGCCAACATACCTGTCCTGCCTTATCTCCCACACAAGTCCTGTGTTTTAGCCAAACAGATGGCATTTCTGTTATTTTCTGGGAAAGTAAAGGGTATTATATGTATTTTTTCCAAAACTCAATTTTGTGACTTGTCACAATACACACTCAGTGAGTATGTGTTGAAAATGTTATAGTATTTACTTATTCACATCCAGTATTTATTGAAGACTTACTATGTGCCTGGACAAGATGCATGCCTTTGAATAAGATATATCCTTAGAGGCTCAGAGAGGTTAAGTGGTCCTGAAGATGCACACATCAATTAGACAAAGGGACTGGATGGGGGTATAGATTCCTTAATTACAAATCGTGTGTTTATTCTATTTGATGCCTCTCTTAAAATGTCCTGTAAGTCACACAAGACAGGGTCGATTCTGAATCAGGTGCCTTAAACACCATGCAGATCTTCTTGAGCCCTTACTCCTGTTCCCTCTTAGGTCCCAAATCTGTTTCTTCCCTGAAGTTTCCTTGCCTCATTTTTTTTTTTAAAAACTATTTTTATTGAAGTATAGTTGATTTAAAATATGTGTTCCTTGCTCTCTTTCTGTAGCTCTTATCACCTACAGCCGACTTGATGGAATGGGGATCAAGGGATGGACCTCCAGACAGAGCATGGATGGAAAGCACAGGATCTTCCCCAAATATTCTGTTTATTCAGGTGGCTTAGGGTGCCCCTCCCAAGCAATGGCTTGGTACATCCACATCCTTTCTTAAATTCTCACGCACTTACAGCACTCACGTGAACACGATGTCTGAAACACAATACCTACAGACTTACGCACCAGGTACGGGAGGCTGGAAGAGAGACCCAGGCATAGAAATTTTCGGCAGAAAGGCATCCCCACTCAAAAATAGACCCACAGACTTAGAAAACAAATTATGGTTACCAAAGGGGAAAGGTGTGGAGGGGTAAGTTAGGAGTTTGGGATTAACAGATATACACTACTATATATAAAACAGATAATCAACAAGGACCTACTGTACAGCACAAGAACTATACTCAATATTTTTTAATAACCTATAAGGGAGAAGAATCTGAAAAATAATATATATATATGTATATACAGTATATACCTGAGTCACTTTGCTGTATACCTGAAACTAACACAACATTGTAAATAAATGATATTTCAATAAAAATAAATACATAAATAAAATAAAATGAAATACAATAAAATAATAAAATAAAAGAGTGGATGTGTGCCATGGATTCCTATCCTACTCAGGGCTCTCCTTTCTCTCACCTACACTCAGAGTCCTTCTTATCCACAGATGTTACCACACACAGGCAGATGAGTTGTTTAGAATATGGCACTAACTTGTTCAGGCTTATCTCCTTGGTCCTTATCAGTTCCTTCTACTTGGTTTCACAGTCCATTAATGGGATTCTGGCCCTCAGTTATTTCAGTGTGTCACAAACGGGGACAGATAGGACAAAATGGTGGATGAACTATTGCCAGATCAAAAGAACTAATGGGAAAAAAATTCATAGCACTTATTATACTGACAAGTCAGAAACTTCATGCTCTCATCTGTATGCCCACCTGCACATACCCTTTCTCTCTGTACCTTTCCATGTATTTATCTCACCTCTAAGGATTTCTACATTCTACTCTTGAAGTCTTCTTAATTTATTGCATGCAAAATGTGCCTAGCAGATGTTTGATGTCCTAAATTACAAGGAGATAAGACAGGATGCTAGGGGTCCATGATTCTCTGGTACAGAATTTTTGTTGTTCCCACACAACCTTCCCATACAACAAAGCACCTATGATATTCAGGTCAAAATAATTTCAGCCCAATTTTTCAGACTCATTTTTCTCCTTCAAATACTTAAAAACAAACAAAACAAAAAAGCACTGTTCCTTTTCTTTATGGACTTGTTATTTCATTTCCAAATAATTCTGGAGTCCTTAACGTAGAGAATTATTGTCAAGCCTAGTGTTTAGATAAATTTATTGCTGTCGTTCAGCTCTGGAATTCAGAGCCACCACAGCAGCAGTGGTGCTGCTGGTCACAAGGCAGTGAGGAGGACACCGTCCCCACATGAACAATGGCAACTGGCCAGATTCGAAACACGAGACCAACTCCTTGAGCTCTCTCCTTTTGTTAACATTGAGGCCAACAAAACTGGCAACCAGGAGTAGATTAACAGGAATAGAAACTTGTGTTTACCACGTTATGCTTTTCTCCTTAATATCAACCACTATCATTAAAATAATAAACTTAATGAAGCTAACTTTCCTTTGGACTTTTTAAAAACACTTGAGAGACTCTTAGCCTCCTTGAGGTCCCTGGCAGCCTAGACTCTTTCCACCTGGCTAGAGCCAAGTATACACTTGGGGCTTCAGACTTTGGACTAGAACCTTTTGCTTTAGGCATCAGTAACTCCCCTAGGCTCTTCTTCCAGCACTTCTGTCTGCTAACAGGACTCCTAGCTAGTTGTCTTTAATGAGCCTGGGTGGGTAATTATCTTTGCCTGTAACCAAAAGGAGATTTTACTTTCTCCACTGTGTATTCAGTTTATTAAAATAAAAAGAAAACAGAAAACCTGACTTATTAAGCTTGCTTTCCATTTTGGATGCAAACCTCAAAAGAAAGAAAACTGAGAGATAGGGTCCTCTGGGTATCTTCACCAGGTGTATCACATGCACCTACCTCGAATAGGGATAGTAATTATATCCTTTATTTATTTATTTATTTATTTATGATCTGAATCTCCCATTTGACTTTTACTAGTTGACTAATTTTTCATTGAAGTATAGTTGATTTACAATGTTGTGTTAGTTTCAGGTGTAGAGCAAAGTGATTCAGTTATACATCTATATATTGTAGACCTTACAGGCATTCATCCATTTATAGTTTACACAGTGGTTCTCAAAGTGAGGTCCTTTCACCAGTAGCACCAGCATCACCTAAGCTATTGTTACAAATGCAAATTTTCGGCCCCACCTCAGACCTACTGGATCAGAAGCTCTGCAGGTGCGGCCCAGCAATCTGTGTCTTAATAAGTCCCTTGGGGCTTTCTGACACACATTCATTTTTGAGAATCTCTCTTTACGATCACATGTGCTAAGTACATTCATTATACCAACTTAACAGAGGAGGAAACTGAGCCTTCTAGAGTTTTAGTTATTTATAAAAGTCACAGAATATCTAGCTATCAGACTTAAAACCTGAGATAATCTATGTAAAAAGAAAAAGAAAAAAAAAGTCATGGTAGTTGAAGACTAAATGAATAACGGGTAGATAAGATTTCTTTTTCGTAGTCATTATACTTAGCTAACATAACTCAATATATTTACATAAGAAAATGTAATGCTTTGCCACATGTTAAAGCTGAGATATTAACTCCTATTTCTCCTGATCTAAGGAGGGTAGTTCTAAAACCTAAGGTTTATACATATTGTAAATATAATTATGAGTCAAGTTTCCTGTGAACCACTAAGTACCTTAACAATAAGATTAATTTAATAGCAGTGGGTTTAGAAGAATTAATTTTAAGCAGATCATCCTCCTTGCTTTGATGTCAGCTGCTGGATCCTTTCCCATTACAAATGCAACCAGTTTGTAGGAGACTGCAAACATCTGCTCTCCCCTAGAAAGCGTCCATATGAATATTAATCCTGAAGACTACATGTTGACTTCTGTCCATGTGATGTGTTTAAATGCTTCATATGTAAGTGTGTGAAAGGTATTTACTCCTTAAAGAGGCTAGGCCCCATGTTGGGATGTTCTCTGAAACAATTCAGCAAATTCTAACATTAAGAAGGGAAAACAGATGGCATCGGTGAAGAACTTTCAAGGGCTAAGTGTGGAGCCAGAGGGCTGCAGGGAGCCTGCTGATTCTGGGGTAACTACCAGCTGTTGCTTCCACAATACTGATTGGCCAGTTGTTCTCTGTCCCCTTTTCTGCAGAGTTTTATCCAGTGATAAGAGAATCAAAGCTCAACAAAAGTGCTTAGCACAGAACCAGGAGGATGATTCAAGGGAAATATGTATTAAGCTTGGAAGACTTTTACTGGTCTGGTCTAAACTGGATCCATAGTGAAGCTCAGGGTTTATTGCTGTGTGTTCCCACAAGGCAGCCCACAAACCAAGGGTTCTGAGCAGGGAAGTGTAAAGAAATGGATGCAAAGGCTTTGGAAGGTTCTAAATATATATTGCCATGGATGGAAACAATGATCACTCCAAGGAGGTTCAGTAACATTTTCAAGGCCATATGAGTAACCAATGGTAAAACTGGAATCTGACCCTAATCAAAAGCCTCTGCATTTCTCTTCACCTTGACTTGGTGCATGGTGATGCCTTGCTCTTGCATTGATGGTCTCCATTAAATCAGGGGCAATATTCTGATCATGCCAAGCTCTGAAAAGACTTTTTAACAATGTCCAACTAGGAAATGAATAGCTATATTAAAAGCTTAGGTGTATATCTGTGCGAGAGAGAGAGAGTAGAGGAAAAAACTATCAACAAAATTATGAAAAAAAAATGTATTTAAGAGTATTTTCTTATACATAGTCTTTGTGATTTAACAAAAAAAAATATTATAACAAAATGATGAACACACAATGACTTACTTGCTTTGGTCTGTAGCCAAAGAAGATATGGTGATACTAGTAGTTTACAATCTCTAGCGAGCTTCATTCTCCAGGTTTACCTTGTATAACTGATTGGGGAAATCTTGTATCTAAATTTATTAATTTGTGTGTCTTCAATACTTATACATCTTCCTTTAAGATTGTGCTTATAGCATTTCTCCTAAAACCAAGCAGGACCTTGTGGGGCCTTCCTGGGGACAGACCCCCATGTCCCCCCTCTTGTTTGTAGGAAAGCCTTAGCCACCTAGGCCTTGCCTGAGTTCCAAAGAGCAAATTTAATCAGAGAAGTGAGAATATGCAGAAACAAAGGAAAGCAGTCAAGCCAGACAAAATAATAATAGTTTAGCCATAAAACAAAGTCAAGGGCCTTTAGCTCCTCCTCAAGGGCCATAGCATCCTGAGCCATATCCTTGAGTTATTTTGCAGATACTAAAACTCCCATCAGGTGGAAAAAGATAACTGCATGCTAACTACCAGTGTGCAGACCCCAGACAGTTGGGAACCAGAAGGTTGACGATTGAGAACCCTGGAACATCACCTTATTTCCTCACCATCAACCAGCTGGAGACCTATGCATGAGCTGATCACATATTTCTCACACTGTCCTTAAAAACACTTCCCTGAAAGTCATTGGGGACTTCAGGTCTTCTGAGCATGAGCTGCTTGTCTTCCTTGCTTGGTGCCTGCAGTAAACACTGTACTTTCCTCCATCACAACCCAGCGTCAGTAGATGGGCTTTGCTGTGCATTGGGCAAGGGGACCCAAGTTCAGTTAGGTAACACTCCTGCTTTGAACACTCCTCCTTCCCCACCATTTCCTCTTTCTGCCTTCCTACCTTTATGGAATTTTTATTAGGCAGACCACATTTTGTAGTTTCCAGGAAGCCAAAGGAACTTAAACATGGTCCCTGATTTTTCCATTCATCAAAGCAGCTTCCACCCATATACCGCCAAGCACACCTTGACAGCTTCGTGTATCTGAACTGCCACTGGTGCTACTTTTACACATAGGCTGTGTTGCAGCATGTCCTTAATGGTTCTGTGCATTCATGGGAGGGATTGACCACATCTTCAAGCCCCATGTTATGCCCAATACACAGCACGGTGTTTGGTGTCTCATGAGAGCTGAAAAGATATATGTTGATGGTAATGGGATTCTCACTTTTAAATTGTTTTCTGAAATTGGTAGGCTTAAAATACAATGTCAGACAGTGATCAATACTCCGGATGTTTTAGGCCAAATTGGCAGAATAAATGTGTATAAATCATGAAGATCAGAGAGCCTCTCCCAGAGCGTTTAGAAGGCACTCAAGGGTGAAATTGAGAAACTGATGACCTAAATGTATAATCCACTGTTTCAACTGACCTTTATGTCAGAAAGGTGTTAAGTAGCATATGCAAGCCCTTTCATAATAGACAGACTCCAGAAAGCTACAGAAAATCAGAGACCATCATATCATCCAGGCCAAAGGATTCTATCAAACAAGACTAGATGGTTGACATATTTGGGAAGTGGCAACAAGATTTTAGAAGAGAAAACTGTAAACTGGATATTAATAAAATGCAGTATATTCAGATAATGTACTCCAGGGTCATGGGAAGAGGAAAAGGATCCTGATTAACTTGTCCAAGATCAATCAGGAACAATGTGGTTGAGGTGATTTAAAAATAGGGCTTGGGACTTTGGGAGGGATCATGCCAAGGAGTACCTCCCAGAACTTCTGCTGCCAGTATCCTTGTCCTCACGGTGAGACTTGAGCCACCCTCCGCCTCTGCAGGAGACCCTTCAACACTGGCAGGAAGAAAGTATATCCAAATTTTTATAGCTCATGGGAGGCTCTCCAGCCAGTACCCTAGATTGAGACAAAGAGAATTAAAGCCCGAGGAGTGAGACAAGTCTGCTTAGCAACAATGACAGATACATCAGAAATACATCTACACGTGGAACAACTCCTACAGAACACCTACTGAATGCTGGCAGAAGACCTCAGACCTCCCAAAAGACAAGAAACCCCCCACGTACCTGGGTAGGGCAAAAGAAAAAAGAAAAAACAGAGACAAAAGAATAGGGTTGGGATGTGCACCAGTGGAAGGGAGCCGTGAAGGAGGAAAGGTTTCCACACAATTAGGAAGCCCCTTTGTGGGTGGAGATCCGGGTGGCGGAGGTGGGGAGCTTCAGGGCCGCGGAGGAGAGCACAGCAACAGGGGTGCGGAGGGCAAAGCGCAGAAATTCCCACACAGAGGATCGGTGCCGACCGGCACTCACCAGCCAGAGAGGCTTGTCTGCTCACCCGCTGGGGTGGGCGGGGCTGGGAGCTGAGGCTCGGGCTTCGAGTCTGAGCACAGGGAGAGGACTGCGGTTGGCGAAATGAACACAGCCTGAAGGGGTTAGTGCGCCACAGCTAGCCGGGAGGGAGTCCGGGGGAAAGTCTAGACCTGCTGAAGAGGCAAGAGACTTTTTCTACCTTCTATGATTCCTGGTGCATGAGGAGAGGGGATTAAGAGCACTGCTTAAAGGAACTCCAGAGATGGGTGCGAGCCGCGGCTAACAGCGCGGACCCCAGAGACGGGCATGAGACCCAAAGGCTGCTGCTGCTGCCACCAAGAAGCCTGTGTGCGGGCACAGGTCACTCTCAACACCGCCCCTCCAGGGAGCCTGTGCAGTCCGCCACTGCCGGGGTCCCGTGATCCAGGGACAACATCCCCAGGAGAATGCATGGCGTGCCTAAGGCTGGTGCAATGTCACACTGGCCTCTGCCGCCGCAGGCTTGCCCCGCACTCCGTACCCCTCCCTCGCCCTGGCCTGAGCGAGCCAGAGTCCCCGAATCAGCGGCTCCTTTAACCCCTTCCTGTCTGAGCGAAGAACAGATGCCCTCCAGCAACCTACACACAGAGGTGGGGCTAAATCCAAAGCTGAACCCCGGGAGCTGTGCGAACAAAGAGAAAGGGAAAGCTCTCCCAGCAGCCTCAGGAGCAGCGGATTAAATCTCCACAATCAACTTGATGTACCCTGCATCTGTGGAATACCTGAATAGACAACAAATCATCCCAAATTGAGGAGGTGGACTTTGAGAGCAAGATTTATGATTTTTTCCCTTTTTCTTCTTTCTGTGAGTGTGTATGTGTATGCTTCTGTGTGAGATGTTGTGTGTATAGCTTTGCTTCCACCATTTGTCCTACGGTTTTATCCATTTTTTGTTTGTTTGTTTTTACTTTTTTAAAAAAATTTTTTCTTAATAAATATTTTTTTATTTTAATAACTTTATTTTATTTTACCTTACTTTATTTTATTCTCTTTCCTTCTTTCTTTCTTTCTACTTTTGCTCCCTTTTATTCTGAGCCATGTGGATGAAAGGCTCTTGGTGCTCCAGCCAGGAGTCAGCGCTGTGCCTCTGAGGTGGGAGAGCCAACTTCAGGACACTGGTCAACAAGAGACCTCCCAGCTCCACATAATATCAAATGGCGAAAATCTCCCAGAGATCTCCATCTCAACACTAGCACCCAGCATCACTCAACGATCAGCAAGTTACAGTGCTGAACACCCTATGCCAAACAAATAGCAAAACAGGAACACAACCCCACCCATTAGCAGGGAGGCTGCCTAAAATCATAATAAGGCCACAGACACACCAAAAGACACCACCAGACGTGGTCCTGCCCACCAGAGAGACAAGATCCAGCCTCATCCACCAGAACACAGGCACTAGTCCCTTCCACCAGGAAGCCTACACAACCCACTGAACCAACTTTAGCCACTGGAGACATACACCAAAAACAAGGGGAACTACGAACCTGCTGCCTGCAAAAAGGAGACACCAAACAAAGTAAGGTAAGCAAAATGAGAAGACAGAAAAACACAGCAGTTGACAGAGCAAGATAAAAACGCACCAGACCTAACAAATGAAGAGAAAATAGGCAGTCTACCTTAAAAAGAATTCAGAATAATGATAGTAAAGATGATCCAAAATCTTGGAAATAGAATAGAGAAAATGCAAAAAACATTTAACAAGGACCTAGAAGAACTGAAGATGGAACAAACAATGATGAACAACACAATAAATGAAATGAAAAATACTCTAGAAGGGATCAATAGCAGAATAACTGAGGCAGAAGAATGGATAAGTGACCTGGAAGATAAGATATGGGAAATAACTACTGCAGAGCAGAATAAAGAAAAGAGAATGAAAAGAACTGAGGACAGTCTCAGAGACCTCTGGGACAACATTAAACATACCAATATTTGAATTATAGGGATTCCAGAAGAAGAAGAGAAAAAAAGGGACTGAGAAAATATTTGAAGGGATTATAGTTGAAAACTTCCCTAATATGGGAAAGGAAATAGTTATACAAGTCCAGGAAGTACAGAGAGTCCCATACAGGATATCTCCAAGGAGAAACATGCCAAGACACATATTAATCAAACTGTCAAAAATTAAATACAAAGAAAACATATTAAAAGCAGCAAGGGAAAAACAAAATATAACACACTAGGGAATCCCCATAAGGTTAACAGCTGATCTTTCAGCAGAAACTCTGAAAGCCAGAAGGGACTGGAAGGACATATTTAAAGTGATGAAGGAGAAAACCCTACAACCAAGTTATCCTACCCAGCAAGGATCTCATTCAGATTTGATGGAGAAATTAAAACCTTTACAGACAAGCAAAAGCTAAGAGAGATCAGCACCACCAAACCAGCTTTACAACAAGTGCTAAAGGATCTTCTCTAGGCAAGAAAAACAAGAGAAGGAAAAGACCTACAATAACAAACCCAAAACAATTAAGAAAATGGGAATAGGAACATACATATTGATAATTACCTTAAACGTAAATGGATTAAATGCTCCCACCAAAAGAAAAAGACTGGCTGAATGGACACAAAAACAAGACCCATATATATGCTATCTGCAAGAGACTCTCTTCAGACCTAGAGACACATACAGACTGAAAGTAAGGGGATGGAAAAAGATATTCCATGCAAATGGAAACCAAGAGAAAGCTGGAGGAGCAATTCTCATATCAGACAAAATAGACTTCAAAATAAAGACTATTACAAGAGACAAAGAAAGACACTACATAATGATCAAGGGATCGATCCAACAAAAAGATATAAAAATTGTAAATATTTATGGACCCAACATAGGAGCACCTCAATACATAAGGCAAATACTAACAGCCAAAAAAGGGGAAATCGACAGTAACACATTCATAGTAGGGGACTTTAACACCCCACTTTCACCAAGGGACGGATCATCCAAAATGAATATAAATAAGGAAATACATGCTTTAAATGATATATTAAACAAGATGGACTTAACTGATATTTATAGGACATTCCATCCAAAAACAACAGAATACACATTTTTCTCAAGTGCTCACGGAACATTCTCCAGGATAGATCATATGTTGGGTCACAAATCAAGCCTTGGTAAATTTAAGAATATTGAAATTGTATCAAGTATCTTTTCTGACCACAATGCTATGAGACTAGAAATCAATTACAGGAAAAGATCTGTAAGAAATACAAACACATGGAGTCTAAACAGTACACTACTTAATAACGAAGTGATCACTGAAGAAATCAAAGAGGAAATAAAAAAATACCTAGAAACAAATGACAATGGAGACATGATGACCCAAAACATATGTGATGCAGCAAAAGCAGTTCTAAGAGGGAAATTCATAGCAATAGAATCCTACCTTAAAAAAAAGGAAACACCTCGAATAAACAACCTAACCTTGAACTTAAAGCAATTAGAGAAAGAAGAACAAAAAAATCCCAAAGTTAGCAGAAAGAAAGAAATCATAAAGATCAGATCAGAAATAAATGAAAAAGAAATGAAGGAAACAATAGCAAACATCAATAAAAGTAAAACATGGTTCTTTGAGAAGATAAACAAAATTGATAAACCCTTAGCCAGACTCATCAAGAAAATAAGGGAGAAGACTCAAATCAATAGAATTAGAAATGAAAAAGGAGAAGTAACAATTGACACTGCAGAAATACAAACGATCATGAGAGATTACTACAAGCAACTCTATGCCAATAAAATGGACAATCTGGAAGAAATGGACAAATTCTCAGACATTCACAAGCTGCCAAGACTGAATCAGGAAGAAATAGAAAATATGAACAGACCAATCACAAGCACTGAAAGTGAAACTGTGATTAAAAATCTTCCAACAAACAAAAGCCCAGGACCAGATGGCTTCACAGGTGAATCCTATCAAACATTTAGAGAAGAGCTAACACCTGTCCTTCTCAAACTCTTCCAAAATATAGCAGAGGGAGGAACACTCCCAAACTAATTCTACGAGGCCACCATCACCCTGATACCAAAACCAGACAAGGATGTCACAAAGAAAGAAAACTACAGGCCAATATCACTGATGAACATAGATGCAAAAATCCTCAACAAAATACTAGCAAACAGAATCCAACAGCTGATTAAAAGGATCATACACTATGATCCAGTGAGGTTTATCCCAGGAATGCAAGGATTCTTCAATATATGCAAATCAATCAATGTGACACACCATATTAACAAATTGAAGGAGGAAAACCATATGGTCATCTCAATAGATTCAGAGAAAGCTTTAGACAAAATTTAACACCCATTAATGATTAAAACTGTGAAGATAGTCCGCATAGAGGGAACTTTCCTCAACATAATAAAGGCCATATATTTCAAACCCACAGCCAATATCGTCCTCAATGGTGAAAAATTGAAAGCATTTCCACTGAGATCAGGAACAAGACAAGGTTGTCCACTCTCACCACTCTTATTCAATATAGTTTTGGAAGTTTTAGCCACAGCAATCAGAGAAGAAAAGGAAATAAAAGGAATCCAAATCAGAAAAGAAGAAGTAAAGCTGTCACTGTTTGCAGAAGACATGATACTATACATAGAGAATCCTAAAGATGCTACCAGAAAACTACTAGAGCTAATCAATGAATTTAGTAAAGTTGCAGGATACAAAATTAATGCACAGAAATCTATGGCATTCCTATATGCTAATGATGAAAAATCTGAAAGTGAAATCAAGAAAACACTCCCATTTACCATTGCAACAAAAAGAATAAAATATCTAGGAAAAAACCTACATAATGAGACAAAACACCTGTATGCAGAAAATTATAAGACACTGATGAAAGAAATTAAAGATGATACAAATAGATGGAGAGATATACCATGTTCTTGGATTGGAAGAATCAACATTGTGCAAATGACTCTACTACCCAAAGCAATCTATAGATTCAATGCAATCCCTATCAGATGACCAATGGCATTTTTCACAGAACTAGAACAAAAAATTTCACAATTTGTATGGAAACACAAAAGACTCTGAATAGCCAAAGCAATCTTGAGAACGAAAAACAGAGCTGGAGGCATCAGGCTCCCTGACTTCAGACTATACTACAAAGCTACAGTAATCAAGACAGTATGGTACTGGCACAAAAACAGAAATATAGATCAATGGAACAGGATAGAAAGCCCAGAGATAAACCCACGCACATATGGTCACCTTATATTTGATAAAGGAGGGAAAAATATACAGTGGAGAAAAGACAGCCTCTTCAATAATTGGTGATGGGAAAACTGAACAGGTACATGTGAAAGTATGAGATTAGATCACTCCCTAACACCATACACAAAAATAAGCTCAAAATGGATTAAAGACCTAAATGTAAGGCCAGAAACTATCAAACTCTTAGAGGAAAACATAGGCAGAGCACTCTATGACATAAATCACAGCAAGATCCTTTTTGACCCACCTCCTAGAGAAATGGAAATAAAAGCAAAAATAAACAAATGGGATCTAATGAAACTTGAAAGCTTTTGCACAGCAAAGGAAACCATAAACAAGACCAAAAGACAACCCTCAGAATGGGAGAAAATATTTGCAAATGAAGCAACTGACAAAGGATTAATCTCCAAAATTTACAAGCAGCTCATGCAGCTCAATAACAAAAAAACAAACAACCCAATCCAAAAATGGGCAGAAGACCTAAATAGACATTTCTCCAAAGAAGATATACAGACTGCCAACAAACACATGAAAGAATGCTCAACATCATTAATCATTAGAGAAATGCAAATCAAAACTACAATGAGATATCATCTCACTCCAGTCAGAATGTCCATCATCAAACAATCTAGAAACAATAAATGCTGGAGATGGTGTGGAGAAAAGGAAACACTCTTGCACTGCTGGTGGGAATGTGAATTGGTACAGCCACTATGGAGAACAGTATAGAGGTTCCTTAAAAAACTACAAATAGAACTACCATATGACTCAGCAATCCCACTACTGGGCATACTCCCTGAGAATACCAAAATTCAAAAAGAGTCATGTACCAAAATGTTCATTGCAGCTCTATTTACAATAGCCCAGAGATGGAAACAACCTAAGTTTCCATCATCGGATGAATGGATAAAGAAGGTGTGGCACATATATATAGTGGACTATTACTCAGCCATAAAAAGAAACAAAATTGAGCTATTTGTAATGAGGTGGATGGACCTAGAGTCTGTCATACAGAGTGAAGTAAGTCAGAAAGAGAAAGGCAAATACCATATGCTAATACATATATATGGAATCTAAGAAAAAAAATGTCATGAAGAACCTAGGGGTAAGACGGGAATAAAGACACAGACCTACTAGAGAATGGACTTGAGGATATGGCGTGGGGGAAGGGTAAGCTGTGACAAAGTGAGAGAGTGGCATGGACATATATACACTACCAAACGTAAAATAGGTAGTGGGAAGCAGCCGCATAGCACAGGGAGATCAGCTTGGTGCTTTCTGACCTCCTGGATGGGTGGGATAGGGAGGGTGGGAGGGAGGGAGACGCAAGAGGGAAGAGATATGGGAACATATGTATATGTATAACTGATTCACTTTGTTATAAAACAGAAACTATCACACCATTGTAAAGCAATTATAATCCAATAAAGATGTAAAAAAAAAAAAATAGGGCTCCTGACAACCAACAAGGTCCTAATGTATAGCACAGGGAAATATATCCAATATCCTGTGATAAACCATAATTGAAAAGAACATAAAGTGAATACATACACATGTATAACTTAATCACTTTGTTGTACAGCAGAAATTAACACACATCGTAAATCAACTATACTTCAATAAAACAAATTAAAAAATAAAAATGGGTCTCATATTAAAACACACACATTGGGGTCTGTCTTTGAAATTTCAGAGTGATAAGTAGCAGAGTATAAAGGCAAGTAGCAATGCCCATAGAGGAGAATGTATGTTTGGAACATGTACATGTTGTATGCAGGAAACATAGGTGGATTCATGAAGGGTTTGAACACTGACATACAAGAGACACAGTACTGAAAAGGTAATCTGTGGATATAATAGGGATGGTAAGTGTTTCTCCTGGAATATCTTTCAAAATGGCTGGTAACAGGACTCTGGTCTCTGTGGATTTAAAGAGTTAGAGGTTCCTATGTACCAAATCAATTGATCCACCTTACTGAACGTTGGCTGAAGTTGCTGCTCAGAGTTCGAATCTTAATATTTTTGTTATTTTGGCATGTCTACAAGCCAACCAGAAAGAGATTTTGGATGTGCTAAGATTCTAAATGTCTTGCTATGTTTGTCTTGCTAGTAGTAGTAGTCCCACTACTATAATCTTCACACCTGATTATTTAGTGAAGTGAGGACTCTGGCTTATTTATAAATCATAATGCATTGCTATATGGCTGTTTGGTGGCCTCATTTGTGAACATTGCATTCAGAGCCATTTCAGAAACTGCAAATTGGATTTTTAGGGCACAAATATCTGCTACTGTATATTGGACAGGTATATTTCCAGGATTCTTTTTCTGAAGTAAAGTTTGCAAAATAAAATAAATCTCTTGAGTATTAACAAATTGATATCCTATCCAAGGAGTATGCTATAGTTGTATTGCTTGGTAAATCAACTTTTAAAGACATTACAAACTCCATATCATCTGAAAATTGAAGATCTTCAAAAGACCTTGTGAAAGTCTCATTCAAGCGATTTTTCTATTTCTGTGATACACAGTCCTTCATTAAGTCAATACTTGGTATTGATGTTTTGGGGTACTGACTTTTTTCTGAAAAGTTGAACCATTTAGAGAGCTTTATAAAACCCTCTTGTTTGGCTATTGCTTTTATCTTGTTTATCAGGATTAACTTTGGTGAAACTATAGTCTGATTTATCATTTTATATTTAAAAGAAAAAGAAAAACTCTCAAGGTAACCTTTTCATTCAATAACATAATCTGGTGGAAATACCAATGCAAATTAGGCACAAGTCAGATTTTATACATGTTCTTGAAATGTTTGGTAAAATGCTCTGAGTCTCTGTTGGATGGGTATTCTGTAAGGCCTATACAGTTTCAGAGAGTTTGAGCACTATTTATAACATATAGAGAAATAGTTAGATAGTATTAGTGCTTTCTCACTTTTAAATTTTAGCAGCACGTGAAATACACAATAGGGTTTAACATTCTTCTTCTGGAGTGGGCCTGGCAAAGTCTAAGGTGAGAAAGATAAATCAGTTCTGTGAAAATTAGAAAACAAATTCAAGTGTAGTAAAGAAGAAATAGAAGGCACAGTTTCTGCAATCAAGTATAGTTAGGAATCAGTCTTGGTTTCTATTCTGGCCTCACCAGTGTCTGGTTGTGTGAGCTTGGGTTGGTCTCTGAACCCTGAATCTCCAGAATTTATAGCACCTTTTTAAGTACACGGAATGGCATTTGCATACAAATGCTATGTGCAGTGGGTCTTCGGTAGTCGTTAGTTCCCTCGATAGTGATACGAGGGGACACGCATTGTTTTTCAAAATTTGAGCCTTGTTAGTATGCACGACTTACCACCATGTCCCTGCCCCATGTCACTGGAGGGGCGAAGACCCCTCCCCAAGTCTTTCCTCCTCCTGGGGTTTGCATCTGACAGGTTGGTCCTGAAGCTGCCTCCCCTCCCAAGGTCCCTGCAGGCATTGGAAGTGTCTCTGGGGAGGCCTTAACTGGAACTCACCACCTTCCTGTGCACAACGGTTCCCTGTCTTTTCCCCTCTGCCCGCCCAGCATCTTTTGCCTCCTCCCAAAGGCCAAGGCTATTCTGAGGTGAGGAAAGGGACAGGCACGAGAAAACTGTCCTCCCCTCCAATTCTGTAAGCACTAATAACTCTGCAGTTCTTGTAATAGCCATCCAAAACGTAATTCAGGCTACGTGTCCAGTAATGATAGGCGTGGAGCCTACCAGGACTTATAAAACAGGCCCCTGCCTTCAACGGGCTTGGAGTTTTGTGGAAGCACAGGCAAACCAACAGGGGCAAGAAAGTGAAAAAGGTCTTATGTCCGCTGTTCACTAGCCCAGAGAAATTGTCCATTCTTAAAATACATCCTGATCCACAGGACAGGGCAAAAGCAGGTCATTTGATTCTGAAGAAAATGAAACTCTGGGTTTTATAAAAGTTTAGACAAAAGAACTCGAAACTTCAATCTGAAGAACAACCAGTTCTGATTGAAAATGCCAAAGCAAATAAATAACACCGCATCTATTTGTCCCTCTCAAGTCAGCATAAAATCTTAAAATTGTGCCTCAAAATGGAAGGTGTGCTTATTTATCTTTTCAAACTAAACACAAACTAAAAAAAAAAAAAAAAAAACCCTGTAGGGCTTCCCTGGTGGCGCAGTGGTTGAGAGTCCGCCTGCCGATGCAGGGGATGTGGGTATATGCCCCGGTCTGGGAGGATCCCACATGCCGCGGAGCGGCTGGGCCCGTGAGCCATGGCCACTGAGCCTGTGCGTCTGGAGCCTGTGCTCCGCAACGGGAGAGGCCACAACAGTGAGAGGCCCACACACCGAGGAAAAAAAAAAAAAAAAAAAACCTGTAAAATTTATGGGGGCTTCAAAATTGAGGAAAAAAGAGAATAGTCCCCAAAAGACTATTTGTAAAATGAAGAAAACCCATGCTCTCCATAAATATTACCACCTAATATTACAAGCCACTCCAAATAAAGATGACTATTATAATATTCTCCGGTTTCAATCTGCCATAACTAATCTTAATCCTCAGTTTACTATTACTTTCAATTATGAATAGTGATGGGTAAGCAATTAACAAATAACAATGAATATAAAATAGAATTTGTTTTCCCAGCAGAGTGAGACAAATACAGAAAACTGTATGTGTAAACAGCAGCAATTTGAAAGTGTAATTGTGATTGATTTAAGAGGGAAAACAATTAAGGACATTATGAGAAGGAAAGCTAATGTTAGCAACTGCTAAATCTTCACCTCCTATGCACATTTAGAAAAAAGTAAATATCTGGTGAGGTTTTTTCCCAAAGCAAAAGTGACCTGAACCAACACATTATTTTATTTGATGTGTAAGTCTATGAGGTCTCGCCTGGGTGCCTTTTGCACCTGCCTCGACCTCCAATTCCTCACCTCGTAATTTGGGGACAGCCTTTCACTCACCTTTTGGGGTCAAGAGCTTGGGTCCAGTGTTGTGGAAGGCACAGGGTTTTCTTTTCCATAACCTGGACCAAACTGTCTTTTACTTCCAAGCTGCAGATTGTTTATAAAGGCAGAATCATTCTAAATTCTATATTTGTTTTGTATTTTTAACACTTTTAATTGTTTTTAAAACTTGGATAGGCAGGTGAACACAATGACTTTAAAGTCAGACCAGGCTGTGGATTACCAGACCAAGGTGCATCAACTGGGCAACTTTGGTCGAGGTACAGAACTGAGCTAATTGTATTATGACAAGGTATGTAAAGTGACTGGTACATAATAAGTAAATATTTACATATATACACTACTAAATATTTACTTATTATGTACCAGGCACTTTACATACCTTGTTATGATGTAATTAGCTCAGTTATGTATGTACTAAATGTAAAATAGATAGTTAGTGGGAAGCAGCCACATAGCACAGGAAGATCAGCTTGGTGCTTTGTGACCACCTAGAAGGGTGGGATAGGGAGGGTGGGAGGGAGACGCAAGAGAGAAGAGATATGGGGATATACGTATATGCGTAGCTGATTCACTTTGTTATAAAGCAGAAACTAACAAGCCACTGTAAAGCAATTATACCCCAATAAAGATGTTAAAAAAATACGTAAATATTTAATAAACACATACTCAGTCAACCAATACATTCTTGTCAATGATCTGACTTCCATGTTGTAGTTCTCTTTTTATCCCTGAAAGAACTAAGGCCCAGTCAGTGAAATCCCCAAGTTACCAGAAAAGGAGGAAAACACTAAACTCTTTGCAACAGACATCCTCATTTCCCTAGGAACTGGCGTCATGCTGCAGATAGGACCTAGATATCATCTAATTATTTCTGAATGGGTACACAACAGTTATCAAGCTACCGGCAATCTAGATAGAGGAAAATGACAGAAACGTTCACTGGCTATCATGAGGGCATCTCAGTTTTATTCAGCTGATGAGAAAATTTGTCCTACCCAGATGCTGTCTTCTTGCTTGTACTGTTTCCAGTTGCGTCCTGTGTCACTGAACATCAGGCTGTAGCTCGTCACCCAGTCAGAGCTTCCGTATCTTCCCTGCGTGGCCACTGCTGTAATCTCCACTCTGTTGCCCAGGTCCATCTGGAGCCACTGCTGAGCATTGGAATCTGCTGGGGACCAACCGCCAGTTCCTGGAAGAGGATCAGAGAGAGAGTTGCAGCAACATCTCACAGAGCCACGACTGTCACCGCTCACAGAGGAAGAAAAAAAACAAAACAAAACAGTGTTCAGCTAAGGTGTCTGTAACCAAAATATGTCTGCCTCTCTTCATAAACCCCTGGTATTTCTTTTTTAAAATTTTATTGGAGTAGAGTTGATTTACAATGTCATGTTGGTTTCAGGTGTATGGCAAAGTGATTCAGTTATACATATGCGTATATCCACTTTTTTTCAGATTCTTTTCTCAGATGGGTTATCACAGAATGTTGAGTAGAGTTCCCTGTGGTATACAGTAGGGCCTTGTTGGTTATCTATCTTATATATAGTAGTGTTTGTATGTTAATCCCAACCTCCTGATTTATCCCTCCTCCCCCCATGTTTCCCCTTTGGTAACCATGAGTTTGTTTTCTATGTCTGTGAGTCTATTTCTGCTTGGTAAATAAGTTCATTTGTATCGTATTTTAGATTCCACATGTAAGTGATATCTTAGGATATTTGTCTTTGTCTGACTTACTTCACTTAGTATGATCATCTCTAGGTCCATCTATGTTGCCACAAAGGGCATTATTTCATTCTTTTTATGGCTGAGTAATATTCCACTGTATATATAGGCCACATTTTCTTTATCCATTCATCTGTCGGTGGACATTTAGGTTGTTTCCATGTCTTGCCTGTTGTGAATAGTGCTGCAATGAACATTCTAGACCCAATTTTCCTTCTCCTCCTCCATCAAATTCCCTTTCATGGTTTAATATTCATCTCAAATTCTGTTTCCTCTATCATTCATCCTCTCTTTTCTCAGTTATTACAGTTTTCATCTTCTGGATTCCTAATGGGATGTCACCTATTTTTTAAGTTTTTTACAACTTTAACCTTTAACATGCCTTATACCCTCTTCCTGACTGGTCTTTCCTTCCTTCCTTCTTTGCTTTCTTCTTCCATTCCTCCCTTTCTTTTCTCTGATCTTTAGCTCTTTCTAAATACGTGCTGTGAACCTGCTGTGGACCAGACATTTTGCTGTGGATGCAAAGATGCACGATCGCTGACTATGCCTTTGAGAGGTTAGTGTTCACTCATTCAACAGATGCTCACTGAGCACCAGGAGGTTGCTCGATACTGAAGAGAGAGACACACACACACAGAAATGTGTAATGTGATGTGAAAGAGAGCCTTCAGAGAGGTGAACACAAGGTTCAATATGAGAACAGATGACAGAATGCCTAGGTAGGTGATCAGAAAGCCCTAGAGACAGTGACAGTGGAGCTGAAAGCTGTTTCCCCAGCAAACAAAGTGAGACAGAGAAAAAGTTGGAGAGACCAACCGAGGCCAAGGAAACAGCACATGCAACATCTCAGAGAGACATAAGAGGGCCCCATCCCTGGGTCTCCTTGTGATTCTATATGTTTGACACACAGCAACATTCTGATATGTGACCAAAGCCTTTGAGCCCCAGAATTTTATTATTTGACACATTGGAACTTTGCAGAAGATCAATATGAACTCTTGCTTCTTTGGAAGACTTGTGGCCTAAGTTTTCTGTTTTCATTTCCCATAGGTATAAAGAGGTCCGTATTTATTCCTCCTGACTCAAGGGTCCAAAAGACATCTGAATCCTGAGTGGGACCTATTGTAGAATGTGTATGCCATGGGTGCACCCCAATATTCATAGCAGCACTATTTACAATAGCTTCCAAGATATGGAAGCAACCTAAGGGTCCAAGGAGAGATGAATGGATAAACAAGATGTGGTATATATACACAATGGAATATTTGTCAGCCATAGAAAATAATGAAATAATGCCATTTGCAGTAACATGGATGGACCTAGAGATTATCATACTAAGTGAAATAAGTCAGACAGAGAAAGACAAATGCCATATGATATCACTTATATGTGGAATCTAAAAAAAAATGCTACAAATCCACATATATACAAAGCAAAAATAGACCCACAGACATAGAAAGCAAACTTATGGTTACCAAAGGGGAAAGGTGGGGGAGGGATAAAACAGGAGTTTGGGAGTAACATATACACGCTAGTATACATAAAACTGATAACCAACAAGGACCTACTGTATGGCACAGGGAACTACACTCAACATTTTGTGATAACCTATAAGGGAAAAGAATCTGAAAAAAAATAGATATGTATTATGTATAACTGAGATATATATTATGAATAACTTCTGTGCTGTACACCTGAAGCTAACACAATGTTGTAAATCAACTATACTTCAATTAAAAAAAGAAAGAAAGTAGCCCTTTTGTTAAGAACCTTGCTCAGGGCATCAGGTTGGGTGATTCATTGGATTTTTAATTTAGAGACGTTAACCAATAAGTCCCTTTTGATTTCAACTTGTGCCACTGAAAATCATTTTAGTGATGTCCCAGTTTACATTCTTGCCATCTCGGGAGGACTCAACTGGACCCCTCCTTGGTACTGAGAACTTTCTGAGTCCCCACTGGCTGCCCACTGCAGAGATAGCTTGTCATCATCTGGGAATGGGCAAAGGGAGCAGAGAACATGAGATGGGCCCTACTCTGGCCATAAGGCACATTCATCGATTTCATCCCAATAAATAGCTAGTACTGTAGCCGAGTAGGACACTATGAGGCCTTCCCAGAATAGACCACCACAAATGTCCTCTGCCTGCCTTTTGTCTGTAGAAAAACTTTAGTCAAAGAATAAATTTAATCAGAGAAATCAGAAAACGCATAAAGGAAAATAGTCAAGCAAGACAAATAATAACACTTTAGCCATTAAACAAAGTCAAGGACTTTAGTTCCTCCTCAAGGACTGTAGATACTATTCTGAGCCATGTCCTTTGAGCTGTTTTGCAGATACTGAAGCCCCCAACAAGTGGGAGAAGTTAACTGAATGCTGCCCATAAGCACATAGACCCCAGACCTGTTGGAACCAGAAGGTTGATGATGTTGACTCCCAATGACCTCACCACCAGCCAATCAGAAGAATGTCCACGAGCTGATCACACTCCCCACAACCCCCCTCCCTCAACCTGTCTTTAAAAACATTTCCCTGGGGCTTCCCTGGTGGCGCAGTGGTTGAGAGTCCGCCTGCCGGTGCAGGGGACACGGGTTCGTGCCCTGGTCCGGGAGGATCCCACATGACGTGGAGCGGCTGGGCCCGTGAGCCATGGCCACTGAGCCTGCGCGTCCGGAGCCTGTGCTCCGCAACGTGAGAGGCCACAGCAGTGAGAGGCCCGCGTTCCGCAAAAAAAATTAAAAAATAAAAACATTTCCCTGAAAACTTTCGGGGGTTCGGGTCTTTTAAGCGCTAGCTGCCCTGGACTCCTTCCTTGGTGCCCTGTGATAAAGCTATCTCTTTCTACTTCACCCAAATGTCTGTCTCCGAGATTCAGTCCGGCACTGGTATACAGAGGCTGAATTTTGGCAACAGTACTTTTGTTTGACAACATTTTGTTTTCACTTCCCTGACAAGATTCAAATGCAAGGAAAGAAAGAGAAGTATGCTCATCCCCTACCATGGAATGTCCTTTATTAAGTGTTTTGCAAGACATGCATACCCAGTACTGCTTGTATTCACTAATGTCTGTTCTCTCTTCCTTCTGTAGTAATAGGACTGCAGAGAGTGCATGGCGTAACTACACTTTTCAGCTCTCAGCACCTTTCGAGTTGTGGCCCTATGGACAAATTCTCTCCAAGAAAAATGTGAGTGGGAAGATGTGCCACCTGCTGGCCATCGGGTCTCTTCCGCACTTGCTTTCTCCTTTCACCACTGATGGATGCAGCCGACAAGGACCTAGAAGACGGCAGGACCTCAGCATGGAAAGATGCCAGATTCCAGCATCATCACGTGTAAACTACAATATGAATGAGAACTAAAGACTTATTTTGTTTAAGCTATTGTGTAGTGAAATCTATTTGATACTGCAGTTTAACCTACCTTAATACATACAAAGTACCCGGTAGAGTAAATAGAATAATGTCCATATTATAGTTGGGGAAACTGAGGTCCAGAAAGTGTAGAACACCTGGAACTCAGGATGCAAGCACAGCTATTTGAGACTCTTATGTAACAGAAAAAAAGGTTTCTAAAAACCAGAAAATCAAGAAGGGGGAAAAGGACTGGGAGGAGATATTTGAGCAGAGATTCTGAGCTGCTAGGCCCACAAGTAATTTTTTTTTTTTTTTTGCGGTATGCGGGCTTCTCACTGTTGTGGCCTCTCCCGTTGCGGAGCACAGGCTCTGGATGCGCAGGCTCAGCGGCCATGGCTCACGGGCCCAGCCGCTCCGCGGCATGTGGGATCTTCACAGACCAGGGCACGAACCCGTGTCCCCTGCATCAGCAGGCGGACTCTCAACCACTACGCCACCAGGGAAGCCCCACAAGTACTTTTTTAATCAATGAACCCTGTCTTCACCAATATGTCACGATTCCCAATCTATTCTACCCTCTCCCAACTTCTCAAAACTGGCAGGGAGGTCCAAGAAGGAGGAGATATTACATTTCCAAGAAATCTAAAATTGTTCTGAACCTACTTTTGATTTCCACTTAATTTCTCCTGCCCATTTCATGAGACCTCTTGCTTCTTAAGTGAAAAAAAGCAAGGCTGTGTAAACTATATGACTTCAACAATATTAAAACATGATAGAAAAGAAATGTGTATGGTGATTTCTTCTGAGTGATGAAAGTATGAGTGATTTTATTCTTTTATGCTCTTTGCATGTAACATCTTCTATTATCAGCATGTCTTTCTTTTATAAACTGAGACCCATTTTTACATGGCTTATTGCATAAAGAATATATGTAGCGATTTGACATTTGGTGGTATAATATAAAACTCTTTGTGTGACCATCACAGTTTTTGAAATGAAAATCCTCAAACCTTAACTATTTCTCTTTACCCTCCTATTGTCCACAACTAGACTCCTTAGTCATGCTTTAGAGTTTTTCTTTCATTTATTCTAATTATTCTTATCATATTTACATATGATAAGAACTTATGTTAATGATGGAAGAAAGGAAATAAAATAACAAGGAACTTTTCCAACCTCCTTGCAAAGAATAAAATCACAGGAGACTGACCCAAACCAAACCAAACCAAACCAAAACAAAAAGCTATTGCTAAAAATATTTCTTCAAGTCTGTCTAAAGAAAGTCACATCACCCTTTTGCCCACAGTAAAAAACCTTACTTTATTAACCCCACCCCAAAATTAACAAAAATGAAATTGCTGATGTTAGCATTCATTAACACATCAAATTAAGAATTTTCAAAACCCAAGAGCTTCAGCCTAAGCTCTTAAAATGGAGGGGCACTGTCTGCATGATAATTGCCAAGGACTTTTTCCCTGCTGTTGATGGTGTTCCCAGCATTACAGCTAATAGGCAAGACATCCAAGTTTGCCATGGTTGCTACGGCAAACATTTTACTCCTTCCACCAAACAATAAGTGTGTTTTCACAAATTATGAGAGTAGCCTGAAGATACTATTTGCAGTTGTTTTTAAGACACACAGTGCCCACATTAGCTTTCTGTTTCTGAATTGTTATCTAGATCGAGGTGTAACATACACACAGGTACTTGCGTTTGGCAAGTTACAGGTGTTAACTAAGGCAGTGCTCTCTGTAATTGTGACTGCGATATAAATAATCATGAACTACAATTCCCATAAACCCTACAGTTTGAATCAAAAGGAATTTAATGGAAATTTAAAGGAAAATTATAATTTTAAGGGAAAAGTAACCCCACCTTAGGTTTTGATAGCATCTAGAACAGGGGGTCTAGAATGATTTGCAGGCTATAACTTAGTTTATTCTTAGCACAGCCGAAACATCATACCCTACATGCTGTGTGAATTCACTTTGGGGAAAAAGATGGGACTGAGAATCAAGAGCCTTGGTTCTAGACCCAGCTCTGCCTCTGAGGTCAGGTTAGATGAGATTCTCAAATGTGTTCAATCATCAGAAAACACCTGGAGTGCCTGTGAAGATGACAGATTCCTTGGCCCACTCCTTGCTAACTTATGCAGGGGCCTAAACCTGGAAATCTGTATCTTGAGAAAGGTGCTCATGACATGCTGAGTGGTTTAGGAAACACTGGAGAAAATAGCTTCTAAAGTTTCAGTTATACTATTTTACTAAGAAGAGTTGAATTCTTGATTTGTTTCATGGTCCAGGTTAGCTTAAATCCAACATGCTATTCTTGATGATTATAAACAAACAAACAAAAAAGCAGCATGAAACCACCTCTGGATCTAAAGATGGACAGTCTTCTCCAATTTGATCCCCAATCACCCACCCCTAAGCACAGATGGAAACTTAAAGTCAAACTTACAATTTCCCAGGAAATCTAAAAATTTGTGAATTCAGAAATACCCCTCTTTGCTCTTGATTGGACACTTCTTTTTGCTCCCAGTTAACCCTTTTACTTCTTCTCAGCACCCCTATTCTACACGCCCTTGGAGTGTTCATTCACTCACAATACTCGCTAGCAGTTGGATTGTCCTTGCTCAGTACACGGCACTGCCCCAGACACTTGGCAGACGTGGACTCACTCATCATCCCGGAAGCTCTTCATGATTGGTATTATTATCATTGTTCCATTTGGCAGAAGGAAAAACTGAGGCCAGAATTGTTGGTCAGCTTTTCCAAGATCACACAAGGGGTCAGTGGCAGAACAGGGGATTCAAACCCAGACAACTGGGACTCCGAGCCCCATTTCTTAACCACTCAGCTGCGGGGCCTCTCAACAGCATGGACAGAGCATGCTCGCCTTCTTCCTTATTTTTTATAATAGCAATTCTCTCTAGAAACATAATTCACACTTCACCTCTTTTTCAGGTCTCACTTGATTCTCATAGCAATCAGCAATGGTAATTTTTTTTCATTTTATTTTATTTTTTTATAAATTTATTTATTTTTGACTGCATTGGGTCTTTGTTGCTGCATGTGGGCTCTAGTTGTGGCCAGTGGGGGCTACTCTTTGTTGCGGTGCACGGGCTTCTCATTGCGGTGGCTTCTTTGTTGCAGAGCACAGGTTCTAGGCGCATGGGCTTCAGTAGTTGTGGCACGTGGGCTCAGCAGTCGTGGTGCATGGGCTTAGTTGCTCCGTGGCATGTGGGATCTTCCCCGACCAGGGCTCGAACCCGTGTCCCTGCATTGACAGGCGGATTCTAAACCACTGCACCACCAGGGAAGTCCCTGCAATAGTATTTTTAACTTCCATTTACTAGAGAATAAACCAGGTTTAAGGGTCACCTAGTTTATCCGGATTATAGGGAGAGACTGTTTTCCAACCCAGTTCTGTAGATTTCTCGTCCCTGCCTGAGGTTTCAACATGGACCAAGGTCTTAAGCAAGCAGGTAGTTACTCTTATGGAGAACTCCAAGTAAGACAAGAGACCCTCGCCCTGCTCAACCCCGTATACCATAGGGCTTATACCTAACTTCACATGCTCAGGTAGGCTCAGTAGGCTCTGCTCATGAAACAGGAAAACTTGTAGATAAGGCAGAAATTCCTCAATTTCTACACTGACTTCCACTTCTAACTCAGAAAGGGAAATGAAACTTGATTGATGTTACACACTGGAAATGGGCACAAAACAGATTATATACAGGTCTCTGCTAAGTGATATTTTACAACTATCATTCTAAAAAAGAGAGTTAATTTAGTACAAGATCAACAAGAGCTAAGATAATCACATACACCTAGCATTGTTAAGCCTAATCTGTTTTAAGCACACTCAGCCTGGCCATTTAAAAAACAACAACAACAACAACAAAAATCGTAAAGTAAACCCTGCAGAGAATGGGTTTCCAAGATGTGTGCTTCCCCCCTGCATTTACACGAGGCCTTAAAAAGCTACAAGCACATTCTCACAAATGACTGGGAGGTTAGACTGGATGACTAGCTGCACCATTAATTATTAAACATTTGGTGCCTTTGTAAGTCAAGGTTGGAGATTTTTCAGGGACAAAACTACCTAGTGATGATAATGAGTAAGGCAGAAAGACTCCCCCATAAATATTTTACTTTATGTGTGGATAAGAGTAAAAACAACATTCACAAACATGCTGGTAGCTTCCTGCACCTTCACTCAGTGTGTGGTTATCATCAATGTATAACAGAACCTGTGGCTGGGAAAGGACTTCTGAGACTGGGAGGTTATTGTCTGGAACACTACGCATCACACTTTTCCCCTGGGCATGTGGGGTAGGACCTAGATGTTGCTGGATGGCCCTGGCCAGGGCTCCTACACTTCTATCTGCACATTTATTTAGGGACTAGGGAGCCTCCTGGTGGAAAAGTAAGTGGGAACTTGACCAAACACCCTATGGGTTTCAAACAGGTAAAAAACTGTAGGAAGATGTGGAGTGGCCCCAGTGAGGCCAGGTTGCAGGAAAAAAAAGAGAATCATGAGAGGAGATTTATGTAAAGGAGTGAGAATTTGGATCCAAATGAGACCCAGTTATCATGATTAAGGCTGCCTCAGGAGCAATGCCTGGTGAGGG
Organism: Delphinus delphis; assembly: GCF_949987515.2. NCBI lineage: Eukaryota > Metazoa > Chordata > Mammalia > Artiodactyla > Delphinidae > Delphinus > Delphinus delphis. The sequence continues at coordinate 106,411,487 of NC_082689.1, read as the reverse complement.
TGGGGGACAGCAGCACTCTCTGTGGACGACTTAGTTTGGGCTCCCCAGAGGTCAATTAGGAGACAGGGATTTCCGTGGAAGTAGTTCATTTGGAAACTGACCGCAGGAAGCAAGGTGAGGGGAATGGAGATGAGGCAGGGAAGAAAGGGCATCCAATCCATGGTGCATCGGCAAGCCAGGCAGCCCTGTGGGTGAGCTCAGTCTCACTGGTGCAGAATGCACTTTAGGTTGTTCCAACAGAGCAGGAGGACACTGGGGTCAACTTTTGATTGAAGGCGGCTGGAGTGCACGGCAGTGTCTAAGGCACAGAGAGAAAGCCGAGAACACAGAGAAGTCCATCTGTATGTCTTCTTTGGAGAAAAGTCTATTGAAATCTTCAGCCCATTTTTTGATTGGGTTGTTAGGTTTTTTGATATTGAGCTGCATGAGCTGTTTGTATATTTTGGAGATTAATCCCTCGTTGGTCACTCTATTTGCAAATACTTTCTCCCATTCTGAGGGTTGTCTTTTCAATTCGTTTATGGTTTATTTTGCTGTGCAGAAGCTTTTAAGTTTCATTAGGTCCCATTTGTTTATTTTTGTTTTTATTTCCATTTCTCTAGGAGGTGGATCAAAAGAGATCTTGCTGTGATTTATGTCACAGAGTGTTCTGCCTATGTTTTCCTCTAAGAGTTTTAGAGTATCTGGACTTAAATTTAGGTCTTTAATCCATTTTGAGTTTATTTTTATGTATGGTGTTAGGGAGTGTTCTAATTTCCTTCTTTTACATGTAGCTGTCCAGTTTTCCCAGCACCACTTATTGAAGAGACTGTCTTTTCTCCATTGTATATTCTTGCTTCCTTTGTCATAGATTAGGTAACAATAGGTGTGTGGGTTTATCTCTGGACTTTCTATCCTCCTCCATTGATCTATATTTCTGTTTTTGTGCCAGTACCATACGGTTTTCATATCTGTAGCTTTGTAGTGGAGCCTGAAGTCAGGGAGCCTGATTCCTCCACTCTCACTCTGTTTTTGGTTTTGGTTTTGGTTTTGGTTTCTCTCAAGATTGCTTTGGCTCTTCAGGGTCTTTTGTGTTTCCATACAAATTGTAAATATTTTTTTCTAATTCTGTGAAAACTGCCATTGGTAATTTGATAGGGATTGCACTGAATCTGCAGATTGCTTTGTGTAGTATAGTCATTTTGACAATATTGATTCTTCCAATCCAAGAACATGGTATATGTCTCCATCTGTTTGTGTCATCTTTGATTTCTTTCATCAGTATCTAATAGTTTTCTGAGTACAGGTGTTTTTCCTCATTAGGTAGGTTTATTCCTAGGTATCTCATTCTTTTTGTTGCAATGGTAAATGGGATTGTTTCCTTAATTTCTCTTTCTGATGTTTCATTGTTGGTGTATAGGAAGACATGGAGATGACCAAAAAATACATGATGAGTTGCTCAATATCACTAATTATTAGAGAAATGCAAATCAAAACTACAATGAGGTATCACCTCACACCAGTCAGAATGGCCATTATCAAAAAAATCTACAAACAGTAAATCCTGGAGAGGGATGGAGAAAAGAGAACCTCCTATACCGCTGGTGGGAATGTAAATTGGTACAGCCACTATAGAGAACAGTATGGGGGTTCCTTAAAACACCAAAAATAGAGCTACCATATTATCCAGCAATCCCACTCCTGGGCATATATCTGGAGAAAACCACAATTCAAAAAAATACATGCAAAAAAAAAGATACATGCACCGTAATGTTCATTACAGCACTATTTACAATAACCAGGACAGGGAAGCAACCTAAAATGTCCATCAACAGATAAATGGATAAAAAACATGTGGTACATATATACAATGGAATATTACTCAGCCTTAAAAAAGAATGAAATAATGCCCTTTGCAGCAACATGGATGAACCTAGAGATTGTCATACTGAGTGAAGTAAGTCAGACAGAGAAAGACAAATATCATATGATATCACTTATACGTGGAGTCTAAAAAAAGGGTACAAATGAACTTATCTACAAAACAGAAATAGAGTTACAGGTGTAGAAAACAAATTTATGGTTACCAGGGGTTAAGGGGGTGAGGGATGAATTGGGAGATTGGGATTTACATATACACACTACTGTATATAAAACAGATAACTAATAAGGATCTACTGTATAGCACAGGGAACTCTATTCAATGCTCTGTAATGACCTATATGGGAAAATAATCTAAAAAAGAGTGGATATATGTATAACTGAATCACTTTGCTGTACACCTGAAACTGACACAACATTGTAAATCAACTATACTCCAATTTAAAAAAATAAGAAGGCAGAAAAGTGAAAGTGTAATTATTGGGGTTGACAGTGGTTCTGTTGGGGACATCCTTAGGGCTCCACTCTGATCCCCTTTAGCAGATGGAGGTGCCCCCAGCTGCATGCTGGCTGACAACTAGAGCTGTCTGTTCCCTCCTCCAGAGATTGGCCCTTGACCAAACAGAAGCCTTTTTGCCTGGGAAGCTACCACTTTCCGTCCCCATCACTACCAGTGATGGGTGGATACAAGGTTCAGATTGTGGTTCCCAGTGCTTCAAGGCAGACCGATATTCATGGTGCAATCTGTGGTCCATGGTGCAATCTGTGGTCCAGAGCTTTCCCTTGGCATCCAAAGGAAGCTGCACTTCTGTTGAAACCATATATCTTGCTGGCTTCCTCCACCACCTGCCGCCTTCCAGCTTAACCTGTCTCCAGAGATCACTACCCCACAAATAATTTGAACAGGAATTTCCATCTTAACTCAGCTTCTAAGATCTTGTTCTTGTACTGAAGTGGTGAAGTCCAAGGAATATGAGCACCAACAGCCTCTGTGACAGTGCGTGTCCTTGGCCACACACCCGTGTGCCTGCCTGTGTTTGTGGAAGAGAGCTGTGTTATTGCTCTGAAGGGCTCCGATACTCACCACTCAGACAGTTCTTCTGTGATGTCCTGCTATAACTATCTTCTTCTGTGATGTCCTGCTATAACTATCTTCCCTTGTGAAGAGTAGAGCCCTGAAGGTCCTCATGGCTCAGAAAAGTGTATCTGGCTGCACATTCCAGAGTTCAGAAGTTACACAAGAAGTGAGGAAGTTCAGCATGAGGGCATGTGGAATTCAGAAAGTGTGAAGTTTGGTCCCAAAGTTTGGTCTCACATTTATGGCCCTTGCAGGGCAAGGACTGATTCATATACACATAAAAACACCCCAGCATTTTTAGAAACTTAGTTAAGAGGGTCGTGTATAAAAAACTTGAAAGGATTCTAGAACTATGCTGTTCAATATGGTAGCCAAAAGCCACCTGTGGCTATTTAAATTTAAATTAATTTAACTTAAATAAAAACTTCAGTTCCTAAGTAGCACTAGCCATATTTCAACAGCCACATGTAGTTAGTGGCTACTTTGTTAAGGAGCACAGCTATAGAATAGTCCATCCTTGCAGAAATTCCTATTGGCTAGCACTGCTCTACAATTTCTCTTATAAACTGGTGGAAACTGAGTTCTATTTTAATTTGGCAAATCAATACAATTTAATTCTATCCATCAGCTGCTCAGGCCTAGAGGAGGTTTAGTGGATTATTTTTTCCTCATTTAATGACCATATGATTATTGAGTTCCACCCATAAGTAAAGCAGTGTAGAAGACTGAGCAGCCAGATAAGACACTCTTTCTGTTTTCAGGCATATAGAGAAAACAAACAAACAAACAAACAAAAAACACGACTGTCCCAGGATCTTTGAAGGGAAAATGGAGAAGTGGCATTGAAAGTCATCTAACACTGCAGATCTCATATTATTGACATTATCACTTAAAACTTCTCTTTCGTAAACAGCATGCATTTTGCACAGCTGAACGTGCTATACCTATCTTGGTTTCCTGGGTCATTTTGTTTGAAAGATCGTGCCCAGTCTAAGTCTCATGTCTGAGTTGAGTCACTTACTCTGTGACTTTCAGAAGTAATTTCTCTACTTCTGTGAAAATAATACAGTTAATTCCTCCTTTACCAAGGACCGAGATGATATATGTCAACACACAGATTTCATGACCTTGGGCACAAAATGTATAAGTAACAGTTTGTCATTGTTACCCCAAGAGTGTCAACTTGGATTAAAACAAACAAAGAAACAAACAAAACCTATGGCCTCAGTTCAAATTTCCATCAGGAAATTACTTCTTTGATTGGAAGATGTGCAAGATAACCCAGCAAAATAGCAAGAGATATAGCTTGAGAGAGAGAGAGAGGAAGAGACATCATCATTTACTCTCTTACCCTATATCAAATTATTAGTCTAAAGCCAGTCAAGGTAATTCCATCATCTTCAACTGTGATTGGGTTCAGAAGTGAACAGAAAATCTGCTGGTGATTCAGCAGAGGAGTGGTTGGGTGAGCTGGGGTCCAGGAAGACTCTCACTGCCCCAAGCAGTGGTTCACAGTCCTCAGCACATCAGAGTCACTCACAGAGCTTGGAGCAATAGGGATTTCTGGGTCACCCTGCCAGTGTTTCTGATTCAGGTGGTGGGGAATAAGTCCAGACAATCTGTATTTTTCTAACACATTTCTAACACATTCTAACACATCGTACTGCTGTTCTGAGGAATCACAATTTGATGGCTTAAAAGTAAGCCATGGTCTCTTTGTTTCTCAGAACTTTGTTGAGTCTGGCTGAGATGTTGGGAGGCTTATTAGCTCCAGAATGATTCTGATACTGAGGATGACATCGTTGAACTGAATTCATCAGCCCTGGAGCCTTTCCTCATTGAGGACTTCCTTTTATGTAGAGTAATATGTTTTATTTTTAATTCTTTTAAAAAATGTAAAACAAAACACAGATACAGAAAAATCTCACCAAACAAATATTTAGCTTAAATTATTACAGGGTAAACACACTTTTAACTATCACAGTGTTCAGGAAATAGAAATACAGACACCTGTCAATCTCCATGTGCCTAATAATTTAATGTTTTTTCAAGCTAGTGAATTTTTTTCATGCTAGTGAGTTTTCTGTTACTTATACACAAAATTACCCTCAGAAAGCTATTCCAGGGTAATATTTGATTGCTCTGGATATGTTTGTGGAAGAGATTTATTGGAAGCAAGCCCTTAGCAAAACTAATGATAAGGATTCTTTTATAAAATCTGGATTTTTATCAAATATGTGCACTGATTAGAAAAACAAAGCCCAGACACAATCAACTGATTGCATAAACGAATACTATAAGTCAGATAAGTACAGTTTGAAACAGTCGAAGTGGGCCCTAAGGAAGGGAGAGCCCTAGGATAAGGGGCATTTGAACCTGAATCCTGGAGAAAGATGAACTGAACATTCATAGCAACTCCTGTTTTCTGATTCCTTAGAGTTGGTTATATGTTACCATTTTCAGTCCATATGGTGGATTCAAAAATCCTCAGCTCATCTTTTTTTGTTTATTGAAATTTGATAGCTATTTATAAAGTTCCCTTAAAGGATTCTTTTCTTTTTTTTCAAGCTATGGAGCTGGACCTTTTTTTTTTTACTGGAGTAATATTGATTCAAAATGTTGCGTTTTTTGTAGGTGTACAATATCTTTTTTAGTTATACATATACATATATCTACTCATCTTTGGATACTTTTTTTTTCCCAGTGACTTTAACTATTTATTTTATATTGGAGTATAGCCGATTAACAATGTTGTGATAGTTTCAGGTACACGACTCTGTACAGCAGAGTGATTCAGTAATATGTACGCATGTATCTATTCTTTATAAAATTCTTTTCCCAATTAGGTTATTACATAGTATTGAACAGAGTTCCCTGTACTATACAGTAGGTCCTTGTTGGTTGTTGGTTATCCTTTTTAAATATGGCAGTGTGTACATGTCAATCCCAAACTCCCTAACTATCCCTTCCCTTCACCCTTGCCCCCCAACCCTAGTAACCATAAGTTCATTCTCTAAGTCTGTGAGTCCATTTCTGTTTTGAAAATACATTCATTTGTATCATTTCTTTTTAGATTCCGTATATAAGCAATATCATCAATATTTCTCTTTTTCTGTCTGACTTACTTCACTCAGTATGGCAATCTCTAGGTCCACCCATGTTCCTCAGCTCATCTTTTAAAAATGTATTTATTTATATATTTATTTTTTTCTTAGCTCATCTTTTTTTACTGTCATTTCCACAATGTCTTAGGTGAAAGACATCTTCCAGAGGGGTTGAGTAAATGGATTGGATTGAGTAGATCCTACCTAACTACTCCACGTTAGACAAGGCAAGAGTATACACCATACAATGTACTATTCAAATGCAACTTATTTCCACCTGGGTGTGACACTCATTGTGAATACCGTAGTACACTGCTGATCATTAGACAAATATATGTCATGAATTATCCTGCTCTTAATTCCGTTACTACATTTTTAAGTTACGATGTTTAAGTTAAAAGCAATGAACTGAGGAATTGCAAAGGACCTTGTCTCTTGGCAAAGTATTAGTTTAGCAATGTCAAACTGGTGATTCACTGAGCTGGCATTTTAAAGGCTGCCTCTTATACATATATACAATGGAATATTACTCAGCCATAAAAAGAAATGAAACTTAGTTATTTGTACTGAGGTGGATGGACCTAGAGTCTGTCATACAGAGTGAAGCAAAGTCAGAAAGAGAAAAACAAATACCATATGCTAACACATATATATGGAATCTAAGGAAAAAAAAAGTTTCTGATGATCCTAGGGGCAGGACAGGAATAAAGAGAATGGACTTGAGGACATGGGGAGGGGGAAGGGTAAGCTGTGACAAAGTGAGAGAGTGGCATGGACATATATACACTACCAAATGTAAAATAGATAGCTAGTGGGAAGTAGCTGCATAGCACAGGGAGATCAGCTCGGTGCTTTGTGACCACCTAGAGGGGTAGGATATGTAGGGTGGGAGGGAGATGCAAGAGGGAGGAGATATGGGGATATATGTTTATGTATAGCTGGTTCACTTTGTTATGCAGGAGAAACTAACACACCATTGTAAAGCAGTTATACCCCAATAAAGATGTAAAATTAAATAAATAAATAAAGGTTGACTCTTAAAAATAATATCCACTTGGCTTTTCAAAGGAAGTGACCAGTCATTGGGAGCAAAATAAAGGGTGAATTGCATGGGTTTATCTATCATTCTCTATGTGGAAAATATTGATGTTTAGAATCTTTGAAGCATTATATTATTAGTGAGCAAAAGTATTCATAAGATTCCTCCTTCCCCTCTTAACATCATTTTCTTTTGCAATGATGCTAGCTGAATAGAGAAAGGCTCATCACACGTGATTTGTCTACATTTGAGACAGTGTCCCAAGGCTCCTATTAAATAGCAGAAGATTTCTATCCTGTATCCCTCAATGATCCATAGCTGTCCTGGTAAAAGAATATGCCTAAGGCATTGTTTAAATATTTAGGTCAGGTTAGTTTTGCCCACGGGCATATTAGACCACAGTATGATTTTCAGGGGCATGGAGTCCGTGTCTCTCTTTCTTCCTTGACGCCTAAATATCCAGTCTTTGTGGTTAAAATAGTGACAACCCCAGTTGAAATGCCAAAATTACCTGAAAGGGTTGACTATCATGTCAACAACACCTTTACTCAGATTAAGATCTCTGATCAACATGAATAAAGTGAACATGGGGTAGACAGAATTAGTTTCAAATATAAGTCCTACCAACAATTAGCTGTATATCCGTAAATCAGTGACTTGACCTCTCTGAGTCTCTTTCATAATCTTTAAAAATATTAATAATACCAACTATCTTAGAGTACTGACGTGATGATAAAAATAAAGCTGAAGTTTCTATTTTCCAGCATGATTCCTTATTCATAATGACTTAGCCAACTTTGATTAAAAATTGAAAGAGTGGGAGTTTCAGGGATGGACAAGCACAGTGCATCTCAAATTCGAATGTGTGAATGCAACAGTCGTTAAAGCACAGGTTCTGATCCAGAAGTTTTGGAGCAGAGGCTGAGATTCTGCATTTGCAACAAGCTCCCAGGTGATGCCCATGTTACTATGCAGAGTCCACACTTCGAGAACAGAGGGTGCATGTAAGGCAACAAAGAAAAGCATAGAACCTGATGTCTGCCATTCCTGGGGGCAGCCAGTACAGGAGAAAGAAAGAAAAGGTGCTGAAAAGGGGAAAGCCCTTCAAAGGGAGAGAAGGGAATCCAGTGACAGATTTCTATATACCGCATGGTCTTTTTGAACAGATTAGATTGTATGCATATCACGTCTGGCTCAATCAACCCAGATGGGACACTCTTTTGCAAGCAGGTACTGTAGTGCTGCCGATGAAATTGGGTCCTCGGTATTGTCACCTAGCTAATCAGGAACAAGTCCCCAGACAGCTGATATCATGCTAATTGTGAAGACCCTGCTTCCTGAATTGTTCCCAATCCACACCTGTTCAGGAGGGACCAGACACCAAAATGAAAACCAACATCCAAAGACCTTCATGGGTCCTTAGCTTTTTGCAACCCAAGCGCTGCCCAAGGGGAAAAGAAAGAATGTGCATCGATTTTGTGCCAAAAGGAGGAAAGATTTTTAAGCCTCTCCATTCGTCCATGAGCCCAGGAAGCTGAAAATGCCTTGACATTGAAAAGAATCAAAATCTCCATGGCAACAAAGTTGTCATGCCAGAAACATGATCTCAACTTACACAGGCAAGCATCTCAAAACTACAGTGAGTGAGGAAGAAGAACTAAAATTTCAAAATTCTATTGGTGGTGGGGGGAGGGAAGGATGGGAAAGAAAAATAGACCTTTTCTCTCATGGGGCCGAAGATGTCCATTCCTATTTGCCTTCCAATCACATAAAGTAAAAACTTGCCCTCACTCTCAAGCTGCTCTAACCCACACAGGGGAGGCTTCATGCTGTGTCACCAACTCCTGAGTTTCCTGCCGACAGTAAGGGCTTCTCACAGCCCAGCCAACTTTAAGCCCAGATCAAAAGCTTTCTTACCACAAAACAAATCACATTTGACAAAATCAGATCCCTCCTAAGCCACAATTATACATATTGACTTGGCAACCTCCGTTAATGGTGATCTGACCCCCAGTTTAATGTCTTTTGTCATTTCTTTCAAAAGTAATTAGCTCTCTTCTTCGCTTTTTCCTTCCTTGTATGTGGATAAAATGTGAGGAGTGTCTGAAAGTGAGAGAACAAAACTTCCATTTGGCCGATTTCTTCCTTAGATGAGATAGCAGCGTGAAGACTATTAGTGGGTTTTAACCATCTAACCTCTTTCCTGGTCCAGTGAGTTGCCCAGACCTTGGTGGCACAGTACCTAAGGTCAAAGGCTGTTTCCAAGGGTGTGTTTTCTAACATAAAGATGAGTTCATCACTGACAGAACTCAGACTTACTTTACTCAGGGTCTGAGGGTACTCATGAGCATGCCTTTCCTATATTTTTCTTTTCAACGTTTGTGTTGATCTCTGCTTGGGATGACATCCTTCCCAGCTGTGCCCCTTTTTCTTCCTGGTGTCGGTCAGAAGTGTGTACGCTTGATTTCTGAGCACACAGTGGAGGTGAAGTGGTCCTTAATTACCTACATTCAGTGTATGCCACAGGTGTATATGATTCCCAGGGGACGTGGCAGTGTTAAATGGTGTCTGAAGACCTGCAGGGCCTTTATCTTTGTGAAAAAGTTCAGCAGTGAGGAGCTGGGAGGATGCCACTGAGCACATTCATTTCAGTGAGGAAGACTTAGCTTTAGGGAAGTCAGGAGTGGATTTCATCTGCGGTGGAAAACCAGGAAGTTCCTTGACAAGTGCATGGAAGGCTGAATGGGGTAGAGTAGAAGGAAATCATGAAATATTGAGATAAGGGAGTAAATGAATGAATGAATGGAGTATATTAAAAAATATCCAAAACCTGGAGATCAAAAGAGAGTTAAGTTTGTCCTTTCAACATCTTCCTGGGGCAATTTTTAACAAGTCTACTCAATGATCGTTTAATTCTCAAGTAGAATGTACCTGTCATTTGGTTTTGCTATTCATTGGCTCATTAGACCTTCGATATTATGAAGCTACATGTTAACCCATAAATGTTTGCCCAATAGAGTAGACATTACCCCCCAATTTTTATTATCCCCTAAGACATAACTAGTTTTGTATCCACCTAGAAATTTTTTTCTCATAGTCTTTTCTTTCCTCGCTGTGCCATGGCATTTTTATCTGTGAAATCGAGACAATGATAATAATAATGCCTACATGGAGGGTAATTGTGAGAATTAAGTTGATGTGCCTTAAGGGCTTAGAACAGTTATGGCTCATAGTGAGTGCTAAGTATATTGTTGTGGTCTTTAGCTGTATGCTGGTAGGTATAAGCTGCTAACAAAGGTTTGTGAACTAGGCATAGGATCCAACCATTCAGGGAGGAGCCAAGCCTGATCATGACAGTGCTAGGAGCAATTGTTTAGCACCTGGCTGTGAACTTGCTGTTAAAAACACTATACTGAGAAGTCAAATAGAAACCAAGATGTTCTTTGAAATTTCCATGTATATCCGACATTATCCTAGATTTCAAACCAGGTGGAACAGTTTGCTCTTTGGGGTATATTTGCTCTCTTTCCTTTTTTACAATAAAAAGGAAGTTTTAAAGGAGGACATGTAGAAAAAAGGGTTCATTAGACAGGGCTCTAAGTACTTCTAGGCCATTTCAGTGGACAGACAGCACATAAGGCTGTTTTTAGGTGGAGACAAATTATTACTTTATACTGATATTTTTCTATGTAAATTAAAAATTACAACTTTCTAAATTTTATTTTAGAAAACATATGACAAACCCTTCTTAATATCATTAACATAATAGCTTTTGTTTTATTATAATTATACTATGTATGTTTATAGCCTATGTGTGTATTATATATATATGTGTATATGTATACATATACTACTACACACATCCATATACACATCCATATACATGCGTTGTGTATATATTCTATTACATATGGATTGTGTATATATATGTGTGTATATATATATATATATATATATATATACACACACACACATACATACACATACACACATTGGTTTTATATATATATATATAAAAACAATGGATATATCTACCTTTTTCTATATATATTACTGACTCTGTATATATCCAACCATATGTATATAATTAACTCTCTTTATATACACTACTATACTATATACATATGTGTGTATAAAAATACACACAATACATCATTTATATTGTGTATATATGTATATATATGACAAAATGATAAAATCAATATTATCACTAATCACAAATATTAGCTATTCATTATATGGTAATTTGTGTTATCTATGTATACTTTTTTTTTTTAGCTGTTTTGTTTTTGTTTTTGTTTTTGTTTTTGTTTTTGCAGTACGCGGGCCTCTCTCTGCTGTGGCCTCTCCCGTTGCGGAGCACAGGCACCGGACGTGCAGGCTCAGTGGCCATGGCTCACGGGCCCAGCCGCTCCGTGGCATGTGGAATCCTCCCGGACCGGGGCGCGAACCCGCGTCCACTGAATCGGCAGGCGGACCCTCAACCACTGCACCACCAGGGAAGCCCCATGTATACTTTTTATGAGTAGAATTTCTACCTATTTTTACCAGCTATGTGCCAGAGTTTTAGTACAATGCCTGGCACATAGTAGGTGCTCAGTAGGTATTAATGGAAAGATTTGTTATTTACGAATTCATCCAATCTAGTAACTTGCAACTCTTGTTGCATTTTAGAATCACTGAGAAAGCTTGTATTTATTTAATTTATCAATATTCATTCTTGGGTCCCATTCCAGACAATTAATTCAGAATATCTGGGAGGTAGGACTCAGCATCGCTACTTACAAAGCTCTCCTATTTAATTCCCTTTAAGGGCAATGGTTGGCCCTGTGAATGGACCTGTGTTGCATGATGAGTTCTAGACCAATGCATCCCGACTCTTCAACTGTATCTCCTGTCTGGCCTTCCTGATTTGGACTCTAGTTGGGAGAAGGAGGAAGGTCAACTTCCTTTCTGCCTACCTTCATGCTAACCTTGAGCTCAGGCACACGGGTGCCCCCATGAGCAGGATAATGATAATAAATTGAAACAGAGACATCTGTGTCCTGTCGATATCTGTCCATAAACGGGGGAGCTGGCCTATGATCAGACTCACAGCTTCTCCAGAAAAATGCCAAGGAGCTACTGAGGCAGTCATGACCTTCTGCCACTGCACGATTGGGTGGGACTGAGACCAACTCTGGCTCCAGATGCCCTGTGGGAGAGTCTCTATTAAAATCTGCCAACCTGTGTTTCTTATTGAAATGACAAATGTAACTCACTATCCCAGTCTCTCTCTACCCTGCAGTGAGAAGGAGCTTTAGAATGTGCAAGTCTGGTCTCAGTCTGCACATGATGCTTCCAGGCAGGCATTGCTGGTCCCTTTTACAGATTAAAAAAAAAACAAGGTTGACAGCAGGTAAGTGACTTACAGATGCTCATAGAACTTGTAAGTAAACGCCATAGCCAGCATTTGAACTTGGGCAGAATACTTTCCAAACCTCTTTTCTCTCTAATACACCTTCTTAAACCTACGTTAGTAAATCTATTTGCTAATGTGGTTGGGAGCAAAACTGTGGATTTAGATGACTTAGATTTGAATCCAAGCATTTCCCCTTCTTAACCTCATGATGTAAGGCACATTATAAACTTTGCTGAGCCTCAGAAAACCTATCTGAAGACAAAAAGGTAATAATGCTTACCTTGCAGTATCTTTGTGAAGATTAAATAACATAATATGGGTGAAATGCTTTATAAAATTTTTGGCACAGAGAATTCATGAAAAGGCAGTGTTAGTACAAAATTGTCATTGATATTTCCCTGCTGGGTCTTTTTTTTTTTTTTTTTTTTGCAGTACGCCGGCCTCTCACTGTTGTGGCCTCTCCCATTGCGGAGCACAGGCTCCGGATGTGCAGGCTCAGCGGCCATGGCTCATGGGCCCAGACGCTCTGTGGCATGTGGGATCGGACCGGGGCACGAACCCGTGTCCCCTGCATTGGCAGGCGGACTCTCAACCACTGCGCCACCAGGGAAGCCCTCCCTGCTGGGTCTTTGATTAACCGTTCTTTTCCCTTTAGAATACCATTCTTAAATTCCTCTCTCAACAAAAACACGGAACTTACTAAGTTTTAAGTTATTGATTGCATTATACCAGAATACTTGTGATGTGTAGTATGAAACAAACAATAAGTATACAAATCAATCTCACTCTGAATGGAGATTCAAAATCAGAAATTAAAATGTAAACAAATTAAATCATTCTGTACTTTACAAAAACAATATCAATAGCACCTCAACGAATTAGGACTTACTCCAGAATGTAAAGATGGATCAACATTGGAAACTTACTAATGTGATTGACCTCATGTATCAATGGGAAAATACCGTCAAGATTAAATAATGTGAGCTCTCCCAGATCAGTGTACCTCTTGACACTGCATATCAATTTTTTCTTAACTTGAAAAAGTGTTTAGAGTGTTCACTAGGTATGTCAATAAACAAATATCATCAGTTATTTAACATCTTTGAAAACTAAAAAATTCAACTATAGAACAATATATATGCATTATAAATATGATTTAAAATATATCTCTCTAGATATCCAGCATCATATTTGTTAAAGGCATTTCACATGAGCCATTAGTTAAGGGTGTCTGCACTTCCTTCAGTCATATGCTGTAAAGATACACATCCAGCATTTAACCACAGTTATCTCTAGCTGGTAGCATTGCACAATTTTTGTATTTTCTTACTTTTACTTAATAGTGTTTTATATTTTTAATGTTAGAAACATTTATTATATTGTAAAAATTAAATTTATTGAAGGAAAAATCTTGGTAGATTTCATTCTTGCTTATGATAACATGCTATTATAATAATATATTTTGGTAGCTATTTATGTTAGATGCATGAAATATAAAAATAAAGCAAATTAAAAATATTTGTTCACAAAGGCATTTTTTGTTTTTTTTTTTGAGGTATGCGGGCATCTCACTGTTGTGATCTTTCCCATTATGGAGCACAGGCTCTGGACACGCAGGCTCAGCGGCCATGGCTCACGGGCCCAGCTGCTCCACGGCATGTGGGATCTTCCCGGACCGGGGCACGAACCTGTGTCCCCTGAATTGGCAGGCGGACTCTCAACCACTGTGCCACCAGGGAAGCCCCACAAAGGCGTTTTATGATCATCAAAGAAGAATAAGGTGGGTTCAGGGGAACAGTAACCAGTATAACCAGTATTCTTTGAATATCCGTTATGTGCTGGGAAACATGGTTTCATTCTTTTAATGCCCCTCTACCCATTCTTCTCCTGAACACTGCTCTTGGACAGGATCCCAGCACATGGAGATACTCCCTTTCTTCCATTTACCCATTGTGTGCTTATTCAGCACTTGCCTTTAGAGTTTGTTACCTACTCACCAACCCTTCGGTTGAGCTGAGCTGGGATGTGAGTACCACTGAGGTCTGAGGAGCTGGAAAAAGCCACTGGAGAGAGCAAGGATGCTAATGGGTCATCACAGTTGTCTAGAACGAAAGGGGAGAGAGAGAAAATTCCATTAGCAAGAAGTGTTCCATAAAGAGAGAACTCAAAGCATTAACCGCTACCCACTTATTAAATACCTCCTCTGATCAAGGCTGGTACTACTTGTTTCCATGTGCTATTTCATCGACTCCTCACAACAATCCTCAAAGACAGGGGTTAAGTTTCTTTCACAGTTGGGGAAACTCAAGTTCAGAGATGTTAAGTAGTTAGTGTAAGGTCACAACACCAGAAAACAGTGTGGCCACAATTCTTGCTCAGTTTTGTCTAACCCAAAATCCAACTATCCCGCCATTCCTTTGATCAACCACTTGAGCAAAGCCTCAAATTATGGTTAGTGAGTTTCTTCTATAAAAGAGGAGATGGTTTGGGCTTCCCTGGTGGCGCAGTGGTTGAGAGTCCGCCTGCCGATGCAGGGGACACGGGTTCGTGCCCCGGTCTGGGAGGATCCCACATGCTGCGGAGCGGCTGGGCCCGTGGGCCATGGCCGCTGGGCCTGCGCGTCCGGAGCCTGTGCTCCGCGGCGGGAGAGGCCACAGCGGTGAGAGGCCCGCGTACCGCAAAAAAAAAAAAAAAAAAAAAGAGGAGATGGTTTAAAAATGGGGAACATTGTTTAACTACTCTCTCATCTTCAGTCCCTAAGGACTCTTGTAATAGTTTTATCTAGAGGGACAGAATATCTTAGAATGTCTCACTCCTAGTTGTGTGAAAGTCTTTGGAAAATGAGTTATTGATTTTAATAATTCATTTCTATTCTATGAAGTAGTAGAGAATCGCCCCCAGCCTTCCCTAAATGTGGTAGGTATATGTCCTAAGACTTCTTTGATGCTGACCAGATGTGGGACAGTGTGGAGCCATAGGCAGAGATGAGGTCTTGACAATGTAGATATGCTCCTCTGATTGCCCTGACCATCCAATCTCATGTCCAGGACTCTGCTCTTCACAGAGCATATTGGAGCTTGTAATCATTCATTTATTTGTTTGCATCCTCCAATAGGTAACATGCACTTTGTGGGATCTTAGCAAATAATCCGGCATATAATAGGCTTTCAATAAAGGTTTACTTAAAGAAAGAAATGGTGAGTAAAGGAAGGAAATAATCAATCAATCCACCTAACAGTACCAACACTCTTACCATTTTTCCATTTTGTATTGATTGATCTTAAAGAATATTGCAAAATGTGTTCATGAAATCTAGACATACCTCACTCAAAACAAATTTGAAACGTGTTATTCAGTTTGAATGTCAACTTCATGGTGTCAAATGCTCTCAGGAAGAGCTGAGTTGACATTCTTAAAAGAAAATGTACATAGGATTATGAGGTTGCTTGCTTACACAGCAAATTCTTAGGGAGCAGTATTTCATCTAATTGCAGGAAAATTAATTAGAAACATAAGGATTGAATTTTTATTTGTTCAATGTGTTAAAAAAATCAACTGGCAAAATATATTTTGAGTTTTTCCCAATCAAAAATGTTTGAAAAATATTTTGAGGCATTTAACAAACACAAAATAGAGCCAGATCCTCACTGAGGAGGAATAACACAAAAATCAGAGCAAGGGAAAAAAATCAGAGCAAGGGCACCTCGGTAGTTATGGTCATTCTGAGAATAGAAAACAGAACTCAGGGCCACTTTACCCCAGGCCTAAGATGCAAGTGAGAGGGGTTGCATGCACCCTTCCAACACAATTGTTTGGGAACATGAATTTGTTACTCTATTTATATGTTAGGAAACAATACGAACATAATGGAAATCTTCCATTTGCTTATGCTAGTTTCATCATCAGGAAACAGGTAAATATCAAAGCTTGAACCCAACTGGACTGAGCCCCAGAAGAATACACCACACACACACACACACACACACACACACACACAACACAAACCACACACACCAAGCACCACAAAGTATTTCTCTTCCCAGCCATGTTATGAGCATCAGCTACCCACGTCTGTAGTTACAGCTACCATCCAATTTCAGATAATATCCCTCCACCCCTACCCAATAACTCACAACCCTCCTAACACCCACTTCCACAAGCAAACTGAAGATCTTTTAAAAGTCAAGTATCATAATTATTATAGTATTTATGTATTTCTTAAACATATAACATGTATAAAACTCTGCTATCATTTTTTTCAATAATTTTTCTTGAAGTATATTGATTTTACAGTGTTGTGTTAATTCCTGCTGTATAGCAAAGTGATTCAGTTTTATATATATATATATATATATATATATATATATATATATATATATATATTCTTTTTCATATTCTTTTCCATTATGGCTTATCATAGTATATTGAATATAAGTTTCTGTGCTATACAGTAGGACCTTATTGGTACTGCTACTGTTTTTTTTTTTTTTAATTGGTTGCTGATGACATTTTTGAGTATTGTGCTCCTAACCCTATTTTTTTCCCCCCAGGTAGAAATTGAAGTAACCTAATCATTTCAATTTAATTTAGTCCAATAAATATTTATAAGGTCCTACTTTATGCTTGACCTTGAATAGACATTGGGATACATTTGAGTAAAATTGAGTGTCAGACTTCAAGGAGCTCAGAGACCATTGAAAAATATGAAGATATAAATAAGTCAATAAATGGATGGGATAGTTGAGGAGAATTTTCACCAACATTACATCCAAGCCAGTTACATGAGTACCTAACTGGTCAGACGTCCAGGTAAGTGCTCTTTCCCGTCTCCTCCAGTCTTATGCAGTCCCCTTTTCCACCAGGCACTGGCCTCGGGGAGAATTAAGCTTCCAACCACACTGGCCTTCTGACGTCAGCTGCTATTTCCCCACTGCCCAGTTCCTCTTGTGAAATGTTCCTTCTTTGTATCTCCATTTATGGGGTCAGTGTTTCCATTTTGGAAATTGGTAAAGCCATCGGAAACAATCTGTGCTAATGGAAAGGTCCAGAGAGGATTCTTCAGAGCTCCTTTTCCCATGGACCCTGGACATTGCAGTGGCCTTTAGAGAACATGTCTGAGCTTTTGCTTCCCTATCCCTAAAAGTGATAAGAATGGGAAAGTTTCCAATCAGAAAGAAAGACCACCCCCTCCTCCCTGGCCAATAGGTAGAGATCCCTCTCTCTTCTCTACGTCAGGTGAACAAACCTGACAAGTCACCTAAACTGAGAGTAGACCAGGACTCAAATTGGTAATCCAATTATCCATAGTGGTTGGGAATTAAGAATTTGTCCATATAAGCATTCTCAATGCAAAATGTGTATTACTTTTAAACCTGTCCTATTCTTAAAGCAGAGGAGAAAAAATCTAGCATAAATGAGGACAGTACAGTTGACACAACACGGGTTTGAACTGTGAAATTTGAACTGTGACACTTATGCCAGATTTTTTTTCAATAAATATGTTGTACAGTGGTATAGGATCCGTGGTTGGTTGAAAACAGGATGAGGAACCTCGGATTTTTCACTATGTTGGGGGTAGGTGTCCCTCAGCCCACGTCGTTCAAGGGTGAGCTGTAATTAATTTTTTAAAAATTCCTGATTTGGGAAGGCCGGGGATAGTGGATGGTGTCAGGATGACTAAGACTGAGAGATCCTTGTTCTAGACTGGTTTCTTCTCTTGCCTTGGTGACTCCAGGTAACACATCCCAATGCACTAAGCTGTATCTCCATTGTCTCCATTGTCCAAAATCGAGAGAATCATCTCTGCCACATCTAGCCATAGAATCATTTCAAAGATGGAATGAGAAGAGATGGAAAAAGTCCCCCTTTAAAGGATAAAGCACAGAATAAACCCAGGAAGTAGTATGTGCATTGTCTGTAATATCTGCTTGCAATCCAGAGCAACCATTTTCAACAATTTTATTCCTGGGATCTCGTGTGTATGTTACAAATCGTGCACAAGAATTGATATCACCAAAAGCTCTTTTGCACTAAAGGTTTGTGGTCAACCTGATGAGAAGGAGGATAGGAAGTATGGGAGAGGGGAAGGGGTGAAGACACACAGGAGAGTGAGGGTGGCATTGCCTCCCCTCTGTGGATTGGCAGCCTTCCTGAAACGGGGCCGACATTGCACCAAACACATGGCTAGGAAGCAAAGACACAAAGTACCATCTGCTCCACCATCCCTGCAGGCTTTAAATAAGCAGACCCATGTTGTTGTTAAATTTTAGGAACCACTCACATCTCAGCCTTCTGACAGTGTGTTTGCAAGCTAAATCCATCAGTCAGTTCTTCCAGAAGTGTGGTGGATGTTTATTCGTATTTACATAAGGAAAGAGGAAAGGGTGAAGAAATTCTGGGAGGGAGAGAGAAGTTTGAAGTTTAGGAAAAACATAAGGCGGGACTAGAAGTCAGGCTTCCGATGGAACACAGAACCTGGAGAAACCATGATGATTTTTCCAGAAATGAACCGCACTCCACAGATGCAATGGCATAGTAGAATATTTTCAAAATATTTCCTTAAAAAGCCAATTCATAGGCTTTTTCTCTCAAAGATGTGTTGCAGAAATCAGGGGAAATTAAAAGCCTATCTAAAAATGCAAACCTTTTCTCACATTATTACTGTCCAATCTTCTTTGACAAATAACTGCCACCTTGTTTTCCTTTACACCCTGAAGCCCACCTCCAAACCCACCCCTTGCCCAGGCAGATAAAAATCCAGACCTATCAGTGGGTGTTGAATAACCCCAGTCCTATTTGCAAATGACTTAGCCCCACATTCATAGACTAAGATGATGTCAAAACCAGAAGGAACCTCTGAAATTGTGGCATTCAAGCCCTCCCTTCACTTTACAAATGAGGACCTCAGGGTTGAAGGAGATGACAAGCCTGCTCAGGATTAGTTAGTTAATTAATAGACTGGCCTGGATGGAAACTCAGGTTTCCTCAATCCCAGGTGGTGACCACTAGGTCAGAATCACCTGCCGCCTGTGCATAAATCTGGTAATCATTAGTTATATCATTCTTCATAACATTTGTTTTAACAAATGACTTATTTTTTTGCAAAAGGAAGGGCATGGTTTTATTTCCTGGATAACGGAAAAATGTTGAAGAATAGTCTATAATTTTCAAAAGAATTTGAATTTCTTACTTTTCTTTGCCCTTCTTTATTTCTTCATTTGACACTCTCTTACCCACCAAAAAAGGGGTAAAGAAAAAACAACCCACAAAGGCAGGATGAAAGATAAAAAAGAAATGTATTTGTTTTCTGATTAATATTTGTATGCATATTCAAGACCAGCATTTTCTTTGATATTTTCAATCTGAAGAAGTGGGGGATAATTTTTCCCTTAATATACATGTACAGTTAAATACTAAAGGCCTTCTTTCACCTTAGTTAAAAGGTAAAGGCACAAAAGACAATTCTGAGTAAATACGATATTTACACAGCTTCTTAGAAATAATAATTGACTCTTTAAGATGATTCCACTTTAAGTAACATTTTTGGTTGTCAGTGCATATTTTTATTCATTATTATTAGAATGCCAATGGAGTTACAGATGGTAACTGAAGTTAAATTGTGAGCATCGCCTTGATTACCAGAGTAAATTGTCTGTATATGGGGATTTGGAGCTTAAGGGATTCATTTGTATTTATAGGTGAGATAAAATTCCTCTTAGCATTGCACACTTAATGGCCCACTTTGTTTGAAAGACATAAAGCATGTGTTTCGTGTAGTGCCTACAATGAGGCTTAGAAGTGGCAACTCACGCTTTTAGCTTCATTTATTTTTCCCCTTGTTACCTATAATTTCACTTAGCAAACAACAAAAATAAATACTCTAATACTACTCTTGACTCTGACCCCGTCCCTATTTTCCACCATGAAATCCTAAAAGATAAATTACTCCATGATGCACAGACCAAGAAACATGACTCTCTAAAATGAGTCATGAAAAGAAGGTCAAATCTTCTCCATCCTGACATCCATCTCCACCATAATGCAGTGCTACTTGCCTTTTGAGTATCTGCTGGATACACATGGTCGTGCTCTGCTGTGGGAAGACAGAATTCAAGCCAAAGACATAGACCCTGAGCTCAAGGAGCCAAGCATTTACTCTGGGTTGAAAGATAACTCATGTATTTTTTTAAAAGCTCCTTACGTGTATGAACGATTATATGCAGGAGACCTTTGGCTTGGGATACAGGAACGCTGGGTCTTCTTCTTCCTTCACTGTGAATGTGCTCTCAATTTTACCTTCCTGTGCTTCAGCTCCCTCCTCTGCGAACGGCGCAGGTGATCGTTCATTTGTTTGATCAACAAACTTTAACTGGGCGCATTCTAGGTATCAGAGTTTCTGTCAGGCTTTTGAGGTAGTAAAAGCAGTTGTAACCAATTCCTCCAACGTAGTGGAGACGGACACACCCTTCACTGCTCCACAGCTGTGACTGGTGATGGAGGAGTCAGGGCACCCCAAAGGGGAGGTGGTCCTGTCTAGGGATTAACAAGGGTGCTCTGGGGTTCTTTCTAGGCTTTTAAAATCATTCTATTCAAGATTTTAGGAGAGACTTGTTTGGAGGTACTGATCTTCACTTGTAAGTGACTTCCTGGGACTTGACCATAATCAAACCCACTGAGAACAATAACAAAGCAGCAGAGGCAGCTATAATTCTTTCCTGCCCCTGGGGCAGCTCCCCTTCTAGGTGGTCAGCTGTCCCTGCCGCGCAGCCAGCAGGAGAAATCACTCATACTGGATGGGTGAGCAGCCTACAAGTTTCTCTGTTCATTTCACACTCTAGTCTATGTTCAAACTGGTCTTTGAACCAAGGTCTGTGTGACTTTGTGCACATCTTCTGTCTGAAAACCTGCTTCCCATCCCTAAAATGGTGGCAGGAAAGCCTCATAGTCTGGCAAAGGCCAGTCTCCCATGTGATTATCTTGTGTGAGTTTAGCTCTTTCCTTCTTGGATTTTCAAGAACATCTGTACACGGAGGTCCCATAATTAGCCCAAAGACAATGGCTTCAAAGTATACTTCCCCAAATTTCTTTCCTCTCAGATTACACTTACTGCCACTGATGGATTTTTTTTTTTTTTTTGGATTCTCAGTTTAGGGATATCATGCTCACAGTTGATCGCTTTGTTCTGTATTTCTCTTCTATCCTTAAATCTAATTTATCAATTACTTAATCTGATTTTTTTAAAAAATGTTTCTTAAGCCCCTCAGATGGGAGGCATATGATATACTAATCATGTGTGGAATATAAAGCATCATCTTGAGCAGGAATTTTTTTTAACTACAGTACTTAACATCTGGGACTATGTATATGTCCAATAAATCCTTGTTGAGGGAAACGGTGAAAGTTACAAGTGTTACCATTTTTTGTTGTTGTTGTTGCTTGCAAAGATCTCTTAGATTTATACTCTATTTTTTTCCCTCCCTTGCCCACTACTTGATCCTAGTTCATGCTTTTAAATGTCATGTTATGATTTTATAAGTCTGCTGAGTTAACACTGGGCTCTACTATCATTGAAGCATTCTTTCTAAAACACTGTTTTCAATATATTTTCTTCCCCATGACTTATTAGGCATGTCAGCCTCAATTTGGCTTCCAGAAGTAGCATCATGAAACTGAAAGAACAAAGAGGGAGTTATTAACATAAAACAGGTCCAAACTGAGCATAAGGCAGGGTGTCACTGATGAGGGGGTCACAGGATGATCAAAGAGTCAGAAAGTAACATCCAACAAGCGGACATCAGGAGTACAGGGCTTGTTGTTGGGATACGCTTTGGTCAGGGGACCATGCCCTCCAAAAGAATCATTCAAGATTGTGAAATTCAAATACGCTAAAGCTATCAGTTCTTTAGGATTATGGATGGTTCTTCTTAGCTTAAATGAATTAGCTAGAAGACATGAAATCTTGGATGTGTAGAAAAGATAAAAATCATAGATGAAAAGGCTTAGAAATTTCTGGAATATGAGAAGCTGAGATTGGTGGCTGGATTACTAGGGATGGTTTTAGAAGAGACTGATAAGGAAAAAGCAAATCTTTGAAACAATGAAATTTTATCTATTTAAAAATTTCCTAAATCCAACTTTGTTTCTATACACTCCTGTACACTTCTCCCCATATCCACCCATCAATATTCCATGCAATACACAGACAAACATGCATACACACAAACACACACACACACACACACACACACCATTATAAAGTAGAGCCATATCAGTTTCAGAATTTACTGGATTTTTAAGCAAAGCTAAATACATGAACAAATGGGATGCATGATACATGATAAGCTTACAATGATAAGATTGGAAAAATGGGGAAAATAAGGTTAAAAACTTTAAAAAATTGCAAGAAGGAAGAAGGTATTTTTACTTGGTGCATGGTTCAAATGATTATGCATAGGATATTAAAATGAAGGAAAGGCCACAATTGGAGAATTGTAAAGATAGTGCTTCTGTCGATTCAGTGCTCATCAGAGTTGAGCATTTCTTTCCTTGAGCTGTGTCTCTCAAGTAGATATCTATTCTTTTTTGAATACACTGGAGCTAAACTTCCAATAGCTAATAGCCTGTATTGAGTGGTTCTAAATTACACTGAAAGTCCTGGCTATTCAGGAAACTACAATCTTCACGTGCAGCTCGATCAATCCATATACATTTATAAAACCCTCTTCATCTCTAGTGGGTCTAGGCATAGAGCTCCTAAAGGAAATACTACAGTCTCTGAGTGTCATCAACCTACTCATGAGAATTTAGGAAAAATGCCTGATTGAAAAGGTAGGCTTGAGTTGGAGACTGGCCAGCTGGCTGATAGCACAACCCCATGAGGGTCAATGCCAACCACTTATGAGTGGATGGGAAAAACATGTATTGATAATTCAAACAAATATTGATTCTTATTGGTCTTTGTAGGTGAGAAAATAATGTCAGCTCAGGGACAGCAGCAGTGGTACTTAAGATCATAATCTGGCTCTGTGTGTGTGTGTGTGTGTGTGTGTGTGTGTTTTCTGGACCAATTGGAGACTGCAGTATATCTGGAAAGAGGCAGACATTGGAGCCCAGCCCAGTCTGAATTCAGATCCTGACTCTACAGCTTACTAATTATATGTCCTTTGGGAAGTTTTTTAATCTCAGTCTTCTCTGTGTATAATGGGGATCATAACTATATCCAGGCTTGTCGTAAGAACAAAAAGAGACAATTCATGTTAAATATTTAACCCAGTGATTGGCACAAGACTGGATACACGTTAGTTTCCTTTATTTTCTGTCCTTCTTTCTTTCTTAGATTCAAGCTCATCATCTCCAGCCATTGCTTTTTAAAAAATGATCTTTCTTATACCCTCTGCTATGCCTTTTTTTACTTTGTCCATCCAGATGGTTTTAAGACTGTTTCTTTATCAGCTCTTCAGGGTACATAGGATAATTCTGCACCAAGAGCTATTCTGTTTATGCGTTGCGTATGCTCCAAGACAAAACACAGTACACTTTCTAAGTTTTATCACATTTTTTCTTGGATGCATTTAATAGTTCTTAAGCACAATGTGCCAGGCATCATGCTATCTGGTCCACAGACTGTTGAGCCTAAAAGGGAACAGGAAGCACAGCTCTTATATAACATTACGAGGGATGAGGCTGTAGAAAACGTTTGGATTTCTTTCTAGTCCTTATAATTTATGTATTAAAAAAATCTTGTGACATGTTAAGTAGGGCCTTCCATGTTTGTGTTTTTGGATTATAAGCTTAAAAAGCTGGGAAACACTGCTTTGGGTGAGACGGTCACATCAATTTTTATTTTAGAAAGTTTGCTCTGATTTCAGGGAGGAGACTGGAGCGTGTGTACTTGTGTGCATGTCTGGGGTGAGGATGGGGGGAGGAGAATGAGGGTAAAAGACTGGTGACAAGAGGACCCATTCAAAGCCTATAGAAATAGTAAAGAAGAAATCATAAAGGCCTGAACTAAAACAATGGTAATTGGGATGGGGAGAAGGCAAGGCAATTAGTTATAGAAGAATCATCATTGCCTGCTGATTTGAACGGGACGTAAGAATGAAGGATCATGTCAAGATTTCTGGCTTCAGTGACTCTCTATTATGTTATCCTGGAGATTTGGGAAGCTCAAAAATTGGTTTCTAAAATTAACAAATTTAAATCAAGCAAAAGAGAGACAATGAATGAATCACATCAAAATGATGTCCAAATGATACTTAAGACTCCTCATCTTTCTTTTAGATAAATATAATAAGTAGTATCAGGGGAGTAAAATATATATATGTATGTATGAATGTGTGTATATATCTATCTCAGATGGTAAGTCATAAGACGTTATAAAGAGATGTATTCTTTTTTTTCATATTCTTTTCCACTATGGTTTATCACAGGATATTGAATATAGTTCCCTGGGCTCTATGTAAGACCTTGTTGCTTATCCATTCTCTATATAATAGTTTACATCTGCTAGTCCCAAACTCCAAATCCATCCCCCCCACCCATCCTCACCCTTGGCAACCACAAGTCTGTTTTCTATGCCTGTTTCTGTTTCATAAGTAAGTTCACTTGTGTCATATTTTAGATTCCACCTACAAGTGATATCATGTAATATTTGTCTTTCTCTGTCTTGCTTACTTCACTTAGTATGATAATCTGTAGGTCCATCCATGTTGCTGTTAATGGCATTATTTCATTCTTTTTTATGGCTGAGTAATATTCCATTGTGTATATATACCACATCTTCTTTATCCATGCATCTATCAATGGACACTTAGGTTGCTTCTATGTCCTGGCTATTGTAAATAGAGTGGCAATGAACATTGTGGTACATGACTCTTTTTGAATTATGGTTTTCTCAGGGTATATGCCCAGTAGTGGGATTGCTGGGTAGTATGGTAGTTCTATTTTTAGCTTTGAAAGGAACCTCCACACTGTTCTCCATAGCGGCTGTATCAATTCACATTCCCACCAGCAGTGCAGGAGTGTTCCCTTTTCTCCACACCCTCTCCAGCATTTATTGTTTATAGATTTTTTGATAATGGCCATTCTGACTGGAGTGAGATAATACCTCATTGAAGTTTTGATTTGTATTTTTCTAATAATTAGTGGTGTTGAGAATCTTTTCATGTGCCTCTTGGCCATATGTATGTCTTCCTAGGTGAAATGACTATTTAGGTCTTCCACCCACTTTTTAACTGGATTGTTTGATGTTTTTTATAATGAGCTCCATGACCTGTTTGCATATTTTAGAGATTAATCCTTTGTCTGTTTTCTTCATTTGCAAATATATTCTCCCATTCTGAGAGTTATCTTTTTGTCTTGTTTATGGTTTCCTTTGTTGTGCAAAAGCTTTTAAGTTTAATTAAGTCCCATTTTTTAATTTTAGTTTTTATTTCCATTACTCTAGGAGGTGGATCAAGAACGATCTTGCAGTGGTTTATGTCAAAGAGTGTTTTTCCTATGTTTTCCTCTAAGAGTTTTATAGTGTCTGGTCTTACATTTAAATCTTTAATCCATTTGGAGTTTATTTTTTTTGTATGGTGTTAGATAGTGTTCTAATTTCATTCTTTTACATGTAGCTGTCCAGTTTTCCCAGCACCACTTGTTGAAGAGGCTGTCTTTTCTCCATTGTATGTTCTTGCCTCCTTTTTCATAGGTGTATGGGTTATCTCTGGGCATTCTATCCTGTACCAATGATCTGTTTTTGTGCCAGTACCATACTGTCTTGATTACTGTAGCTTTGTGGTATAGTATGAAGTTGGGAAGCCTGATTCCTCCAACTCCATTTTTCTTTCTCAAGACTGTTTTGGCTATTCTGGGTCTTTTGTGTTTCCATATGAATTGTAATATTTTTTGTTCTAATTCTTTGAAGAATGCCATTGGTAGTTTGATAGAGATTGCATTGAATCTGTAGATTGCTTTGGGTAGTACAGTCATTTTCACAATATTGATTCTCCCAATACGAGAACATGGTATATTTCTCCATCTGTTTATGTCATCTTTGATTTCTTTCATCAGTGTTTTATAGTTTTCTGAGTACAAGTCTTTTGCCTCCTATGGCAGGTTTATTCCTAGGTGTTTTGTTCTTTTTTTTGCAATGGTAAATGGGAGTGTTTCCTTAATTTCTCTTTATGATTTGTCATTGTTGATGTATGGGAATGCCAGAGATTTCTGTGCATTAATTTTGTATCCTGCAACCTTACCAAGTTAACTGATTATTTCTAGTTGTTTTCTGCTGGCATCTTTAGGATTTTCTATGTATAGTATCATGACATCAGCAAACAGTGACACTTTTACTTCTTCTTTTCCAATTTTTATTCCTTTGATTTCTTTTTCTTCTCTAATTACCATGGCTAGGACTTCCAAAACTATGTTGAATAAGTGTGGTGAGAGTGGACATCCTTGTCTTGTTCTTGATCTTAGTGGAAATGCTTTCAGAATTTCCACCATTGAGTATGATGCTTGCTATAGGTTTGTCATATATGGCCTTTGTTATGTTGAGGTAGGTTCCCTCTATGCCCATTTTCTGGAGAGTTTTTATCATAAATTGGTGTTGAATTTTGTCAAAAGCTTTTTCTGCATCTATTGAGATGATCATATGGTTTTTATTCTTTAATTTGTTAATGTGGTGTATCACTTTGATTAACTTTCATATATTGAAGAATCCTTGCATCCCTGAGATAGATCCCACTTGATCATGGTGTATCATCTTTTTAATGTGTTGTTGGATTCTGTTTGCTAGTATTTTGTTGAGGATTTTTGCATCTATGTTCACCAGTTATATTGGTCTATAATTTTCATTTTCTGCGATATCTTTTTCAGGTTTTGTATAAGGGTGATGATGACTTCATAGAATGAATTTGGGATTGTTTCTCCCTCTGCAATTTTTTGGAAGAGTTTGAGAAGGATAGGGGTTAGGTCTTCTCTAAATGTTTGACACAATTTGCCTGTGAAGCCCTCTGGTCCTGGACTTTTGTTTGTTGGAAGATTTTAAGTTACAGTTTCAATTTCATTACTTCTGATAGACCTGTTTATATTTTCTAGTTCTTCCTTGTTCCGTCTTGGAAAATTTTACCTTTCCAAGAATTTGTCCATTTCTTCATGGTTGTCCATTTTTTTGGCATATAGTAATTTGTAGTAGTCTCTTATATAATCCTTTGTATTTCTGCAGTGTCAGGTGTGTTTTCTCTTTTTACATTTCTAATTTTATTGATTTGCATCCTCTCCCTTTTTTCTTGATGAGTCTAGCTAAGGGTTTATCAATTATGTTTATCTTCTCAAAGAACCAGCTTTTAGTTCTATTGATCTTTGCTATTGTTTTCTTCGTTTCTAGTTCATTTATTTCTGCTCTGATCTTTATGATTTCTTTCCTTCTACTGACTTTGGGTTTTCTTTGTTCTTCTTTCTCTCGTTGTTTTAATTGTAGGGTTAGATTGTTTATTTGAGATTTTTGTTGTTTCTTGAGGTGAGATTGAATTGCTATAAACTTCCCTCTTAGAATTGCTTTTGCTGTGTCCCATAGGCTTTGGGTCATCGCGTTTTCATTGTCATTTTTTTCTAGGTATTTTTAAACTTCTTCTTTGATTTCTTCAGTGATCTCTTGGTTATTTAGTAGTGCACTGTTTAGCCTCCATGTATTTGTGCTTTTTACAGATTTTTTCCTGTAATTGAGTTCCAGTCTCATAGCATTGTCCTCAGAAAAGATGCTTGATATGATTTCAATTTTCTTAAATTTTCTGAGGCTTGATTTGTGATCCAAGATATGATCTATCCAGGAGATGTTCCATGTACACTTGAGAAGAAAGTGTATTCTGCCACTTTTGGGTGGAATGCTCCGTAAATGTCAATTAGATCTATCTGGTCTATTGTGTCATTTAAAGCTTGTGTTTCCTTATTTATTTTCATTTTGGATGATCTGTCCATTGGTGTAAGTGGTGTGTTAAAGTTCCCTACTATTATTGTGTTACTGTTGATTTCTCCTTTCATGGTTGTTAACATTTTCCTTATGTATGGAGGTGCTGCTATGTTGGTTGCATAAACATTTATAATTGTTATATCTTCTTGGATTTATCCTTTGATCATTACATAGTGTCCCTCCTTATCTCTTGTAACAGTCTTTATTTTAAAGTCTATTTTATCTGCTATGAGTATTGCTAATCCAGCTCTCTTTTGATTTCCATTTACATGGAATATCTTTTTCCACCCCTTCACTTTCAGTCTGTATGTGTCCCTAGGTGTGAAGTGGGTCTCCTGTAGACAGCATATATATAGGTCTTGTTTTATATCCATTCAGCCACTTTACGTCTTTTGGTTGGGGCATTTAATTCATTTACATTCAAGGTTAATATCAACATGTATGTTCATATTATCATTTTCTTAATTGTTTTGGATTTGTTTTTGTGGGTCTTTTTCTTCTCTTGTGTTTCCTGCTTAGAGAAGTTTCTTTAGCATTTGTTGTAAAGCTGGTTTGGTTGTGATGAATTCTCTTAGCATTAGCTTGTCTGAAAATCTTTTGATTTCTCCATCGATCTGAATGAGATCCTTGTTGGGTAGAGTAATCTTGGTTGTAGTTTTTTCTCTTTCATCACTTTAAGTATATCCTGCCACTCCCTTCTGGTCTGCAGAGTTTCCACTGAAAAATCAGCTGATAACTTTTTGGGGATGGCTTTGTATATTATTTTTGTTTTTTCCTTGCTGCTTTTAATATTTTTTCTTTGAATTTAATTTTTGTTAATTTGATTAGTATGTGTCTTGGTGTGTTTTTCCTAGGGTTTATCCTGTATGGGACTCTCTGTGCTTCCTGGACTTGGGTGACTATTTCCTTTTCCATGTTAGGGAAGTTTTCAACTATAATCTCTTCAAATACTTTCTCAGACCCTTTCTTTTTTTCTTCTTCTTGGACCCCTATAACTTGAACATTGGTGTGTTTAGTGTTGTCCCAGGGGTCTCTGAGATTGTCTTCAATTCTTTTCTTTCTTTATTCTGCTCCTCGACAGTTATTTCAACTGTTTTGTCTTCCAGCTCACTTATTCGTTCTTCTATCGCAGTTATTCTGTTATTGATTCCTTCTGGTGTATTTTTATTTCAGTTATTGTGTTGTTCATCTCTATTTGTTCTTTAGTTCTTCTAGATCTTTATTAAACATTTCTTGTATTTTCTCAATACATGCCTCCATTCTGTTTCTGAGATTCTGAATCAATTTTACTATCATTACTCTGAATTTTTTTTCAGGTAGATTGCCAATTTCCTCTTCATTTATTTGGTCTTGTAGATTTTTACCTTGCTCCTTCATTTGTGACTTTTTTTTTTTTGCCATCTCATTTTTTTTTTTTTTTCTGTTTATGAGTGGGATTGTGTTTCTGTCTTACTGGTTGTTTGGCCTGAGGCTTCCAACGCTGGAGTTTGTAGGCTATTGGGTAGAGCTGGGTCTTCATGCTGAGATGAGGAACTCTGTGACACCTCACTGTGATGAATATTCCCTGAGGTCTGAGGTTCTCTGTTAGTGTAGTGGTTCGTACTCAGAGTTCCCACAGCAGGAGCTTCAGCCTGACCCTGGGCTCGACCAAGATTCCGCAAGCCACCTGTGCTCAGTTGTTGCTGGGTGCTGCTTAATTACCAGAGAGTTTCTGTCAAGGATTTTTAGCCCTCTTTGAGTCTAGACCTGTTATCTGAGCGGGATCTCTCTTTTCAGAACACAGATTCTTTCAAGACCCAGACAAAACTGTTTGTTTTTTGCTGTGCTTGAGGTTTGAATCACTCACTAATCTTTCTGGCCATGTCTTATTCATCCAGCTCTGGGGAATTCCTGAACCAGGTCTGTTTTGCCAGACAGGCAGCAAGCCAAATGCTGAGTTGTCGAGGTTTGGCAAGGCAGCCAAGGGAGGAGACTGGTGAGCATGCCTCACACCTACCTCTCCAAAGCAATGGCTTGGGGATGCATTCATAATTGCCAAAAGAGAGGTGAGCAATGAGCACTATATTCAGCAAAAAAGAAATATTCCGTTGACCTGAGGAATGTAACTCCCCATGCCTTCAGAATGAAACTTTAGTTCCTTGCTTCTGTATATCTCTTCACGATCAGACTCTTGGTCACTTTCCTTTGGACATTCCTTACTGTTCAGTCTGTGCTCACACTTGCCAAATTCCTGGCAGCTTTCAGGGAACACTGTGTCACCGCTCTGTGTCCCTCCATATGTGACTCTGTCCTGAATATCTCCTGCGTTGCCTTCCTCTTGCTCACCCATCAGCCCCTGCTCCCTGTACAGAATGCAGTTCCTCCCATAAGCATGCATTGATCCCTCCAGGCAGAGAGAACCACTTTCTCCTTTTGGGGTCTTTACTGTCCCATATGTCCCTCCCTAGGAGGAACTGTCACAGTGATGGGCTTGTGTTTTCATGATGTTGTCACACATCTGACCCCCAGCTTTTGTGAGGGGGGGCCATGTCTTACTTATCTTTCTACTGTCATTGCTGTTCCCAGTGATGATCACAGATCGGTTGTTCAATCATTGTATGTTAAGTAGAATTTTAGATAAATAGAGGACAGTCTTAAATTGAGATTAAAAATATGGGTAGGAACTGAGCAGTTCTCAAAAATTGGAACTCTCTGGGCAACACTAAAGAGAGTTGTTTGCCCAAGTCACACAGGGGAGGGAAATCAAGACTGTGAGTGCTTGCAGGGAACTATATTCAATATCCTATTATAAACCATATGGAAAGGAATATTTAAAAAATAATGTATTGATATATATATATATACACATACATACATACATATATGTATAACTGAATCACTTTGCTGTACACATATAACTGAATCACTTTGCTGTACACCAGAAATTAACACAATATTGTAAATCAACTATACTTCAACTAAAAATAAAAAAAATAAAAAGACTGAGTGACTGAAGAGAATTTTGATGAATCATCATTATTATTTTTATATTTGTACAATTTCCAAATACAGACTTTACTTGATCTTCGGAAAAAAGCATCTCAGGCATGTAGGACAGTCATAACGGTGATTGTCTGACAGATGAGGACACAGTTATCAGCACCACACAGGTATTGGCTGGGAAGCCAATGTACCTGGTCTAACCTTAGACACCCTCATTTGTAGGTAGAAAACCCAAATCTCTGAGAGTGTTGGGCATGAACCTTGACACATGGAGGGGAACCTGACTGTAAGTCTGAGTGTCCAAGCTCTGACAGGTCTGGAGTGTGAAGCAGGATGAAAAGGCCCAAGCTCTGGGTCCCAACGCCCTGCTTGTACAGTCTGTCATTCTACGGACCAACTTGGTGAATCCAGGCAAATCCATTTCCTTTTCTGTGCAGTAGTTTCCTCCCTGGAAATAGAGCTGATGTTGTCTGTTCTCCAAAGAGGAGTTGTGACAAATGAGGAGTATTATGAGCCACCAAGAGACAAAACAGTGGTTGGCACATATGAAGTGCTCAATCAATGGGGTGAAATATACTAATTATATGTATTAACTTATGTATTAACTATAACATTATAATTATGATTATCCTTAGGCCTCTGTAAAGTAAGGAAATTATGTTTTGAGACTACACAAATTTGAATCCTAAAACTGAGAAGTAAAAACATTTTCAGTTCCCAATGACTATCCTCCTTAATTTATTGCTAGGCCACTCTTGGTCTGGCTTTCTGTATTTGGGGGATGGGAACTACGTAGAGGTGGCCAATAAGTGGTATGAGTGCCCTCCCCTTACCAGGAGTTTCTCTGTAACTGAAATGGATGGCTTGGCTTATGTGTCTTCTCACTGAAGGGAGGGAATCAGACAGAGTTCAGGGCTAACTCCCAAATCTGGCCCTTTTGGTCATTTGTTTGTATGCTCTTACTCAAGCAAAATTGATTCCAGCTATGGTTCTAGAGAGAAGACAGTTTAATACATGCAGATAAGTATTAATTATTCTGAGATCCTCAGATTATCAGATTTCAATTTTGGAAATGCCACCTTTATTAGAACTCAATAAAAATCCTGGATATAATTTACTGGATCAAACTCTAGAGAATGTTTGCTTGTCAAGACAGATGAAGGGATAGGTTACACCAGACAATTTATTCCACCAATTGTTTCTGTGGTCCAGAGAGTTTACCCATCTGTTATCAAATATAATCCTGTAGGACTCTGTGAAATGACCCACCAGGCACTCAAATATAATGATATTTTGAGACACTTCAAGCCTCTAGACAATGATTTTTTTGGGACAGGCTAAAAATAAAAGCATGTTCCAGGCAAAATGCTTCAGAATGTTCTACTTTTCCTTGTAAAACACTCTTCTTGCTCATCCTGAATTATCATTGTGATTCTTAAGCAAACGTTGGCTGTAACTCTGAAGCTATAAAATGCTATAAAGTTTACGTGGACATGTCCAGGTATTCGGTACTGTAATTTAAAAGCATCAATAAAGTTTGAGTTGTGTTCAGAGTTGGTAAATCTGTCACGGTCAGATGAATTCAGTTTCCATTTTTCCCATACCCATCCCTTCAAATTATTCATGAGCAGGAAAATACACTGTATTGTGTTCACTAAATATCTCCCATTTTGAAGGAAATCTTTAGCAATAAAATAACATGAAAAAAGACACACTGAAAAGCAATTATAACCCTTGGAAAATTTCATTTCACTGCCGGAGACAGAAAGTGGTGTATTTCAAAACTGTGAGCAAAGATTAATGGAGATGAAGGAAGTAGTCAGTGCGCATGAACCAAGATATTTAACTTTAATGTCATTGCCAAACATGAGAAGTCATCATTTCAAGTCTCAATAACCTCAAACTGAAATGCATTCATTGTTATTTTTTCTTCCTTTTTCCTTCCCCCAACATTGTACTTTGCACGCTGAATGGGCCTGACAAGGAGTTGGTTTGAAAGTTAAGGGTCCTTTTCCTGAACAAGGTTAAGTTTAGCTTTGATGACAGCACAGTTTGGAAATCTTCTGCCAGGCATTTCCTCCAGGCAAGGAGAGGATTTTTACTTTCTCTGTCAGCTTTAGCTCTATCTCAAGTGGTTCTGAGTCAAGCCTTGGAAGAGAAAAGACAGAATGAAGAAAATAAAAGCCTGAATGCATAGCATTGGTCTGAGAGTTCCAGACAATTTTTCAAGTGCGTTTTGATGAACTGGGTCACAGAGTACAGTTCCTTAGAGTCAGTATAACGTGTTTGGAAGGCACTCTGGTTTGTTTAAATGAAATTTGAAATTTTAATTGGGAAGTAAATTTAGTGTGCTAGGAAGATGTGAACACATGCCATTTGATACTAAATATTCTATTTGCCATGCAAACTTGCACTGAATTCTATGAATATTGAAAAGTTTAAAAAACTAGTTATTGGCTCATGTTTGATCTCAATTGATGTTTGGATTAGATAGATTTTTGTTGTTTTGTTTTGTTTTGTTTCTGTGCCTGTGCTTTAAAAAGAGGTAGATTCTCATGAAATTCTACTTTGGTCATCTCCCTGTAATACTTAACCCCATTCCAGCACCCTCATGGCTTTTATCACCTATTATGGTCCAGGCACCTAATTTTGATTGCTTGGGGAACTTCCTCAGTGTTTCTCAAACCTTACTGACAGCGTGAATTACAAGGGGATATGGGTAAAATGTAGATTCTGGTCCAGGATCAAGCTCCCAGGTATCTCCTGCTGCTGGTCCATGAGCCACACACGTGGATTAGCAAGGCCCTCGAACACTGATGACCTCTCTCTTCTAGGTTTCTCTCATTTTATGTGTCATGTAACTGCCCCACTGGTCCAACTCAGACCTCTTGTGTCTAACTAACTCTTGTGTAGCACGTGGATAGGGCTTAGCAAAGCAGTCCCAGCCCCATGGTGGAGGAAATAGGGACGATAGTTGAGAAGAGGATATTATCAATGTGGGCATCACTTGAGCAAAGATTCTTTTCTGATCACAAAGTGTACTGCAATGAGGCCACCTGCAGACCGTCCCAATTCTCATAGCTGACAACATGATCATAGCACATGCCATTTATTGAATTCAGACAATGGGCCACGGTGAAAGATGACTTACAGAAATTAGTTCATTGACTCCTCCTAATACTATTTGTGAGTTAGGCATCATTGTTCTGGTTTTATACAGAAGCAGATTCAGAGCATTTAAGTAACTTGCCCAAAGTTACAGAGCTGGGCTTGGCACTAGATCTGTCTAATGCCTGTAGGCATTAACCACCTTATTACCATCTTGCAGAACTGACCCAGGATGCCTCAGTCCATTCTATTCATTCATTCTCAACCTCTCAACGAACCTTGCTATCTTGGAATGTTTAGAAAAAATACAAGTGATTTCTCCATACTCTCTGCCAAACACTATTACAATATCTATCAGGGTATACCCAAGCCAAACTTGAACTAAATCACCCAGTAGAGACTAAAGGTCTACAATGAGAAATTCCAAAGGGAGACCCCATCCAGTTCTCTTTCAGAGATTTTATTACGTGGAATTTGGAATTATATTGAGCATATGCAGGACTACATCCCCAGTATCTATAGAACCAACAGGACACACAGAAGAGGGAAAAAAATAATGCTGTCCAACTTAGAGTTGGTTCCACTCCACTGCTTCTGCTCCTAGGGCTGCAACTAATCGGTCTCACCTTCTTGAAATTTGGAATTTTGTCTTCTATGACACTGGAGATACAAGTCCTCCCTGACTTACTTCCTGGCCTTCTCAGGAGTTTATTTTGGCTTGTGAAAATCTTCCTAGACATGTTGGCTGTAGACCCTCAGATTCTGTCTGTCTTCTGAACTATCTAGAAAGCTGATGTGTAAACTCTGCTCCTCAAGCTGGCCTTTCATTATTCCTCACAAGCCCAGCCATCACCTGACCAGCCAGTTCCACTCACAAACCCACATAAGAGTTTTAATTCTTTAGCTTTATAGTACTGAAGAGATACCGACACGAAACCAGCATTTAAAAACCAAGGCCGGTTCTCAAGGGAAGATGGCGGAAGAGTAAGACACGGAGATCACCTTCCTAACCACAGATACACCAGAAATACATCTACACGTGGAACAACTCCTACAGAACACCTACTGAAGGCTGGCAGAAGACCTCAGACCTCCCAAAAGGCAAGAAACTCCCCACGTACCTGGGTAGGGCAAAAGAAAAAAAGAAAAAACAGAGACAAAAGAATAGGGACGGCACCTGCACCAGTGGGAGGGAGCTGTGAAGGAGGAAGAGTTTCCACACACTAGGAAGCCCCTTCGCGGGCAGAGACTGCGGGAGGCAGAGGGGGGAGCTTCGGAGCCGCGGAGGAGTGCACAGCAACGGGTGCGGAGTGCAAAGCGGGGAGATTCCCGCACAGAGGATCGGTGCTGACCGGCACTCACCAGCCCGAGAGGCTTGTCTGCTCACCTGCCGGGGCGGGCGGGGCTGCGAGCTGAGGCTCGGGTTTCGGTTTCGGTTGGAGCGCAGGGAGAGGACTAGGGTTGGCGGCTTGAACATAGCCTGAAGCGGTTAGTGCACCACGGCTAGCCCGGAGGGAGTCCGGGGAAAAGTCTGCACCTGCCGAAGAGGCAAGAAACTTTTTCTTCCCTCTTTGTTTCCTGGTGCGCAGGGAGAGGGTTTAAGAGTGCTGCTTAAAGGAACTCCGGAGACGGGCGCAAGCCGCGGCTAAAAGCGCGAACCCCAGAGACGGGCGGGAGATGCTAAGGCTGCTGCTGCCGCCACCAAGGGGCCTGTGTGCGAGCACAGGTCACTCTCCACACCCCTCTTCCGCGGAGCCTGTGCAGCCCGCCACTGCCAGGTTCCCGGCATCCAGGGACAACTTCCCCGGGAGAACGCACGGCGGACTTCAGGCTGGTGCAACGTCACGCCGGCCTCTGCCGCCGCAGGACCGCCCCGCACGCAGTGCCCCTCGCTCCCCCCGGGCCTGAGTGCGCCAGACCCCTGAATCAGCGGCTCCTTTAACCCCGTCCTGTCTGAGCGAAAAACAGACGCCCTCCAGCGACCTACACGCAGAGGCAGGGCCAAATCCAAAGTTGAGCCCCTGGGAGCTGTGAGAACAAAGAAGAGAAAGGGAAATCTCTCCCAGCAGCCTCAGAAGCAGCGGATTAAAGCTCCACAATCAATTAGATATACCCTGCATCTGTGGAATACATGAATAGACAACGAGTCATCCCAAATTGAGGAGATGGGCTTCAAGAGCAAGATCTATGATTTTTTCCCATTTTCCTCTTTTTGTGAATGTGTATGTGTATGCTTCTGTATGCGATCTTCTCTGTATAGTTTTGCTTCCACCATTTGTCCTAGGGTTCTATCCGTCCATGGTTTTTTTAAAAAATTTTTTTCTTAGTAATTAATTTTAAGAACTTTATTATACTTTTCTTTCTTTCTTTCTTTCTTTCTTTCTTTCTTTCTTTCTTTCTTTCTTTCTTTCTTTCTTTCTTTCTTTCCTTCCTTCCCTCCTTTAGACAACGAATCATCCCAAATTGAGAAGGTGGTCTCTGAGAGCAAGATTTATAATTTTTTCCCCTTTACCTCTTTTTGTGAGGGTGTATGTGTATGCTTCTGTGTAAGATTTTGTCTGTATAGCTTTGCTTCCAACATTTGTCCTAAGGTTCTATCCGTCCCCTTTTTTTTATAAATATTTTTTAATTCAATAACTTTATTATACTTTATTTTACTGTATCTTCTTTCTGTCTTTTTTTCTTCTTTCCCTCCTTCCTTCCTTCATCCCTCCCTCCCTCCCTCCTTTCTTCCCTTCTTGCCTTCTTTCCTTCTTTGCTTCTTTCTTTCTTTCTTTCTTTCTTTCTTTCTTTCTTCCTTCCTTCCTTCCTTCCCTCCTTTCCTTCTTTCTTTCTTCATACTTCTACTAATTCTCTCTACTTTTTCTCCCTCTTATTCTGAGCCATGTGGATGAAAGGCTCTTGGTGCTCCAGCCAGGAGTCAGGGCTCTGCCTCTGAGGTAGGAGAGCCAACTTCAGGACACTGGTCAATAAGAGACCTCCCAGCTCCACATAATATCAAACAGCAAAAATCTCCCAGAGACCTCAATCTTAACACCAGCACCCAGCTTCACTCAACGACCAGCAAACTACAGTGCTGGGCAACCTATGCCAAACAACTAGCAAAACAGGAACACAACCCCATCCATTAGCAGAGAGGCTGCCTAAAATAATAATAAGTCCACAGACACCCCAAAACACACCACCAGACATGAACCTGCCCACTAGAGAGACAAGATCCAGCCTCATCCACCACAACACAGTCACTAGTCCCTTCCACCAGGAAGCTTACACAACCCACTGAACCAACCTTAGCCACTGGGGACAGACACCAAAAACAACAGGAACTATGAACCTGCAGCCTGCAAAAAGGATACCCCAAACACAGTAAGATAAGCAAAATGAGAAGACAGAAAAACACACAGCAGATGAAGGAGCAAGATAAAAATGCACCAGACCTAACAAATGAAGAGGAAATAGGCAGTCTACCTGAAAAAGAATTCAGAATAATGATAGTAAGGATGATCCGAAATCTTGGAAATAGAACGGACAAAATGCAAGAAACAGTTAACAAGGACCTAGAAGAAATAAAGATGAAACAAGCAACGATGAACAACACAATAAATGAAATTAAAAGTACTCTAGATGGGATTAATAGCAGAATAACTGAGGCAGAAGAACAGATAAGTGATCTGGAAAATAAAATAGTGGAAATAACTACTGCAGAGCAGAATAAAGAAAAAAGAATAAAAAGAACTGAGGAAAGTCTCAGAGACCTCTGGGACAACATTAAATGCACCAACATTCAAATTATAGGGGTTCCAGAAGAAGAAGAGAAAAAGAAAGGGACTGAGAAAATATTTGAAGAGATTATAGTTGAAAACTTCCCTCATATGGGAAAGGAAATAGTTAATCAAGTCCAGGAAGCACAGAGAGTCCCATACAGGATAAATCCAAGGAGAAATACACCAAGACACATATTAATCAAACTGTCAAAACTTAAGTACAAAGAAAGCATATTAAAA
This sequence comes from Delphinus delphis, assembly GCF_949987515.2. Classification (NCBI taxonomy): domain Eukaryota; kingdom Metazoa; phylum Chordata; class Mammalia; order Artiodactyla; family Delphinidae; genus Delphinus; species Delphinus delphis. The sequence goes on along the minus strand of NC_082689.1, from coordinate 106,372,959 downwards.
GCAACAAGGGAAAAACAACAAATGACACACAAGGGAATCCCGATAAGGTTAAGAGCTGATCTCTCAGCAGAAACCCTACAAGCCAGAAGGGAGTGGCAGGACATACTGAAAATGATGAAGGAGAAAAACCTGCAACCAAGACTACTCTACCCAGTAAGGATCTCATTCAGATTTGATGCATAAATTAAAACCTTTACAGACAAGCAAAAGCTGAGAGAGTTCAGCACCACCAAACCAGATTTACAACAAATGCTAAAGGAACTTCTCTAGACAAGAAACACAAGAGAAAGAAAAGACCTATAATAATGAACCCCAAACAATTTAGAAAATGGGAATAGTAACATACATATCGATAATTACCTTAAATGTAAATGGACTAAATGCTCCCACCAAAAGACACAGATTGGCTGAATGGATACAAAAACAAGACCCTTATATATGCTGTCTACAAGTGACCCACTTCAGACCTAGAGACACATACAGACTGAAAGTAAGGGGATGGAAAAAGATATTCCATGCAAATGGAAACCAAAAGAAAGCTGGAGTAGCAATTCTCATATCAGAAAAAATAGACTTTAAAATAAGGACTATTAGAAGAGACAAAGAAGGACACTACATAATGGTCAAGGGATCGATCCAAGAAGAAGATATAACAATTGTAAATATTTATGCACCCAACATAGGAGCACCTCAATACATAAGGCAAATGCTGTCAGACATAAAAGGGGAAATCAACAGTAACACATTCATAGTAGGGGACTTTAACACCCCACTTTCACCCATGGACAGATCATCCAAAATGAAAATAAATAAGGGAACACAAGCTTTAAATGATACATTAAACAAGATGGACTTAATTGATATTTATAGGACACTCCATCCAAAAACAACAGAATACACATTTTTCTCAAGTGCTCATTCTCCAGGATATGAACGTTCTCCAGGATAGATCATATCTTGGGTCACAAATCAAGCCTCGGTAAATTTAAGAAAATTGAAATTGTATCAAGTATCTTTTCCAACCACAATGCTATGAGACTAGATATCAATTACAGGAAAATATCTCTAAGAAATACAAACACATGGAGGCTAAACAATACACTACTTAATAATGAAGTGATCACTGAATAAATCAAAGAGGAAATTAAAAAAATACCTAGAAACATATGACAATGGAGACACAACGACCCAAAACCTATGGGATGCAGCAAAAGCAGTTCTAAGGGGGAAGTTTATAGCAATACAAGCCCACCTTAAGAAGCAGGAAACATCTCGAATAAACAACTTAACCTAGCACCTAAAGCAATTAGAGAAAGAAGAACAAAAAAAAAAACCCAAAGTTAGCAGAAGGAAAGAAATCATAAAAATCAGATCAGAAATAAATGAAAAAGAAATGAAGGAAACAATAGCAAACATCAATAAAACTAAAAGCTGGTACTTTGAGAAGATAAACAAAATAGATAAACCACTAGCCAGATTCATCAAGAAAAAAGGGAGAAGACTCAAATCAATAGAATTAGAAATGAAAAAGGAGAAGTAACAACTGGCACTGCAGAAATAAAAAAGATCATGAGAGATTACTACAAGCAACTCTATGCCAATAAAATGGACAATCTGGAAGAAATGGACAAATTCTTAGAAATGCACAAGCTGCCAAGACTGAATCAGGAAGAAATAGAAAATATGAACAGACCAATCACAAGCACTGAAATTGAAACTGTGATTAAATATCTTCCAACAAACAAAAGCCCAGGACCAGATGGCTTCACAGGCGTATTCTATCAAACATTTAGAGAAGAGCTAACACCTATCCTTCTCAAACTCTTCCAAAATATAGCAGAGGAAGGAACACTCCCAAATTCCTTGTATGAGGCTACCATCACCTTGATACCAAAACCAGACAAGGATGTCACAAAGAAAGAAAACTACAGGCCAATATCACTGATGAACATAGATGCAAAAATCCTCAAGAAAATACTAGCAAACAGAATCCAACAGCACATTAAAAGGATCATACACCATGATCAAGTGGGGTTTATCCCAGGAATGCAAGGATTCTTCAATATATGCAAATCTATCAATGTGATAAACCATATTAACAGATTGAAGGAGAAAAATCGTATGATCATCTCAATAGATGCAGAGAAAGCTTTTAACAAAATTCAACACCCATTTATGATAAAAACCCTGCAGAAAGTAGGCATAGAGGGAACTTTCCTCAACATAAAAAGGCCATACATGACAAGCCCACAGCCAACATCATCCTCAATGGTGAAAAACTGAAAGCATTTCCACTAAGATCAGGAACAAGACAAGGTTGCCCACTCTCACCACTCTTATTCAACATAGTTTTGGAAGTTTTAGCCACAGCAATCAGAGAAGAAAAGGAAATAAAAGGAATCCAAATCAGAAAAGAAGAAGTAAAGCTGTCACTGTTTGCAGATGACATGATACTATACATAGAGAATCCTAAAGATGCTACCAGAAAACTACTAGAGCTAATCAATGAATTTGGTAAAGTAGCAGGATACAAAATTAATGCACAGAAATCTCTGGCATTCCTATATACTAATGATGAAAAATATGAAACTGAATTCAAGAAAACACTCCCATTTACCATTGCAACAAAAAGAATAAATTATCTAGGAATAAACCTACCTAAGGAGACAAAAGACCTGTATGCAGAAAATTATAAGACACTGATGAAAGATATGAAAGATGATACAAATAGATGGAGAGATATACCATGTTCTTGTATGGGAAGAATCAACATTGTGAAAATGGCTCTACTACCCAAAGCAATCTATAGATTCAATACAATCCCTATCAAACTACCACTGGCATTTTTCACAGAACTAGAACAAAAAATTTCGCAATTTGTATGGAAACACAAAAGACCCTGAATAGCCAAAGCAATCTTGAGAACGAAAAAAGGAGCTGAAGGAATCAGGCTCCCTGACTTCAGACTATACTACAAAGCTACAGTAATCAAGACAGTATGGTACTGGCACAAAAACAGAAAGATAGATCAATGGAACAGGATAGAAACCCCAGAGATAAACCCACGCACATATGGATGCCTTATCTTTGATAAAGGTGGCAGGAATGTACAGTGGAGAAAGGACAGCCTCTTCAATAAGTGGTGCTGGGAAAAATGGTCAGATACATGTGAAAGTATGAGATTAGATCACTCCCTAACACCATACACAAAAATAAGATCAAAATGGATTAAAGGCCTAAATGTAAGGCCAGAAACCATCAAACTCTTAGGGGAAAACATAGGCAGAACACTCTATGACATAAATCACAGCAAGATCCTTTTTGTGAGAGTAATGGAAATAAAAACAAAAATAAACAAATGGAACCTAATGAAACTTCAAAGCTTTTGCACAACAAAGGAAACCATAAACAAGACCAAAAGACAACCCTCAGAATGGGAGAAAATATTTGCAAATGAAGCAACTGACAAAGGATTAGTCTCCAAAATTTACAAGCAGCTCATGCAGCTCAATAACAAAAAAACAAACAACCCAATCCAAAAATGGGCAGAAGAGCTAAATAGACATTTCTCCAAAGAAGATATACAGACTGCCAACAAATACATGAAAGAATGCTCAACATTATTAATCATTAGAGAAATGCCAATCAAAACTACAATGAGATATAATCTCACACCTGTCAGAATGGCCATCATCAAAAAATCTAGAAACAATAAATGCTGGAGAGGGTGTGGAGAAAAGGGAACACTCCTGTACTGCTGGTGGGAATGTGAATTGGTTCAGCCACCGTGGAGAACAGTATGGAGGTTCCTTAAAAAAACTACAAATAGAACTACCCTATGACCCAGCAACCCCACTACTGGGCATATACCCTGAGAAAACCATAATTCAAAAAGAGTCATGTACCAAAATGTTCATTGCAGCTCTATTTACAATAGCCCGGAGATGGAAACAACCTAAGTGCCCATCATCGGATGAATGGATAAAGAAGATGTGGCTCATATATACAATGGAATATTACTCAGCCATAAAAAGAAACGAAATTGAGCTATTTGTAGTGAGGTGGATAGACCTAGAGTCTGTCATACAGAGTGAAGTAAGTCAGAAAGAAAAAGACAGATACCGTATGCTAACACATATATATGGAATTTAAGAAGAAAAAAAAAATGTCATGAAGAACCTAGGGGTAAGACAGGAATAGAGACATAGACCTACTGGAGAATGGACTTGAGGATATGGGGAGGGGGAAGGGTGAGCTGTGACAGGGTGAGAGAGAGTCATGGGCATATACACACTAACAAACATAAGGTAGATAGCTAGTGGGAAGCAGCCGCATGGCACAGGGATATCGGTTCGGTGCTTTGTGACCGCATGGAGAGGTGGGATAGGGAGGGTGGGAGGGAGGGAGACGCAAGAGGGAAGAGATATGGGAACATATGTATATGTATAACTGATTCACTTTGTTATAAAGCAGAAACTAACACACCATTGTAAAGCAATTATACCCCCATTAAAGATGTTTAAAAAAAAAAAAAAATCCAAGGCCTTCCTCGGAAAGCTCTCAGAATGACCATTGAATCACTTTTGTGAGGCTGTGATGACACTCCCACAATTCATTTTTCAGTATAGCTCTGATGGCAATTTTGAATTATCACTGAAAGTCCTACTGAGAATAAGAAATTGAGAGAAGCCGCAGTCCAGAGCTAGAGGGAACATCACTGACAGGTAGAATACATTCTTCTACCTTGATTTTAGAAACAGTTTTATTTTTATTTACTTATTTTTTAAATTGAAGTACAGTTGATTTACAATGTTGTGTTAATTCCTTCTGTAAAGTGATTCAGTTATACATATGTATACATTCTTTTTTTAAATAAATATTCTTTTCCATTACGGTATATCATAGGATACTGAATATCGTTCCCTGTGCTATACAGTAGGACCTGGTTGTTTATCCATATATAACAATTTGCACCTGCTAATCCCAAACCTCCAGTCCATCCCTCCCCTTTGGCAACCACAAATCTGTTCTCTATGTCTGTGAGTCCAATAGCAACAGTTTTAAATAATTATATTAATATTTTTCATACTAACCTTCTCCAGAAATGTGTGGCATGTATACAGTTATGCTAATATTTGAATTAGCATCAGACTGTTTTACATTATGACATACATCTTTAAATCAAGCTTCAAGAAGCTTCTTTTCAAAAATGGATCAGATCTCAATTATGCAAACACTGTTTTGGGGGCAAAGAAGAAAGAAAAGAAAAGCAATATTAATGATGAGGCTAATGGATAGAGTCTATAATTCTTTGCCAATTTTCATACCTAGTATGAAACAGTACTTTGGAATATGGCCTGAAAGTATTGATTCTGTAAGCTTACATCATCTACATTTGAGAACAAATCCACATATGCAAAGTCCTAATCTGGATCAATGTCAGATATGGCTTCCCTCCTGCACACATTCCTGAGCACCCTGATTATATTAATGTTTCCTGCTTTGGAATCAGGCTATGGGTGGCTCCTGTCACTATTGCTTCAAGTGACGGTTCCTGTCTGTCTCTCCAACTAGATGATGAATCTCAGGAGGAGCCCTATGCATTCCTCTGTTCTGTGGGGAGACCAGTACAGTGTAAATGGGGCACGGTTTCAGATGCATGCCCTTGAATAACCTATATAACCACTCTGAACTTCGTTTTCTTTGACATAAAATGAGATAATTACCCTTTTTTAGTATGATTGCTTTGAGGAAAATTAAATGTGGTCACATATAATGGACTTAGCTTACCATAAGGACTTTTTTTTTTCATTGAATGAAATATTCTTTAAATTGTATAGTGCTTGAAGGAGACGCAAGAGGGAAGACATATGGGAACATATGTTTATGTATGACTGATTCACTTTGTTATAAAGCAGAAACTAACACACCATTGTAAAGCAATTATACCCCAATAAAGATGACAAAAAAAAATTGTATAGTGCTTTACAATTCTCAAAAGTTTTATGTACATGATTTCATAAAATCTCATAGTAACACTTTTTTAAAATTCCCTACCCCTTTATTGCCCCTCACACCTCTCCCCACTGGTAACCACTAGTTTGTTCTCTATATCTGTGAGCCTGCATCTTTTTTGTGAAATTCACTAGTTTGTTGTATTTTTTAGATCCCACATATAAGTGATATCATACAGTATTTGTCTTTCTCTGTCTGACTTATTTCACTTAGCATAATGCCCTTCAAGTTCATTCATGTTGTTGTAAATGGCAAAATCTCATTGGTTTTTTTGGCCCAGTAATATTACAGTGTATAGATATATATGACATCTTCTATATCCATTCATCTGTTGATGGACATTTAGGTTGCTTCCATATCTTGGCTACTGTGAATAGTGCTGCTATGAACACTGAGGTACATGTATATTTTCAAATTAGTTTTTTTGTGTTTTTGTTTTTCTCAGATATATATCCAGGAGTGGAATTGTTGAGTCATATGGAAGTTCTATTTTTAGTTTTTTGAGAAAGCTCAGCTTATTGTAAGTATTTAGCAATTGTTCATTCTTTTTCTTTTTCAAAAGGCAGTGGTGGTCAAATATCTCCTGATTAGCTGATTGACTAAAATAATTTCTATAATTATTATAAATTGCTACCCTTTAATCTTGTTTGTATTTTTCTTGGCTAAGTTCATAAGTAGTGTACATATACTTAAGAGAGGGTTCTGGCAGGTTCTCTCTGAAGACTTTGTCACCCCAATCTAGTGATCTTTAAAAACAATTATACAAATACCAGACACTGCTTTGCACTCTGATATCCTGCAGAAAGCTGTGATATGAGTCTTCATCTCCCCAGGCTGCTGACCCATGGAAGCAAATGCCTAGACTCTTTCCTCCATGACTAATGAAAATATCCAGTATGGTCTCTCTGGAGTGGAATGGCTGAAAGATGTTTCAAGAAATTTGATATCCATCGGAAGAGAAGGAAACTTAGAAATTGACCAAGCTAAATCATTTCACATAAAATAGGGTATTGTATTTTTTATAAAAATTTGATCTTTCTCCTATGTTTTCTTTTTCATTAATTATCATAAATTTAAGACAAAGTTGTTTTTTTATTTGCCCAGCACTGCAAATAACGTTAAACAATTTTATGTTCATGAGCTGTTTTTTAAAAGATAACAGGGGGTAATCCGAACACAAATCTTTGATGCATTTTGAAATGATTGCTATGAAAAAGAGCCTATAATTCTGAAATGTAAGTGAATCTATATTTAACTCAATTCTCTGCTGAATATCGCCTCTATGGCAAATCACTCACCAGCCTCCACCTCTGTACCCACCGTGGCCACAGAAAGAAAGAAAGAAAGAAAGAAAGAAAGAAAGAAAGAAAGAAAGAAAGAAAGAAAGAAAGATAGAAAGAAAGAAAAAAGAAAGAAAAAAAGAAAGAAAGGGAGAAAAATGAGAAAGAAAGAAGGAAGGAGAAAAGGCGGCAAGGAAGGGAGGAAGGAAGAAGGGAGGGAGGGAGGGAGGGAGGGAATGGGGAAAATAAAAGAAAAAGAAACACTTGTATCCCAAAATTAAACTTTCTCAGAAATTTCTGAATTCCAGGATCATTTGGAGTTTTATAAAACAAAATGAAGCTTAACCCTATAAAAGTGAAAGTCAGTGTTAAATTAGCCTGCAACTTATTTATTTTTTCCAGTCAAAGTTGATTTTTGCATTGGCCAACACCCATACATTTAAATCTAACCCAATCTTTTACAGTTTTGTTTTAGTTTTTGATCATGTGAATGTTCTACATTTTAATTATCCACTTTTCTATTGAATTTAAGTTATTTTTGCTATTACAAGTAATATTTCAATAAACATCCCTGTGTATATGTGCAAGTATATCCAGAAGTAAGGATTCTGGATTATAATATATGTGTATTTTCATTTTTATCAGAAATTGTCATATTATTCTTCAAAGTGATTGTATCAATTTATACCCACTGCCAGCAATATAAGATAACTATACTTCCTTCTTCATATTTCTCAGCATTTGGTATTGTAGATGTTTTATTTTTACCAATATGTCAGGTAAACAATGTTTCCCAGATTACTGGGGGCGGGGGGTGGCTTTCTTTTTAATATTCTATTGACCATTTAAGTTTCCTCTTGAATGAAGTGACCATTCTACTCTTTGCCAACTTTTGTTTGTTTTGTTCTGTTTTTTATCGTGTTGCTTGTTTTATCTGGTTGATTTTCAGGTGTTTATCATATACTCTGGATATTAATTTCTTTGCCTATTATATAGTTAGAGCATCCTTTTTCCTATCTTTACTTGCTTTTAACTTTTCATAAGCCCTACACTGCCCTCAGATTTCAGCTTAATTCTGATTCTAACTGGAGTTTCTCACCATAAGCATGACAGTAATGCTGCCTGATTATCCTGCCCTCTATCGTCTTTTCCAATTCAGCTCTTCCCTATTTCGGGGTCTCACCTTGACCTCATTAAATATGGAAATCCTCCCTGTGAGACCCCTCCTCCCTGCTAGGCTGCCCTTCCTCTCCACCTTCCTCACACATTGCTACTCCCAGGATGGAAGATGACTGAGCTTGTCCATCTCCACAACCACATACTTAACTCTATGCAGGTTTCAAGTCTCTTTTTCATCTGCCTATCTCTAGTGTTTATCAGAGTTGGGCACATTGTAGGTGCTCAATAAATGTGTCTCAGGTAAGTATAAATCTGGTGACAGCACCATAAACATTAGAGGAAGTGAAAAGAGACCATGAGTGCTCATATGGTCCTGGGATGTCTGGCTTGGCTGGAAGACAGGACACTGATTGGGGACTATAAGAAGACAGTTTTCTGGGGATGGCAGGTCCCAATGACATGGAGTCTTAGTGCAATTAGATGGACCCTAGACAAGGGAAGAGGACTCCATTAAAGAAACAGAGTCCTAGAAGCTGGAGTGATTTCAACCATTCAGTGGACAATAGAGTGTCTTAAGGGAAAATAGAGATATTAAAAAAGAGAGGGTAGAAAGATAGATTTCAAGGAGAGCTTACTTCCATGGTGAGTATGGCCAAGACAGTGGAGCAGAAAACAAGGGATAAGGCTTAGGTAGCTCCAGGATTGGAAGGTAGAGTTACTGCTCTGAACTCTGTGGAAGGAAGCTCATCTTCTGGATAAGGAAAAGAGCCACAGAGCATCCACAGGGGTTGCATGCATTCTCAAGACCCACAGGCCAGGATGGTCAGGGCAGGCTGAGCATTGGTCCAATCTAGCTTCCAGACAAGACAACTCTGTGGGTAGCAGGAGAAAGCAAAGTGGTCCAGGCTGAGAAGAAGCATGTGATGAGGTGACCTGCAAGGAAAGCAGGGCTGTAAGCATCAGGGTTTCATACCTGGTATCAGCCATTTGAGTGAATCACAGAAAATGCGTCGTAGCTGGATTGGTTTTTATTTCCAAGCCATGCCCATCTACTTTCAGTATGCATGATGGGGGAAGCCCAGGAAAGAGAGAAAATTAAAAATAGCAGGTTACTGCTTATTCCTGGGGATGAAAGAGACTCTGTGAAAAGGGTTGATACTTCATGAGCTGGCTCCAGAGGGCTCATGCTTCTCAGAGGTGGTTCAACCTGAAGACTGCTGTGAGATTCAGCACTGCTTCAGGTAACGGATGTGACAGGGTTCCCTAAGGGGGTGGCAAAGTTGTAGGAAATCCAAGTTTAGTCAGCACGCAGGCATTAGGCAAGCAGATTGGAAAATGGCCAGAGGGTGGGCAATTTGTGCCACTGGATAAGGGATTCAGGATCCAAGTAGAGAGGTGAGAAATACAAGAGAGGACAGAAGTGCCACCAGCCCCTGAACAAAGCTGGGGATTGAAATTGGAGTGTAACTTAAGATGCAGAAGGAATGGTCAAGTTATAAAGAGGATATTCTGAAAAACTTTATGTCAGTAAATTTGAAAACCTAAATACAAAGGAAATATTTGGGGAAAATTTTAACCTATCAGTGGTCTCTCTAGAAGAAGTGTATGTGTGTGTGTGTGTGTGTGTGTGTGTGTGTGTGTGTGTGTGTGTAAGAGAGTGTGTGTGTGTGTACCAGACAGCTTAACAGAGGAATTCTACCAGAATTTTAGAGAATCATCATTCCAGCCTTCCATAAATCCTTCCAAAGCATAAATGAAGTAGTAACCCCTACAACTAAGTCTCTGAGATGAACAGAAACTACTGAAACGTAACAAAGATAATGAAAGAAATTTCCAGACCACTTTCACCACCTTGAGGGCCAGAATCTTGACCACATGTAGCAATGTATTAAAGATAATCAACTTGACCAAGTCAGGCATATTCTAAAGAGAGCTTAATAGTTTATCAGGTAAATCCTAAAGAGAATTCAGCAATAGTCAACATGACAAGATGGTTAGAAAATCATTTAATATTATTTACCAAATTAAGATATAAAAGGAGAGAAATAATATGATTAGTTAAATAAATACAGAATATCAAAATTCATTAGCTAATAAAAATATCTCAACATCTATTCCTGACAAAAAAATTTAGCAAATTAGAATTGAAGGTTATCTATGCCAAACCTAGGGAAAACATGAGCCTTAATGATGAACTGCTGAAAGAATTCCTGTAGGATTATTACTAAGACAAATATGCTCATCATGAGCAATTCTTACTTCACACAGAGCCCAGCCAGCAGAGTGCAGAGAGAAAAAGAAAGAAAATTACTGATCGTTGGAAAGAAGAGAGCATAACTTTCATTATCTGCCAGTGGTATGATTGTATACTTAGAAAACCCTAAACCATCAACATAGAAATTACTAGAAGTAATAAAAGCATTCATCAAATTGCTAGAAGTAAAATCAATGTACAAAAATCAATTATGTTTGTACACCCCAGCTGCAAATAATTGAAAATATGATTTTAAAAACAGAAAATTTATAGTAGTAAGAAGAATCTTGGAATACAACTAATAAAGTATGTGAGAAAAATATAAAATGTGTTTAAAAGACATTTTAAAAGACTCAAATAAATGGAAAAATATTCATTATAGCTGGATAGGAAGACTCAATATTGCAAAATTGGCAATTGTCATTCTTCCTAAACAGATCTATAAATTTACTGAAACATTAATGCAAACCCCATATCTGAATTCCTTTCCCTTCTGTCCCTCTCTTCCATCCTTCCTTCCTTTCTTTTAACTCTAACAAGCTAATACTCAAGTTTATTTTGAAGAGTAGAGACACAAGAATGTGTACATTTTCCCAAAGAAGAAAAAAATGAGTGCCTTGGTATAAGTAAATGATTATTAAATATCTGTCATAATTAAGACAGTGTGAGTATTGGCATGAGACAGAATATTACCAATGCAGGGATAACTAGAAGATGGTGGAAGAGTAAGACGCAGAGATCACCTTCCTCCCCACAAATACATCAGAAATACATCTACACGTGGAACTGCTCCTACAGAACACCTACTGAACACTGGCAGAAGACCTCAGACCTCCCAAAAGGCAAGAAACTCCCCATGTACCTGGGTAGGGAAAAATTAAAAAACAGAGACAAAAGAATACAGATGGGACTTGCACCTCTGGGAGGGAGCTGTGAAGGAGGAAAAGTTTCCACACACTAGGAAGCCCCTTTGTGGGCGGAGTTGGGGGGTGCGTGGGAGGGAAGCTTCAGAGCCATGGAGGAGAGTGAAGCAAAAGAGGTGCGAAGAGCAAAGCAGAGAGATTCCTGCACAGAGGATCAGTGCCGAACAGCACTCACCAGCCCGAGAGGCTTGTCTGCTCACCCACCAGGGCGGGCAGGGCTGGGAGCTGAGGATCGGACTTCGGTCGGAGCGCTGGGAGAGGACTGGGGTTGGCTGTGTGAACACAGCCTGAAGGGGGCTAGAGTGCCACAGCTAGCCAGGACGGAGCCGGGAAAAAGTCTGGACCTGCCTAAGAGGCAAGAGACCATTGTTTCAAAGTGCACGAGGAGAGGGGATTTCTTCCCTGTGTGTCCACAGAAGACAGAGCACTGCCTAAGCAAGGTACAGATCAGCTTGGACCCTAGAGATAGGCATGAACTGTTGCTGCTGCTGCTACTACCACCAAGAATCCTGCGTGCAAGCATAGGTCACTATCCATACCCTGTGGGAACTTGTGCAGCCAACCACTGCCAGGGTTCTGTGATCCAGACACAAATTCCCTGGGAGAACACAGAGTGCCTCAGACTGTTGCAATGTCATGCTGGCCTCTGCCACTGCAGGTTCACCCCACATTCCAATTATGACTACCATACCCCACCCTCTTCCCAGCCTCAGAGAGCAAGAGCCCCCTAACCAGCTGCTGCTTTAACCTGTTCCTGTCTGGGTGGAGAACAGATGCCTGAGGGTGACCTACATGCAGAGGTGGGGCCAAATCCAAAGCTGAACCCCAGGAGCTGTGTGAACAAAGAAGAGAAAGGGAAATCTCTCCCAGCAGCCTCAGGAGCAGCGGATTAAATCTCCACAGTCAACTTGATGTACCCTGCATCTGTGGAATATCTGAATAGACAACGAATCATCCCAAAATTGAGGAGGTGGTTTTTGGGAGCAACTGTAGACTTGGAGTTTGCTGTCTGCAACTGATATGTTTCTGATTTTTATATTTGTCTTTGTTTAGTTTTTAGTGCTTGTTATCATTGGTGGATTTGCTTATTGGTTTGCTGGCTCTTTTCTTTTTTATTACATTTTTATTTTAATAATTTAAACAATATTGTTTCTTTCTTTTTTTCTCTCTTTTCTTTTGAGCTGTGTGGTTGAAAGGATCTTGGTTCTCTGGCCTGGTGTCAGGCCTGAGCCTCTGAGTTGGAAGAGACAAGTTCAGGACATTGGACCACCAGAGACTTCCCAGCCGCATTTAATATCAATCGGCAAGAGCTCTCCCAGAGATCTCCGTCTCAAAGCTAACACCCAGCTCCACCCAATTAACACCAAGCTCCAGTGTTGGATGTCCCATACCAAAAAACTAGCAAGACAGGAGCACAACCCACCCATTAGCAGAGAGACTACCTAAAATCATACTAAGTTCACAGACACCCTAAAACACACCACAGGATGTGGCCCTACCCACCAGAAAGACAAGATGCAGCCCCACTCACCAAAACAGAGGCACCAGTCCCCTCCACCAGGAAGCCAACACAAGCCACTGAACCAACCTCACCCACTGGGAGAAGACATCAAAAACAATGGCAATTATGAACTTGCAGCCTGCCAACAGGAGATCCCAAACACAGTAAGTTAAACAAAATGAGAAGACAAAGAAATATGCAGCAGAAGAAGGAGCAAGGTAAAAACTCATCAGACCAAACAAATGAAGAGGAAAGCAGCAGTCTACCTGAAAAAGAATTCAGAGTAATGATAGTAAAGATGATACAAACTCTTGGAAATAGAATGGAAAAAAATTCAAGAAACGTTTAAGAAGGACTTAGAAGAACTAAAGAGCAAACAAACAATGATTAACAATAAAATAAATGAAATTTAAACTTCTCTAGAAGAAATCAATAGCAGAATAACTGAGGCAGAAGAACAGATAAGTGACCTGGAAGATAAAATAGTGGAAATAACTACTGCAGAGCAGAATAAAGAAAAAAGAATGAAAAGAACTGAGGACAGTCTCAGAGACTTCTGGGACAACATTAAACACACCAACATTTGAATTATAAGGGTCCCAGAGGAATAAGAGGAAAAGAAAGGGTCTGAGAAAATATTTGAAGAGATTATAGTTGAAAACTTCTCTAACATGGGAAAGGAAATAGTCAATCAAATCCAGGACGCACAGAGAGTCCCATATAGGATAAATCCAAGGAGAAACATGCCAAGACACATATTAATCAAACTATCAAAAATTAAATACAAAGAAAAAATATTAAAAGCAGGAAGGGAAAAGCAACAAATAACATACAAGGGAATTCCCATAAGGTTAACAGCTGATCTTTCAGCAGAAACTCTGCAAGGCAGAGGGGGTGGCAGAGGATACTCCAAGTGATGAAAGGGAAAAACCTACAAGCATGATTACTCTACCCAGCAAGGATCTCACTGAGATTCAAAGGAGAAATTAAAACCTTTACAGACAAGCAAAAGTTAAGAGAATTCAGGACCACCAAACCAGCTTTACAACAAATGCTAAAGGGACTTATCTCTGCAGGAAACACAAGAAAAGGAAAAGACCTACAAAAGCAAATGCAAAACAATTAAGAAAATGGTAATAGGAACATACATGTCAATAATTACATTGAATGAAAATGAATTAATTACTCCAACCAAAAGACAGAGGCTAGCTGAATGGATACCAAAACAAGACCTGTATATATATGCTGTCTACAAGAGTCCCACTTCAGACCTAGGGCCACATACAGACTGAAGGTGAAGGAATGGAAAAAGATATTGCAAATGGAAATGGAAATGGAAATCAAAAGAAAGCTGGAGTAGCAATTCTCATATCAGACAAAATAGACTAAAATAAAGACTATTACAAGAGACAAAGAAGAACACTACATAATGATCAAGGGATCAATAAAGAAGATATAACAATTGTAAATATTTATGCACCCAACATAGGAGCACCTCAATACATAAGGCAAACACTATCAGACATAAAAGGGGAAAACAAAAGTAACACAATCATAGTAGGGACTTTAACACCTCACTTTCACCAAAGGACAGATCATCCAAAATGAAAATAAATAAGGAAACAGAAGCTTTAAGTGAAATATTAAACAAGATAGACTTAATTGATATTTATAGCACATTCTGTCCAAAAACAACAGAATACACTTTCTTCTCAAGTGCTCATGGAACATTCTCCAGGACAGATCATATCTGGGGTCACAAATCAAACCTTGGTAAATTTACAAAACTAGAAATTGTATCAAGTATCTTTTCTGACCACAACACTATGAGACTAGATACCAATAACAGGAAAAAACTGAAAAATACAAACACATGAAGCCAAAACAATATGCTACTAAATAAACAAGAGATCACTTAAGAAATCAAACAGGAAATCAAAAAAATACCTAGAAACAAATGACAATGAAAA
Source organism: Delphinus delphis (assembly GCF_949987515.2). Taxonomy (NCBI): domain Eukaryota; kingdom Metazoa; phylum Chordata; class Mammalia; order Artiodactyla; family Delphinidae; genus Delphinus; species Delphinus delphis. The sequence continues at coordinate 106,357,897 of NC_082689.1, read as the reverse complement.
CACGATGACCGAAAACCTATGGAATGCAGCAAAAACTGTTTTAAGAGGGAAATTTACAGCAATAAAATCCTACCTCAAGAAACAAGAAAGTTCTCAAATAAACAACCTAACCTTACACTTAAAGCAATTAGAGAAAGAAGAGAAGAAAAAAAAAGTTAGAAGGAAAGAAATCATAAAGATCAGAGTAGAAATAAATGAAAAACAAATGAAGGAAACAATAGCAAATATCAATAAAATTAAAGTTTGTTCTTTGAGAAGATAAACAAAATTGATAAACCATTAGCCAGACTCATCAAGAAAAACAGGGAGAAGACTCAAATCAACAGAATTAGAAATGAAAAACGAGAAGTAAAAACTGACACTAAAGAAATGCAAATGATCACGAGAGATTACTACAAGCAACTATATGCCAATGAAATGGACAACCTGGAAGAAATGGACAAATACTTAGAAAAGCACAACCTTCCAAGAGTAAACCAGGAAAAAAATAGGAAATATAAACACATCAATCACAAGTAATGAAAGTGAAACTGTGATTTAAAATCTTCCAACATACAATAGCTCAGGACCAGATGGCTTCACAGGTGAATTCTATCAAACATTTAGAGAAGAGCTAACACCTATCCTTCTCAAACTCTCCAACATATAGCAGAGGGAGGAACACTCCCAAATTCATTCTACAAGACCACCACCACCCTGATACCAAAACCAAAGATGTCACAAAAAAAGAAAACTACGGGCCAATATCACTGATGAAGATAGATGCAAAAGTCCTCAACAAAAATTTAGCAAAGAGAATCCAACAACACATTAAAAGGATCATACACCATGATCAAATGGGGTTTATCCCAGGAATGCAAGGATCCTTCAATATACGCAAATCAATCAATGTGATAAACCATATTAACAAATTGAAGGAGAAAAACCATATGATCATCTCAATAGATGCAGAGAAAGCTTTCAACAAAATTCCACACACATTTATGATAAAAACCCTCCAGAAAGTAGGCATAGAGGGAACTTACATTGACATAATAAAGCCCGTATATGACAGATGCACAGCCAACATCATTCTCAATGGTGAAACATTGAAACCGTCTCCACTAAGATAACGAACAAGCCAAGGTTGCCCACTCTCACCACTATTATTCAACATAGTTTTGGAAGTTTTAGCCACAGCAATCAAAGAAGAAAAAGAAATAAAAGGAACACAAGTAGAAAAAGAAGTAAAATTGTCACTGAGATGACATGATACTATACATAGAGAATCCTAAAGATGCTACCAATAAACTACTAGAGCTACTCCATGAATAGGTAAAGTAGCAGGATGCAAAATTAATGCACAGAAATCTCTTGCATTCCTATATACTAACAACAAAAAATCTGAAAGAGAAATTAAGGAAACACTTCCATTTACCATTGCAACAAAAAGAATAAAATACCTAGGAATAAACCTACCTAAGGACACAAAAGACCTGTACGCATAAAACTGTAAGACACTGAAGAAAGAAATTAAAGATGATACAAACAGATGGAGAGATATACCATGTTCTTGGATTGGAAGAATCAGCACTGTGAAAATGACTATATACCCAAAGCAATCTACAGATTCAATGCAATTCCTACAAAACTACCAATGGCATTTTTCACAGAACTAGAACAAAAATTTCACAATTCATATGGAAACACAAAAGACCCTGAATAGCCAAAGCAATCTTGAGAGAGAAAAACAGAGTTGGAGGAATCAGGCTCCCTTGCTTCAGGCTATACTATAAAGCTACAGTATTCAAGACAGTATGGTACTGGCACAAAAACATAAATATAGATAAATGGAAGAGGATATAAAGCCCAGAGATAAACCCATGCACCTATGGTCACCTAATCTATGAGAAACGAGGCAAGAATATACAATGGAGAAAAAAGAGCCTCTTCAATAAGTGGTGCTGGGAAAACTGGACAGCTACATGTAAAAGAATGAAATTAGGACACTTCTTAACACCATACATAAAAATAAACTCAAAATGGATTAAGACCTAAATGTAAGGCCAGACACTATAAAACTCTTAGAGGAAAACATAGGAAGAACATTATGACATAAATCACAGCAAGATCTTTGTTGACCCACCTCCTAGAGAAATGAAAATAAAAATAAACAAATGAGACCTAATGAAACTTAGAAGCTTTTGCACAGCACAGGAAACCATAAATAAGATGTAAAGACAACCCACAGAATGGGAGAAAATATTTGCAAACGAAGCAACTGACAAAGGATTAATCTCCAAAGTTTACAAACAGCTCATGCAGCTCAGTATCAGAAAAACAAAACAACCCAATCCAAAAACGGGCTGAAGACCTAAGCAGGCATTTCTCTGAAGAAGATGTATAGATTCCCAGCAACACATGAAAGGATGCTCAACATCATTAATCATTAGAGAAATGCAAATCAAGACTACCATGAGGTATCACCTCATACCGGTAAGAATGGCTATCATCAAAAAAATCTACAAACAATAAATGCTGGAGAGGGTGTGGAGAAAAGGGAACCCTCTTGCACTGTTGGTGGGAATGTAAATTGATACAGCCACTATGGAGAATAGTATGAAGGTTCCATAAAAAAATAAAAATAGAACTACCATATGACCCAGCAATCCCACTACTGGGCAAATACCCTGAGAAAACCATAATTCAAAAAGAGATATGTACCACAATGTTCACTGTAGCACTATTTACAATAGTGAGGACATGGAAGCAACCTAAATGTCCATCGAAGGATGAATGGATAAAGAAGATGTGGCACATATATACAATGGAATATTACTCAGCCATAAAAAGAAATGAAATTGAGTTATTTGTAGTGAGGTGGATGGACCTAGAATCTGTCATACAGAGTGAAGTAAGTCAGAAAGAGGAAAACAAATACTGTATGCTAACACATATATATGGAATTTAAAAAAAAGGAAAAAAAGATTCTGATGAACCTAGGGGTAGGACAGAAATAAAGATGCAGATGTAGAAAATGGACTTAAGGACAAGTTGTGGGGGCAGGGCAAGCTGGTACAGAGTGAGAGAGTAGCACTGACATATTTACATTACCAAATGTAAAATAAATAGCTAGTGGGAAGCAGCTGCATAGCTCAGGGAAATCAGCTCAATGCTTTGTGATGACCTAGAGGGATGGGACATGGGAGTGTGGGAGGGAGACGCAAGAGGGAGGATATATGGGGATATATGCACACATATAGTTAAATCACTTTGTTATACAGCAGAAAGTTACACAACATTGTAAAGCAATTATACTCCGATGAAGATGTTAATAAATAAATAAATAAGTTAATTAATAAAATAAAATAAAATGGATAGCCAATAAGGACCTTTTGTATAGCACAGAGAACCCTGCTCAATATATGTAAATGGGAAAAATAATTTGAAAAAGAATAGACATGTGTATATGTATAACTGAATCACTTTGCTGTTCACCTGAAACTATCATGACATAGTTAATCAATTATTTTCCAACATAAAAGTATAAAAAATAAATAAATAAAACAAAATAAATAAGTAAAGTCACAATTGTTCCCCTCCCAAAAAAAAAGAATATTACCAATGCAAAAATAAGTAAATTATTCAACAACTAATCTATCAACCAGTCACAGCCCCAGAAATATATGGAAACTCGATTCATTATAGAATTGTTACTATGGATCGGTAAGGAAAGACTAGACTTTACAATTAATGATATTGAAAAAAATTTCCTTTTGGCTATACATGAAATTGGATAAACTTCTACTTACTCCATACACAAAAAAATACATTCCCGGTAGAGTAAAGATTTAAATGTAAAAGCCAGAGCTTAAAAAAAAAGGAAAAAGAAAAAAAATGTAAGAGAATGTCTTTATAATTTTGAGTTGTAAAACTATCGCTTAAGCAAAATACAGGAAATTCAAATTACCAAGGAAATGTAGGATTAATTCCCCAACATAAAAATGAAAAACTTCTGTTTATTAAAATATATATATATATATAAAAGAGAGTAAAAATACAAGCCACAGATTGGGAGATAATGTTGACAATGATATAACTGACATAATATTGGAATCTATAATATATAAATAATTTTTATAAATAGATTTTTAAAAGGCTGATGGTCCAATAGGAAAATATTTAAAATTTCTGAAGAACAAGTAAAGAAACTCAAATGGCTCCTAAGTTTAATAATGAAAAAATGTAATCAGTATTTAGGTAAATAAAAATTAAAATGGAGGGCTTCCCTGGTGGCGCAGTGGTTGAGAGTCTGCCTGCCGATGCAGGGGACACGGGTTCGTGCCCCGGTCCAGGAAGATCCCACATTCTGCAGAGCAGCTGGGCCCGTGAGCCATGGCCACTGAGCTTGTGCGTCTGGAGCCTTTGCTCTGCAACTGGAGAGGCCACAACAGTGAGAGGCTCGCGTACCACATAAAAAAATAAAAATAAAAGTAAAATGGAAATGCAAAACCATTTCACACCCTAAATTTTAAGACAAAACTAAATTTCTGACCGTAAGTCTTGATGAGGATAAATAGCAACTGGAATGCTTCCAAATTGCTTGTGAATCGGTACGAACATTTTGCACTACGATTCAATATTAACAAAGTTCAAGTTATGCATGCTTTATAACCAAGGAATCCCCTTGCTTGGTGCATACTCTAAACAAATGTTTTCCCAAGTGAACTACAATAAGTGCAACTTTATTCATGATGGCATAGCAGACAACTGAAAGCCACATAAATACTAACTAACAATAGAATGCATAAATAGGCTTGTATATGATTACAAAGGAAAATCACTCTGCACTGAAGTTACACTAAAGTTACATGCAAAAACATCTGTGAAACTCACAAAAACAATATTGAGTGAAAAAGTCAACTCCTAGAAGAAAATGCAGCAAACTGATCTCTTTATATGAAGTTTAAAATCACATAAAACTAAATATAGAATTGTAGGTGCTAAAGTCTTCTGAAAGGAAAGCAAGGGAAAAATAAACACATTTGTCAGGATACGGGGTACAGTATATCTGCAAAAGTGGAGGAAAGAGATGGAGATGTTAGAGGAGCCACAGACAGACGGTCACATGATGACAATGTTGTTCTCCCTAAATTGAGATGGGGCATAGAGATACATATTCACTGTTATTATTTGTATCTTTCACATAATTTATCGATAGTATTTTATATACACCCAATTTAATAAAAACTTTTAGAAGGATGAATGAAATATTTAATGTGCAGATGAAAGTATATAAATTATTCAGAACTGATTTAGGAACTTGAGACACTGCATAAATGCCATTGGTCCAGACCACCTTCCATTTCAACTGGAGGCTTTTTGGAAGGTTTGTGCATACTGCCTGTCTTACCACCAAAAGATGCTGGGAAACAGGTTGGGGCTGAACCTTTAAGAAAAGCCAACATTATCCCAAAGGCTTGGGACCTGGGAAGGACTAAAGCAAATGACAGAGTCTACAGCTTGTTACAGATTTTTTTTTTTTTTTTTTTTTTTTTTTTTTTTTTTGCGGTACGCGGGCCTCTCACTGTTGTGGCCTCTCCCGTTGTGGAGCACAGGCTCTGGACGCGCAGTCTCAGCGGCCATGGCTCACGGGCCCAGCCGCTCTGTGGCATGTGGGATCTTCCCGGACTGGGGCATGAACCCGCGTCTCCTGCATCGGCAGGCGGACTCTCAACCACTGCGCCACCAGGGAAGCCCTGTTACAGATTTTTGATACTGAGACATCCTCTATGACCCTGGGTGACCTTTGACCATCATGGTGTTTCTTTTGCATGTTACTAATTTCCTAATTAATTATTTTACTAGCATTACCTTTTCTTTTAATTAATCTCTTAGAAATGTTTTTGTTGTTGTTTTTATGTGAGTATTTTACAGTGGGAGCTGGAATGATTTCTAGATGCTTTGGGATTCAAGAAAATACAATGGTAGAACTTCCATAAAATATGCTATACTTTTGTGACAACAATCATCTTTCTGTTATTGAGTATGGGTTAATAAAGACATCATCTTTACATAGAAATAGGGAGAACAATAGAAATGAGAAATTTCTACTCATACAAAATTTTAGTAACTCCATGGTAAGAGTACTACTGTGTTATTCCTGTACACACATCCCATTTTTATTATTAATTTTAATGTATTTATTTATTTATTTTATTGAAGTTTAGTTGATTTACAATGTTGTGCTAGTTTCAGATGTACAGCAAAGTGATACATATATATATATATATATATTCTTTTTCAGATTCTTTTCCCATGTAGGTTATTACAAAATATTGAGTATAGTTCCCTGTGCTATACAGTAGGTCCTTGCTGTTTATGTATTTTATATATAGTCCTGTGTATCCCTTAAACCCAAACTCCTAATTTATTCCCCCTCCCCCTTCCCCTTTGGTAACCATAAGTTTGTTTCCTTGTCCCTGAGTCTGTTTCTGTTATGTGAATGGTTCATTTGTTTCAATTTTTTAGATGCTAAACACAAATGATATCATATGATATTTTCCTTTCTCTGTCTGACTTACTTCACTTAGTATGATAATCTCTAGGTCCACCCACCACTCTATTTTTTATTTTTTTATTTTTTAAATTTTTTCTAGCTTTCAGAGGAGCTGATATCAACTCCATGGTTTTAGGGGGGATAAAATGAGAAACTGCACTTAACCTGCTTTGTACTTTGAGCTCTTTGCTAGCTCTTTCTATTAAAATGCATATATACAAGCATAATCAATGCATTTCTTTTTTTTTTTTAATTTAGTTTTTTTATACAGCAGGTTCTTATTAGTCATCAATTTTACACACTTCAGTTTATACATGTCAATCCCAATCGCCCAATTCACTGCACAACCACACCCACACTCCTGCCGCTTTCCCCCCTTGGTGTCCATATATTTGTTCTTTTCATCTATGTCTCAATTTCAGCCCTGCAAACTGCTTAATCTGTACCATTTTTCTAGGTTCCACATATATGAGTTAAAATATGATATTTGTTTTTCTCTTTCTGACTTACTTCACTCTGTATGACAGTCTCTAGATCCATCCATGTCTCAACAAATCACCCAATTTTGTTCCTTTTTATGGCTGAGTAATATTCCATTGTATATATGTACCACATCTTCTTTATCCATTCATCTGTTGATGGACATTTATGTTGCTTCCAACACCTGGCTATTGTAAATAGTGCTGCAATGAATATTGGTGTGTATGTGGCTTTTTGAATTATGGTTTTCTCTGGGTATATGCCCAATAGTGGGATTGCTGGATTATATGGTAATTCTATTTTTAGTATTTTAAGGAACCTCCATACTGTTCTCCACAGTGGCTGTATCAATTTACATTCCCACCAGCAGTGCAAGAGGGTTCCCTTTTCTCCACACCCTCTCCAGCATTTGTTGTTTGTAGATTTTCTTTTTTTGTATTTCTTTTTCTTCTCTGATTGCTATGACTAGGCTTTCCAAAACTATGTTGAATAATAGTGGTAATAGTGGACATCCTTGTTTTGTTCGTGATCTTAGAGGAAATGCTTTCAGTTTTTCACCATTGAGGATGATGTTGGCTGTGGGTTTGTCATATATGGCCTTTATTATGTTGAGGTAGGTTCCCTCTATGCCCACTTTCTGGAGAGTTTTTATCATAAATGGGTGTTGAATTTTGTCAAAAGCTTTTTATGCTTCTCTTGATATGATCATATGGTTTTTCTTCTTCAATTTGTTAATACGGTATATCACATTGATTGATTTGCATATATTGAAGAATCCTTGCATCCCTGGGATAAATCCCACTTGATCATGGTGTATGATCCTTTTAATGTGTTGTTGGATTCTGTTTGCTAGTATTTTGTTGAGGATTTTTGCATCTATCTTCATCAGTGATATTGGTCTGTAATTTTCTTTTTTTGTAGTATCTTTGTCTGGTTTTGGTATCAGGGTGATGGTGGCCTCATAGAATGAATGCAAGAGTGTTCCTTCCTCTGCAATTTTTTGGAAGAGTTTGAGAAGGACGGGTGTTAGCTCTTCTCTAAATGTTTGATAGAATTCACCTGTGAAGCCATCTGGTCCTGGACCTTTGTTTGTTGGAAGATTTTTAAATCAGAGTTTCAATTTCATTACTTGTGATTGGTCTGTTCATTTTTTCTATTTCTTCCTGGTTCAGTCTTGGAAGGTTATACCTTTCTAAGAATTTGTCCATTTCTTCCAGGTTGTCCAATTTTTTGGCAGAGAGTTGCTTGTAGCAGTCTCTTAGGATGCTTTGTATTTCTGCGGTGTCTGTTGTAACTTCTCCTTTTTCATTGCTAATTTTATTGATTTGAGTCCTCTCTTTTTCTTGATGAGTCTCGCTAATGGTTTATCAATTCTGTTTATCTTCTCAAATAACTAGCTTTTAGTTTTATCGATCTTTACTATTGTTTTCTTTGTTTCTATTTCATTTATTTCTGCTCTGATCTTTATGATTTCTTTCCTTCTGCTAACTTTGGGTTTTGTTTGTTCTTCTTTCTCTAGTTCGTTTAGGTGTAAAGTTAAATTGTTTATTTGAGATTTTTCTTGTTTCTTGAGGTAGGCTTGTATTGCTATAAATATCCATGGTAGAACGCTTTTGCTGCATCCCATAGGTTTTGGATCATCGTGTTTTCATTGCATTTGTCTCTAGGTATTTTTTGATTTCCTCTTTTATTTCTTCAGTGATCTCTTGGTTATTTAGTAATGTAGTGTTTAGCCTCCATGTGTTTGTGTTTTTTATATTTTTTTCCCTGTAAATCACATAGTGTGGTCAGAAAAGATGCTTGATATGATTTCAGTTTTCTTAAATTTCCTGAGGCTTGATTTGTGACCCAAGATGTGATCTATCCTGGAGAATGTTCCATGCACACTTGAGAAGAAAGTGTAATCTGCTGGTTTTGGATGAAATTTCATAAACATATCCATTAAATCTATCTGGTGTATTGTGTCATTTAAAGCTTGTGTTTTCTTATTTATTTTCATTTTGGATGATCTGTCCATTGGTGTAAGTGAGGTGTTAAAGTCTCCCACTATTATTGTGTTACTGTCGATTTCCTCTTTTATAGCTGTTAGCAGTTGCCTTATGTGTTGAAGTGCTCCTATGTTGGGTGCATATATATTTATAATTGTTATATCTTCTTCTTGGATTGATCCCTTGATCATTATGTAGTGTCCTTCCTTATCTCTTGTGGCATTCTTTATTTTAAAATCTATTTTATCTGATATGAGTATTGCTACTCCAGCTTTTTTTGATTTCCATTTGCATGGAATATATTTTTCCATTGCCTCACTTTCAGTCTGTATGAGTCCCTAATTCTGAAGTAGGTCTTTTGTAGACGGGATATATATGGGCTTGTTTTTTTATCCATTCAGCAAGCCTGTGTCTTTTGGTTGGAGCATTTAATCCATTCCTGTTTAAGGTAATTATCGATATGTATGTTCTTATGGCAATTTTCTTAATTGTTTTGGGTTTGTTTCTGTAGGTTCTTTTCTTCTCTTGTGTTTCCCTCTTAGAGAAGTTCCTTTAGCATTTGTTGTAGAGCTGGTTAGGTGGTGCTTAATTCTCTTAGCTTTTGCTTGTTTGTAAAGCTTTCGATTTCTCCATCAAATCTGAATGAGGTCCTGCGGGTAGAGTAATCTTGGTTGTAAGCTCTTCCCTTTCAGCACTTTAAGTATATCATGCCACTCCCTTCTGGCTTTTAGAGTTTCTGCTGAGAAATCAGCTGTTAACCTTATGGGAGTTCCCTTGTATGTTGTCATTTTTTCCTTGCTGCTTTCAATAAGTTTTCTTTGTCTCTAATTTTTGCCAATTTGATTTCTATGTGTCTTTGCATGTTTCTCCTTGGGTTTATCCTGTATGTGACTGTCTGTGCTTTCTGGACTTGGGTGGCTATTTCCTTTCCCATGTTAGGGAAATTTTTGTCTGTAGTTCCTTCAAATATTTTCTCGAGTCATTTCTCTCTCTCTTCTCCTTCTGGGACCCCTATAATGTGAATGTTGATCTGTTTAAAGTTGTCCCAGAGGTCTTTTAGTCTGTCTTCATTTCTTTTCATTCATTTTTCTTTATACTGTTCCAGAGCAGTGAATTCCACCATTCTGTCTTCCAGGTCACTTATCCGTTCTTCTGCCTCAGTTATTCTGCCATTGATTCCTTCTAGTGTAGTTTTCATTTCAGTTAGTTTATTGTTCATCTCTGTTTGTTTGTTCTTTAATTCTTCTAGGTCTTTGTTAAACATTTCTTGTATGTTCTCGATCTTTGCTTCCATTCTTTTTCCAAGGTCCTGGATCATCTTCACTATCATTATTCTGAATTCTTTTTCTGGAAGGTTGCCTATCTCCACCTCATTTAGTTATTTTTCTGGGGTTTTATCTTGTTCTTTCATCTGGTACATAGCCCTGTGCCTTTTCATCTTGTCTGTCTTTCTGTGAATGTGGTTTTCCTTCCGCAGGCTGCAGGATTGTAGTTCTTCTTGCTTCTCAATGCATTTCCAACCAAGTTGTCATTTACATGCCATGCAGTCTTAATTTGGATGTTTGGTGGTCATCTGGGTGGATCTTTTCAAGTCCAAAGAGATAGAGCAATAGGAGAATGAGAAAGACTGAGGGGTAAAGGCCTTGGCCTCAGTGTGCTCCTTCACAGCCAGGGAACTGGTCTCTACCAGATCCTGCAGGCAGCATCAGCTGCCACTTAAGGGGCTACTTGAATCTACATGTTTAGTTTTTAAATTGAGCTTCTTATCCTCAAAACAATCCTTCAAGTTATCTTCATCGTAACATGCGGAAACTGAGGCTGGTAAAGGTTAAGTAATTTAGCTAAGAAGTAGAAGATCCAAGAAAACAAATCTCAAACTGACTGCAATCCCTTGCTTTGAAGCATGGTAGCATGCTTATCCCTTACTCCATCTCACATAGGGACAGGTTTAAAAATTAAAAAAAAAAAAAAAACAGAGTTCTCTTCTTTATCAGAGAGAGTATCTCAAACAATTTAAGTGATTGTACATGTAATGACAATTTTCTTCTTCCTCTGGGCATTTTTCAAATCATGATTTCCTGTTTTAAAAAATGCTTCTATTTTTATCCAGTACCATTTATTTTTCAAAAGGGCACTAAAAATGACTCTGCACAAAGTACTGTGATTCCCTGCTGCAATTAGTTACATTGTCAAGCCAGAGGCCCACATTTTATGTTAAGTCACAGTGGGCAACTTGGCTGAACTTTGCACAGTACCACAGTTTTTGAAAAATTGAGAGCAAATTAAAGTTGCTTATTCCAAACCACAGCTTGTTTGCCCTCATTTGGAAAAAATAAATTGGACCTAGGTACAAAATCTTGAGTTAATAATATTCTTAAATTTTGCTCCCTGCATTATTTTTCCCCTCCCATCTCTTATTCGCTTTTTCTTTAAAAAATTTTGTGTTTTGATGTGGACCATTTTTAAAGTCTTTGTTGACTTTGTTACAATATTGCTTCTGTTCTGTGTTTTGGTTTTTTGGCTGCGAGGCATGTGGGAACCTAGCTCCCCAGCCAGAGATCGAACCTGCATCCCCTGCATTGAAAGAGGGAGTGTTAACCACTGGACCACCAGGAAAGTCCCTTATTCTCTTTTATATCACCCCATTCCCTACTCCATTCTACACAAACAATCATTCATACGTGATTGAAGAGTATATTTTATTATATTTATTCTTGCTAAATTAAAAAATATATTTAACATTTTTTTAACTATGTGTGCATATTTTAAACAGGTTTTGTAAATGAAATTACATTATTTACAAATGGACAAGCTACAGCCCAAGCCAGACCCAGCCTGCTGCCTGTCTTTGTAAATGATGTTTTATTGGATCAAAGCCATAACCATTTGCTTGGGTCGCATCCATGGGGCTCTATCCCATGCTGCAGTAACAGTGTTGACCAATGGCAAAACAGACCCTCTGGCTCACAAAGCCAGAAATAGTTACTTTCAGGCCATTTACAGAACAAGTTTGCTGCCCCCTGCTCTAGGGTATTCACTGACACTATTTTATCCACCTACTCTCAGTGAGGGGTGTTGAGCCTCCCATATGCTCCCTAGACCCCTAAAAAGAACTAAACTAAGCATTTTCAGGAGTATCCCTCCAGGGACCTGAGTGAGAATTTCCAGAACAGGAATCCAAGGTCGCAATGGAGTGGGCATCCCCAGCAGCTGGCTCTCTATCACAGCCAGCCAGCCTGCCCTGCCAATGCCACCCATCCACTCCACCAGTGGCTTTGCTCCGTGGTCAGCTTCTTGTCAGCGTAATAGATATTAAGTGACACTTTGTTGTTTAAATTTGCATTAGTAATTCTTAAAAAAATTGCACTCCTCTTCACATGCTTTTTATGTTTTTTTTGAGTTTTTTCTTCTGAAAGTGACTGTGATCTGTATTTGTCCTATTTCTCTTGGAGTGGTTGTCCTTTTAGTCATTAATTTTGATGTGCAGGATTTCTTACATATTTTAACAACAATCCCTTACTGAATTGGAATACTTCAAACCACTTCTGCTGTCCTGTCCTTCATCTGTATATTTTGCCCATTGTGCCCAATGTTAAAAATATCATTTTTTGAAGGATTAATGCTGAATTAATGGAGCTATCATTATTGTTGTAATATTATTGTAGTGAATGCTATATATAAAATCATATATAATCACTTTGTATGTGTTTTTATGTTATGTATAACGTTATAAAATATATATTTATATATAATATATATTATGCTATATATAATATATTCTGGTATATGTTACATAATATATTATTTTATTATATTATTGTTATAAAGTTACAGTTAAAACTAAATTATTCTCAGTAAATCTTTTAAAATATGCTTTTATTTTCAAATAATATAGATTTGTCACTGGTTTAATAATGTTACATATAATACACACTATTATATATAATATATAGTTATATATATTACATATAATTTTATTATATTATTGTTATAAAGTTATAACTAAATTATTCTAAGTAAATTTTTTAAAATATGCTTTCATTTTCAAACGATATAGATTTGTTACTGGTTTAATAATGCTACATATAACATATATTGTTATGTATAATACACAGTCATATATGTTACATTATATATGTTATATATTATTTTATTATTGTTATAAAGTTATAGCTAAATATTCTAAGTAAATTTTTTAAATTATGTTTTTATTTTCAAATCATATAGATTTGTCACTGGTTTAATAATTGGATGTAAACTACTTCCAAATATTTGAAATTACTTGCCAGCCTCTAAAGAAAGCATATACAGGGCCACTGTGTGCATCCTTGTCAAATGACCACATGTTCTAAACGAGAGAATCCAGGCCCCATCGAGTTATGTGAAGAGATGCACCTGTATCAGTGGACCTGGTTTAAATCTGTAACATGAGCAATTTGGGTTTCATTAATGTATATGACGGCTGGTTGCTCCTCTCTGTGTCTCTCATGGCTGGCTGGATCATTTGGGGACAGCGTGAAGAGCGTGCTCATGTACCAAGTGTTGGAAAGGCTCAGTAGCCCAGAGAGAACAAAAAGGGTGGGGGGATTGGAGGCAATTGGAAATGATGTTGCAACAGCTGTGTCCTGGAAACCATAAAGGGACCTGGACGTGCCCGCAGGCACAGGGTGAGAGGCCAGACCATTTGCAGTGAACAGGCACAAAGCTATAGCCAGAGATAACTGGGGCCAAGGTTGATTAGGCCACTTATGACCCGGAGCTGGTGGCCAGCAGTGAGGCCAGCTCCACACAGGGGCCTGCTGGGCCTCATTTCTGTTCCTTGCTGAAGTCTGCACAGGGCGGAGGTTTGGCAGCCCCTCATTCCCCGCCCCCATCTGCTCCCTCCCCACTGCCCTTCCTTTCCAAGGTCCAGATCAACCATCTGCTGGAGAGTCAAACCCCAGATCTGACACTCAGAATGCTTAACAGGGAATGATTTAAAAACAAGTGTTTCAAATTTCATAAACTGGCTATGGACTAGGGAAAAGAAACCATTAGTGTAAAATGTGGATTCCACAAGTCCAATTGGGACCAGAGTTTCAGAGACATCTTTTTTTCTTTTTTGGTCATGCTGGCTGAGTGAAATCCCACTCACATTCATCCTTAAAGAATATCCTGCTATTCAAACCTTTCCTTCATTCAACGAATTTCTGTTGAGCACATATTATGGGCCCACACAGCCTTGGATGCTTGGGATACATACGGAACAAAAGAGACAAAGATCCCTGACCTGGAAAATCCTATCTCTTGGCCAGTGGAGACAGACAATAAATAATGGACATAATAAACATGTAGGATAAACCATGGGTTATAGGTTGAATTGTGTCTGCACCACTTCACCCCCCCAAAAAAAAACAGAGCAGAAAATATATGTGGAACACTCAGTATCTGTGAATATGACCTTCTGAAATAGGGTCTTTGCAGACTTGATTTAATTAAATTAAGGGAAGGTCGTAGAGGGGGAGCTTTAATCCACTATGACTGGTATCCTTATAAAAAGAGGTAAATTTGGAAACACATACAGAGACACACAGGAGCAATGTCATGTGATGACACAGAGGCACATAGACACACAGAAAATGACCATGTGAAGCTAGAGAAAAAGACTGGAGTTTTGACCCACAAGCCGAGGAAGGCCTGGGGCTGCCAGAAATCAGAAGTGGCAGGGAGGCTCCTCCCCTAGAGATTTCAGAGGAAACAAGGCTGCTGACCCCTTGATTTCAAACTTTTAGCCTCCAGAACTGTAAGACAATACATTTCTGTGGTTTTAAGCCACCCAGTTTTGGGTAATTTGTTATGGCATCCCTAGGGAACTAATACACAATGCATGCCTGAAAATGATAAATGCTAGGAAACAAAGAAAAAATAGAGCAAGACAAGGAAGAGAAGGGTTGTTGGGGTAAGTGAGAGATGAGGTGGGATACTAAATAAGGTGGATCAGTTAGAACTCCTTGTGATCATAACATCTGACCAGAGTCAAGGGTGGTATCCCAGAGAATACCTAAGGGAAGAATACGCAGGTACAGGAGCTGATAGACAAAAGCCCAGCGAACTGTAGCTGGGGGGGACTAACAAAGTGAGGGTGAAGGGCATGGACCATGAGGTCCATGGGATCAGGGCTAGGTCATGAAGGCTTGTTGGTCACTATAGGGTCTGGGCTTTTACTATGAGTAAGATAGGAGCCAATTGTTGGAGGTTGTGAGGGGGAACATGGTCTACTTTATATTTCAAGGCAGTTGCCAACTGCTCTATTGGGCATAGACTACCTGTGGCCAAGTGTAGTTCAAGGATATCATGTAAGGTACTACAATGATGGCTTGAACCAGAGTGACATACAAGGGGCTTGTGAGAAGAGGCAAGATTCTGGACACATGTTGAAGGGAAAGCCAATGTGATTACCTAACAGATAGCACTGGGCATATAGAAGAAAGAGGGTAGTTGGGGGATTCCGAGGTTTTTGGTTTGACAACTGGAAGAGTAGAATTGAGATCAACTGAGATGATCTAAAAGCTTACAGGTGGAGTTCAGTTTTGACATTTTAGACACCTGAGATGTCCATTACACATCACTACCAGTCTGGGTTCCCACAAGAAGCAGATGGCACTCTGAAACACATGGAGGATGTAATAAAGGGGCTGTCCTTTCAGTGTGGGGAGGGAAACCCACACAGGATGGTGGAGAGGTGAGGATCTCAGGCTCAAAGGGTAGCATCAGGGGAAGAAGAGAGCAAGGGGGACAGCGTTCTCTCAGGACAAGCAACCAACTGTAGTAGCAAAGGGCAGGGATGGAATGTAGACCACACTCTCCCCCAGCCCTTGTATCTCCTCCACATGCTTTCCATGCACAGAACTCAACAGAAGCTGGAGACAAAGAACAGCAGCTGATAAAGTCTGGGTTACCAGGGCCAGAGCAGGCAGTGTGGAGTGTGGGTCTCCAGGGCCAACAACAAGTGTCTCACTCAGTACTTCAGGTACTTTTCACGGCAATGAAAGAACATCACTGATTCCACATCACACATCATCTAACTGATCCCAGGAAGGTCCATGACTGAAGCTACCCAATGGCTGCAACCTGAAAGCATCCCAAGGAAGAGAATTTTATAATTGCCCTATGTCACAAATTAGCAGTGTATTCTTTGTGTCTCTTCACATAACCTATGTTAAAATTCATCCATGATTCTGCATAGCTTCAAAAAAGTTCGAAGTTTTAGTATAGCCCTGCATACCTTTTTGGCCTAATCTCTCCAGTTTCTCCCTTTTTTTCACTAGTCATATCAAATAACTGTCCATTATCTGACTGGAAAGATTTTTTTATACCTTCCAGGCCCTCAAGTGCTGTTTTTGTCCTTCCTGGAAGTCCTTGATATCTTTTGCACCTGAATCCCACCTCAATATCCCAAGTAGGCATTGCTTTCTCAAAGTTTTCATTGTGATCACTCTCCCCGGGAGAGAAGGCAGGACCACCAGTGCAAGTTCACTGGAGGCCAGTGGGCTGGGAGGAGTCTGCCCAAACTCCACTCTGTGTGCTTATGAACTGGGGCTTTTTTAGTTTTCAAATGGGTTCAAGGTTCAAACCCTCTGTGGCAGGCCAGTCTGTTTAGGTGTTATCCCTCTGTGATCTCTAACACTTTCTGATGGTCTATGTCAGCTAACCTATTACATTGGCATATTTGGAAATGTATTTGTCTATCTCTTCACCTTGACTGTAAACTCATGTGAACTTTCCCCACATGGTCTTCATCTTGTTCTCCTGTACAGATTTCTGCATCAAAGGCACCCAGGACCTCTTTGTTGAGTGAATGTATAAATGTTGAGTCTGTATCCCTTTGCTCTGTATCCAGTTCTTTAGTTAGCTCCCTTCAAATAACGTAATCCCATTTTTTTATATATTCTGTCCCTTGGAATAACTGAGGATGATCTCAGCCTTCTCTCTCCCAGGTAACATCTGCTGAACTACCTTCAAATATTATTTCCTCCAATGTCAGGACACCAAGGAAATTATGCAATGCTGGTAAAATTTGTTTTCTTTCTCTCCCTCCCTCCCTCCCTTCCTTCCTTTCCTCCTTCCTTCCTTTCTTCCTTCCTTCTTTTCTTTCTTTTTTTTTTATTCCTCATATGAATTGGGTTTGACTGTAATTGGGAGATTTCACTGTCTGTTCATAAAATGTCATATTTCTTCTGCTTATTTCAAAATAATTCATTTCAGTGATGAACCAGAGTCATTCTTCCTCCAATATAGTAAAGCAAGAGAGTTATATACATTCATACCTAGAAATCGAATCTCTTTTGCTGAATATCAACAACATTTATAATGTGATATGACTTGGATAATTGTATTTACAAATGGTTAAAATTATTTTTGGGGAATATTCAGATATTAGAGGGTTAAAACTTGTAAAAGTTTTGTGTCTATTTTCAACACTATAAAAAGTTATTGATTTAACAGTAAACATGACCTTATATTATGCATCTGGATATATCAAGAATTTTTCTTCTGAATAAAAGATTGAGTTAATGCTATTAACTTATAAGTACTAATTAACACTTGTTCTATATTTATTTTGCTTCAGGAAAAAAAGAGATGTTAGTATTATGAGATGAAATAAAAGAAAATAATACATATTGTTTTTTGCCATATAAATCTGGTTCATCCCCTTTGAATCAGCCAGATAACCTATGTTCATTACCACTTTTAACTTGAAAAAATAATCTATGGAAAACAACTAATTTCAGAGTAGTGGTTAATATTAAGATTTTAATAAGACCAGAAATTCTAGTTTCTCAATAATGACTAAACTCCAGATTTTAATAACATCAAGACACTTCATACCAAAGGACAGCATCTGTTCTTCAGGCTGAATACAATTATCATTCATATTAATAATTACACTTGCCCATTAGTAACTTGTTAAGTCAGATTTCCCCCAAGACATCTATTTCTGTCGACCTCAACATTTGCCAAAATATATGGTTTTCATAAGCAGTAACAATGAGACAACTTTCCTTAGGAGGATTCTGACTCTTTTTAAGAAAAGGGAAATAAAGAATAAATTATCAGTAACATATTTGAAAAAAATTTTAAAGACCAAAATCATGTAATGGTAATAAGGCCAGCAAGAAGGGGACCTGAGTTTTATTCCTTGCTTTGCTTGTAACAAGCCTCATGACGTCAGCTGAGTTATTCCCCTTTCACTGCAGTTCTCTCAGTAAAACAGAACATTTGGGCTACGATCCTGTGGTCTTTTTGTTTTAAAATTGGAAAAGAGACAAAGCTTAAAAGATCAATTTAGTGTGATCTCAAGTATCCCCAATAAAAGAATAATCACTTAATAGTTGGATTTGCTGCCTTTGTAAATGTATAAATCATGGTGGAGTAGACTATATACAGATATGTAATACTTATATATGTTATTAATGACTATATTAATTATTAGATATAATATGATCTAATGGAATGGGCATCTGTTATTACACCTTTATTCCTGTTTTAATGAAGAAGTAGTTTCAGAGATGTGGATATTGTACAAGGAATTTCTGTGTCTCTTCTAGAAGCACACGTACCTTGACTGAGTTTTTTCTCTCATCACATATATTTTTGATTAGTTAATATACAATGAAGCAGTTATTTGCAAGGCTGGGATATGCCTGATTTTAAGGTTAGGATTCTTGATCCAATACGTGTCCTGTGGGGTCAGGTTGGTTAAATCTGTCCGTTGAGGCTTCAGGTGACTCATGAGAAGAAAGGATTATTTGAAACTACCTCACCCTATCCTCCCTAATGGAGCTTTCAATGTTGGTTACCACCCACACTTGTTAACTCATAAAAATGGTTCTTGTTAGACTCCTCCAACTACCCTTGAAGTTTGCTCATAAAGATCACTGCTCTCAATTGTGAGCTCAGATCCTATCCCTGTTCAGACCCCCAAAGCAAGAAATTCTTTAAATAACATACACATTACGGGACAAAGGAAGAGAAAGCTCACGCTTCTCTTAAATAAAAGGTATTTAAGAGAAGTAATCTAGCAAAATATACAAAGGTTGTTGTTTTTAATTCAAGCATGCAGGTTTTACATTTTCTTTTCTCTTTGGAGAGAGGCGTTGATTTGAAGGCCCTACCAATAGGCAAGCCAGTTGGTATTTTTTTCTAATTTTCCAGACACAAAAAACTCATTGAGGTTAAAAGACGTGTTTAAAAGCAGCACAGGAGGCAGAAGGGAAGCTTGGTATTTTTAGGCCATGTGCTGAGGGCAGCTCAGTCTCAAGTACCTTAATCCTCATGTCCTTTAGATGAATCCACTGTCATTTATATATTTAGAATAACAATCCCATGAGCCTACAAGGTGTTTTGGAATTTATTAGCAATCTGATGACAAATGTCCTGCCAGTTCTGAAGATGTAGACCTCTGTCCAGTCCAGTAAATACAAACAAAACTAAACAAGACAAAACAAAACAAAAACAGGCTCTCTAGATGCAAGAGCTTTTTCTCCCCTGTTTAATCTGAGTTAATCATGTGGATAAGTGCATGTTAAGGAAGATTACCCAGGAAGTTTGTGATGATCCTTCATACTCTTTTATACATAGATTATCTTCTATCAAACTCTTAATAGCTTTCAAGATAAATATGATAACCCTAATACTGGAGCTATAGGCTCAGGGTAGTTCAGTGACCTGTCCTGAGTCAAGGGACCAGGCAATTTCAGAGCAGATGTTTGAAGACCCCTCTAAACTCTATGGCCTCTACTCCTCACAGGGTTAGAAATGACTCCTGGAGTTATTCTGACTAACAAGGTCCAGGAGAAGACTTTCTGAAGGTTTTAAACAATGTAAAGTATTCAGGATGTTATACACTTTAGTGGTTTATTGTGATTCCCTCCACTGGAATATAAACTCCATAGGTCAGAAATTTCTGTTTTGTTTACTCCAGCACCTAAAAGAATGCCTGACCCAGGAAGTCAGCTAGTATTTTTTGCATAAGCAATAGAAATTAAAATTAGAAATGGCAATCTAATTTTCTAGAGAATGCATATGATTGGAATGTGCATTTCCTAAACATTTTGGTTAATTTCAGTTTGACTGTGGTATGGAAGGAAACATTGAAGAACTCATGAAGGGCTTAATCTTCAAAATACTAAAATCCCATTATACATGGTCTTGGGGTCAATTATCCAGGCCAGACTTAAGACATCCAGATTTAAATCCCTTAGGTCATGATTAATCCCATTCTTCATGACAGCAGAATGTCCAAAGCATGACAGATGCCACCCTTTAATTCTGGCTAGTGTTGAAATAATTTTCTCTCTTTCCTTTCTTTTATAAATAGATTTTTCAATGACATTGTTTAATTTTAAGAATCACTCTTGGTCTTGTTAGAAGATTTGATTTTTAAACTTCTCCAAGGATCGCTGGAACCACTGATTTAGCTGATTCATAAACCTCTTTACCATTGTTTTCTTTACCTTCCAGATTCCCTGTTTTCCACACTGGTCAATGATAATCCTTTCAGCAATTCTTTTCAAAAGAAAGGCTGCCAAGAAGTCTTTTGTGTATGTGGTTCCCCTGCCCCAAAAATATACCCCTCCCCTTTCCTCTGTTAAAAATCAGCCCAGAAGGTTAGATATCAGGAAAATAGTGAGATCAGAACACTTTGCATCCCACTACATGATTTTCTCATTTCTGTGCCCATCCTCACTCCCTGAGCAGATATTCAGTGACCTTCTCCACCTCCGTAATAAACCATAATCTCAGAAGATGATCCGCCATTGATGAGGCATACTTTCAGGTGCTGAGTCAATGTTTCCTCATTCTCTGCATTATTTGCATTTAACCTTAACCCATTTTATGAAATAAAACATTATTCCCTATAAAATGAAATTCATGCATTAGAGAACTAGTGAAACTGAGCAGGACCCTGGAGGGGCTCCTGGGTACAGGAGTCTTTCTGTTCAGCCTCCATGACCTTCCCTGAGTTCCAAAGGGCAGGTTCTAACAGTTGCTAATCAGGGAAGGGAGGGGGTGCAGAGACAAGGGAGGAGCAGCCAAGAAACAATAGTGCAGCCTTGGGGCAGGGTCCTGGATCCACCACCAGGGGCACACATAACAGTATCTTTAAGCCCTTTTATGGAATTAAAACCCGACAAATGGAAGATGTCAGCATTCTCCATACCAGAGAAGACCACCTGAGGCCAGACTAAAGGAACCAGAGAAGCTCATCAAGATTACCTGAAACCAGATTAAAGGAGTGCAGGCCCTGCACACACCCTAATCTTATCAGCAAACTTGCCCCTGAACCATTGCTATAAAACTGTTCACCAAACTCCCCTGGGTTGGGACACATAGATTTCGAGGGCAGAAGCCCACTGTGTCTCCATTTGCCTGGCAAAGCAATAAAGCTATTCTTTTCTACTTCACCCCAAACTCCGTATCCAAGATTCTATCTGGCCCCAGTGTACAGGGAGACTGAGCTTTCAGCATCACTAGTAGGGAAAGACTGACTTTAAGCACTGTCAACTCAAATTGGGCAATTCATTTAATGATTGTTTGTTGGGAACTCACTACAGGTCAAACACCTCAATAACAGCGATGGACATAAAAGTACATGAACCTCAGACTTCACACCAAGGAGAACCCTGGTTGGGCCGCTCACCACTTTGTATTTGATAAATGCTGATGATGACAGCCCACCACCTGTACCTCACTCCCATCCCTTATATCCCAAATTGATTTTTCTGCTTCAGAAATGTACAGTTCCATGAAAGTTTCTCCTACTGCTCCTCTTATGCATAATGGGACACATGTACTTGGATAAATTTTGATTTATTATCTAACCCTGTCCTGCAGATCACTTAAGGAAAACACTAATCTAGATTTCTAAATTTAAGCTTTGGAATCACACTGATCTTTGTTGAAATTCAGGCTCTTCTACTTTGAGTTGAGAGTCCTTCCTCATTCTACTGAAAGACTCTGAGCCTCCACTCATAGAGTTATGCAGGAAAGATAATATTTATTGCGATATGGTTATATGAGATACAAAGAGAGGACGGTCCTGGTTGTGAAACACAGGGGCTGGTAAAACACAGCAGTCTCTTTCCTGTACCTTTTATTTGCTTCTTCCAGATCCCTATTCTCTCGCTTACATTGTGTTTGAAGAACTTCGGAGCAGAGAGAATAGTGGTAGCAGGAAGAGAGAAGCTATTATTATACTGAGTGTCCCAAGAAATCTGGTAAAACTGGTTCTTTCATTTCTTCTTCTGCTACCTCTGCCCCTAAGCATCAGGCCCCAAACTCCTGGTTCTCATTTCTTCCTTCTCCAAAGACAATGTTTTTTTGGATGAAAATGACACTTCCAGCTGAGGGAGGATATATGACCCAGGAGCACACAACACATTAAGTTTGTACTGCATTTTCATTAATTTTGCCAGGTAAATGCCAGAGAGATTGTACTATCTCTAGAGAGGAAGGCAAAAAAATAAAATAAAAAAGTGAAATGATTGAAATTTGACTGTACAGGAGGACCCTGGTGGTTCTGAAAGGACATGGTGCTTGTTTAATTCAACACTTCCATATGTGAAATATGGCAAATGTGGGACAGACTCCAGAGAAATTGAAAAGATCATCCCACTAATAAAATTTAACAGGACCAGCATGAAGATAGCTCTGCCCTCATGTTGGAATACTTAACCACTGTTTCTCACAATGAGTTTAACAGAAAGTATGGAGCTTGATGTTTGACTTACTAAGGGCTCTGTTGCAAAAGCAAAAGACACATCAATGATACACACATGTACATACACAGTATAAGCATCACCTACAAACATACTTATAACTACATTTCTATATACAAACACTCATGTGGGTGTGTGCATGTATGGATACATATAATTATATATTTGGGTTTACAAGTTTTCATATGCATTTATGTAGATTTATATTCATATATAAACAACTTGCATAAATATGCATATTATTTGTAAATACTTAGTTTGTGCTTGTGTATTTAAATGTACATATATGCATATGCTAACATGTCTCTAAACATAATATACAACTAAGAAATAGATACATGCATAGGTAAATCAATGTGTGAATGACACATGCACAGAGAAACATAAGACTGTATATTCCATATTACTAGATCTCAAAGTATGGTCCTGGATTAGTACAATCAGTATCATCTGGGAATTGTTAAAACCTCTAATTCTCAGAGCACACCCAGACCAACTGAATCAGAAACTCTGAGATCCAGGGTTTTAACAAGTCCTCCAGGGGATTTTGATTTACACTTTAGAATGAAAATGATCCTTCTATACAATATACTGTGAATGTATTTTGCACGTATTTTATTTCCAGGAGTATACACATATGTCCTCATGCAAGTAAATAAATAAAACAGATACTTGATTTGATTCGTAAATGTAAAACAACTGCCCCTTAGTTAGGGGCAGAGCCACAGTGGGTGAATTAACCCATTGGCATGCAGAGGGCCCTGCTCACACTCTCTTTCCCAGAACAGCACTTCTAGAACCCAGGCAGTGATTCAGGAGGGCTAAACTCACACCCCTTGTCTGGGTGGAAAGGACCAAGACCTGGAGCAAGGCATCTTAGGAGGGTACACATGTGTCAGGTATGGAACCCTCACTCCTCTCACTGTTAAACTATAAGTGATGCAGTTTACACAGACACTGCCCCTGTAGTGTGGTTTAGGCCCAATCTTGCATTAACTTGGGTAGATGAATGAAGTATCTTCTGAGCAGTACTTTGGCCTACAGTTTTGTGTTTGCTCTGCCTGGTTCCACAAGGGATGGAATGAAAACAAAAGGGTATGAGGAAAACCCCAAAGAGCAGAAGGCTGCATATCAAGAAACTTTTATTCACTTCTGGCTCTGCCAATGCTAGTCTGATAATCAAACATTTATTAAGAGACTTGTATATGCCCAACACTCACTAAGATTCTATGGAAGTTTCCAGATCAATGCAAGGATTTGCCCTTGCTTGCCCTGTGGGTGCTTACAGTCTAGGGGCTGGCAATATGCATGTGTAGGATGAAATTGAATAAGGTCTCTGAGAACAGCCTCAAGTTGGACTGAACAATGCTACATTCTAAGTAGCAGAGTCAATTGTGAACGGTGAAAATTTTGGTGAGAAAGGTGGTGTTTCAACTAGAATTGGAAGAGGAGAGCACTTTAAAAGGAGAGCTAAGGCAGAATATTT
This sequence comes from Delphinus delphis, assembly GCF_949987515.2. Classification (NCBI taxonomy): domain Eukaryota; kingdom Metazoa; phylum Chordata; class Mammalia; order Artiodactyla; family Delphinidae; genus Delphinus; species Delphinus delphis. The sequence goes on along the minus strand of NC_082689.1, from coordinate 106,333,645 downwards.
CTATATGTGCAGATTTCCTTATCTGGCAATTTGGGTTAATAAAAATCAACCCCTTGCTGTAAGACCATTTGGTACAGATCTGAGATAATGATTGTGAATTTGAAAAGTTCAAAGCATAACACAAATATAATGTATGTTCTAGAACAGCTCCCTGAGACCAAGATAAACACACTGGGTCTTTGCATCCCTAGGTTTTATTACAACAGCATCTATGTCACCCCACAGCTTTCAGGACAGACAGGCATTCATGCCACCCTCTACCCAGTTTTACATATGTATATCCTTGTCAGTAAAATGATCTATTCTTTCCAAAATATCTAATGACTTCTGAATAAGATAGAAAGATCTAAAGACAGCCTTTCTCTTCAAGCTTTGACTCTCAGTAACCATAACAAGATGGTCCACGTTCTGAAATCTAGCACAGGGCAGCCCTACAGCCACGGTGGCTTAAAGGGTGAATCTAGATTTTAATAACCAGTCCCCCAACTTGGACTCTCTGCCTTGTCTATTCTTCATCAATTCATTCTGGGCACTGCCACCAGAGTAAGGTCATTGGATTTAACACATAAAAATGCAGGGTACCCAGTTAGAGTTGAATTTTAGGTCAAAAATGAATAATATTTTTTAGTGTATGTCCAACACAATATTTGGAATGTGCTTATACTAAAAATAATTTATTATCTGAAATTTAATTGTATTTTACCTGACAACTCTACACCCAAGTGATTCTTCCAAGTGCCTATCTGATTACACTGCTCCGTTGTTTAACTATACCTCCCCTGCCAAAAAACAAACAAACAAAGCTGGGGAGGGCATATGTGGTCCTTTTAGGAGGAGTTCCTCTATGTATTTCCAGTTTTACCACCTTTCCTTCTCTCAGATATGCAAATCCAAAGTTCCTATAATCCAGCCAATATATTTTCAGTCCCAAAGATGTCTCTGTCATTTTTTGTCTATTGGTCTTTGCACATGTTGTTCTGTCTCCCTCAGATGCTTCCCCAAACTCCACCTTTCTCCCCCAAACCCTCTCACCACCCTACCAGAATCTCCTGATTCTTTAGCAAATGCATAACTTCCTCTGGAATCCTCCAAATTTCCTTATCTGTGTGGTTTTCCCTTCTCCTCTTTGGCAAAATCCTGGGTATCTAACTATCTTGGACTTAACAGCATGATCTGTTATAATTATCTCCTTATCCACCTCCCCACCATGATAGTGAACATCTGAGGGGGAGGATATATTTCATTTCTTTACCCTCAGCCTTTGAGAAGTTCCTTGCATATTACACTAAAGAATCGATTTTGAAAGGATAGAAAAATATTTCTTCCACCACAACATTTGTCTAAAAAATATAAAAGCTGCCGGCTTTGGCTACCTCTTAGGTCCCATTTCTATGAGACCTTTGTGTGTATGAATTAAAAATTTTTTCTCTTGTTAAAAAAAAAAAAGAATGGATTTTGAATGGATATATGAATAAATTGTCAACCTCATTACAACCTTCCATTAAAAAAAAATAGAAAGCAACCACTTGGGGGTTGCAATGAAAGACATTAAATGTGTTTTCTACATTTGCCAAGTGAGAAAGGATTGACTGTGATTTACTATTTGATTAGACTGATTAATGTAATGGATGATGGTTTCTGAAAGGAAGCTATTCAACCCAGCAGAAGCACAGTGACATAAATTCAATATCAATTGATTTCACTGGATTACAACACATTGAACGTACATTTCATTTTCAACTTTTCAGAAGACTTGAATGTATTTCAAAGGAAAACAGACATTTTAACTATTTACTGAAAACAGAAGAAAATCCTTTCCAGGGTTTCAAGTTTATCATAAAATAATTAGCAGAGAATGTATTTTTTAGGATCTGATATTACAAGTTGAATCAGAGAAATAAAGAATCTTAAAGCAATCTCTCATTTATAGACATATATTTCATTCATTCATTAAAATGTTCACCTATTTTTTCATGAATGGTTGTTTATTAAATTCACTGTTCAGTGACTGGGATACATAAATAAATGTCCATGGAGAAAAAGAATGTAAATCATAGTGATGTATCAGATAGACTTCTTGGTAGAAGCAACATCTGAGCCAAATATTGAAGGACTGTCCAAATCACAAACATGAATAAGCAGAATGTCTTCCATACTGAGGGATTCATTTGCTACTTCTTTGCTACTTATAAGAATGAATAACAAAGATTCCACATCCAATATGTGGCAGTTTCATGGTAAGGAAGGCAAGATTTCAGCACAAAACATTTGGAAGAGTAAAAGTGAAATAACTTGGCTGGTATGAAACACAATGGAAGAAAGCTTCTGACTGAAATGAGAGAAGACAGCTCAGCCAAGATTGCTTTCTTGGCTCTAAACACATAGGCAGAAGATGAGAGGAGAGAAAATGTAAGACCCTTACAGAAAAAGAATGACCTGAAGGCAAGAATGTGAAGGTGACACTACATGGCAGACGCTTGGTATTTGTAAAAACATTAGAGAATTTTGGTGGACACACTTTCAAGTAACTGACAAATGCTTAAGTAAAAACACATGGTTAGGAACAGGATGGATGAGACCAAAGGATGAATTCCTGGAATTGTCAGTGATGAAGTGGGTTCTAGAACTTTGTTGTGTCAAGGTCAACATGTTTGACTTGATTGATACAAGTTTTAAGTTTTCTAGAGATAATAGAAGCAAATATATATATGTTCTGAAGTCAAAGAAACGTGGGTCAAATTTGAGTTTCCTGACAGCTGTGTGAGCTTCACTAAGTTACCTCCCCACTCTGAGTCTTAGTTTCTTCTTCTGTAAAATCGAGGTAACCAAGTCCCCTGTTAGAAGAGAATTAAATGAGACACTGCCTATAATTTCACCTGCCATTACATTTAAGGAGGCATACCTAATTTTGCTTAGGATAATTACCTTTCTATATTTCTTTTGAAGAGAATGTGAGGGTAATTTCCAGTGCTAATTAACAATATTCCTATAAATAATAAGTATGAAGTTGGCTGATAAGGAACAAACATATAAGTTTTTCTACCACAAGAGAAGAATTGGGTTAATATAATGATGACAAATGTGCTCCCAAGTCTGATTCTTTGGGGAAGGAATCTTATTTAGAAAAGCTTAATCTCCCATCTATTTCCCCTAAATTATAGATAATCAAACCTACATGAATCAAGTCAAAACTGTACTTAGCTGTTTGAATGACTTTCTTTCCAACACATTTTAAAATCATGACATGCCCTTCTGTCCTATAGCTGTTACCAAGGCTGTCAGCCCAGAATCATACCCCTGCCCCTCCCTCAAATACAAACCAATTACTCTTACCTAAGTTTTAGGAGGAAGCTGCAAAGAGAGAAAAACAAGAACTGGTCAGAACCAGCTAGGCCCAAGATGGCAGAGGATTTGACTTCCCTTAGACCTTAAGTCTCATTATACACTCATTATAATACATTAGAATGCTAAATGACACACCCACCCGCTCCAGCACAGTTGACAATTGCCATGACAACAACCAGAAAAGCCCAAACAAGGACTGAAAAGGAGGGTTGCATCAGTTCTCAGTCTAAACCACACCCCTGTTCTCCTATAACTCATAAATATTCCTCCCACTCTTTCCAAATCCCTCACTTTTACCTCGACCCTCCTATATATTTGGTGTCTCTGCCTGAATTGGGTTGAAAAGTTGATTTGCATACTAGGTTCCCAGTTCTCCATCATTTGGCCATTGAATAAAGTTTGTGTTGTTCTAATCTCAGCATCAATTTCACTATCAGCTGTGTGAATCTCATTGGAAAAAGAACCTCCCTGGCCGAGAGCCCCTGTCTCAGACCCTGGCATGGATCCAGTCGACCAATTCGGCAACATAGCCAACTTTGAATCTCAAAATTTCTTAGAGCCAAGAATAGCTACTAATTAAATCAAGAGTGAAGCTGTAGAAAGAGAATCCTATTTTGTTAAGTATAGGCCTACCATAAAACTAATACTATCACCACCATTGTATAAATAATACCATTGTATACATATATAACATTTTCTACATCTTAGAATGCATTGTTAATCTCATTTGCTCTCCACCACAAACCTGTAATGCAGGCAGGAGATATATTACTTTCATTAGGTAAAGAAGGAATAGAACACATAAAACGAAGCAACTTGACCGACCACATGCAGTGAAGATCATAGCTAGGACTGGAACTAAGGCCCCTCCTACTTAGTCCAGGATGATTTTCATGTAACTCACTGGGCTTCTTCCCCAACCCCCAACCTGTTTTCTAGATCAAAGAGCTGCATTGCTTCTAGAATGAAAATATCTTGGGAGATAGGTAGTAGCTAGCAAGAAACAAAAAAATGAAACAATAAAGAAAAAAGGATAACGGGGTATAGGTTTATTTGCATACAGGTAACAAATCCTAGAATATCTTCATGATATCTGATATATGAATTAAATCCTATATTGCCACAGCTTGATTATGTACAAGGCAAGGAATTCCTACATAATAGAGTTTTGACTCAGAAATATAATTAAATCACTTAGGAACACAGAAATTCATATACACTTTAACTTTATTTATTCTACAATTATTCACTGAACTCCCAAAGCAAGATGCTGTACTAATTGGTATGGCTATTCGAAGAAACATCAAGAGTTTTACAAAATACATAGTATTATATATAAAATATAAATCATATAAATAAGACATTAAAATTTAAATGAATTCAAATATAAAAGTACATTAAAAAGGCTTTTAAAGAAGATCAGTTTTTGTTTTCTTTTCACGTATCAGTCTAAATGAGTAGACCCTGCTAGATGAAAATTTCTGGCTTCTCTCAAACTCCCCTGCACCTTCTCTAGCAAAAAGAGAATTCTTCGTACTCCTGGGTGTCTCTGACCCTGCTCTTTTTCCTGTGGAAGCTGCAGGCTTTTACTGGGCTCAATACATCTGAAAAGAAGGAGATGCAAAAAAGTAGCTGAGGGGCCCATTGAAAGTGAACAATAAGAGGAAATGAGCTGGCAGAGCAAAGCATTTCCTGTTACTTACATAGCAGAGCTTGAATTAGCAGGGGGGCGATTTTTATTTCCTGAAATCCAGAGCTGAGAAAATGGAAACATTTCTTAAACTGTAAACTTTCACGTAACATCTTATCAAACAGTATCATAATTCTGTAAATGATTTCTATCAATTGTTGGGATTAGTTATAATGAGTGACAATACAACTCATCTTGAATTTATATGCAATTTTAGCCTTATCTAAATATTTCTAAACCTCCCATTTTATTTGTAATTTGTATAGGTTTAGGTTTTGGGTTCCTGACAACCAGAGGATAGGAAGGTGGTAATTTGGACTTATTAATGAACTGATGTTTTCTTCGTCTCTCACTAGCATTTATGTTCATATTGAAAGAAAACAGAAAACACCCAATATTTATTTAACTCTACTGAATATTTTGTGGAAGAAAACTGGGTCTAAAAATATATATAAAATATTAACTTTGATATCATCAGTGACCATGGAAAGAAAGAAGAGAAATTAAATGATGGTACAAAATATCTATTTCAAATTTCCATTGAGTGCTTCCAGAAAACAAGCAGAAAATAGATTCTCAAGAACCTTATCTGATGTTGGCCTAAAATCTTTGCTTCTTCACCATTTACAGGAAATTGATTTTCTGTGATGGAAATCATCTCAGCTCAGCAGGCTCTCTGACCATTGTGTATTTTCATGTACTGTTTGTAAAGCATCAGAATACTCTTTCATGAAATTAATTGTGGATAAGAGACCAGAAGCCATGCTTTTTTTCCCCCCTTATTTACAGTCTTAAGGTTTCTCAAATCATGTCTTTTCATCTCTTTCATTTACTGTGGAATCACCTAAATCACATTGGTAGAAAAAAAAAATGTACCACAGGTTTATTTTTCAGAGATGCCCTCCTAGGTTTTGATGGAAATAGAAAAAGTGTTTTCTGAAATAGCCATGTCCTTTGGGAGGAGAAATGAGCAGAGTCAAGCACAAGCTTGCGGCCAACTATTAAAATCTAAAAGTCAAACCTACCAGGGATGCATAGAAATCCTATTAATTCTGCTAAAGTCACAGGGTTTGGATTTTAAGAGTTGGAAGTTGGAAATGAATTTGTCTTTGGGTGAATTGGAATAAAATTCCTCCTTCCACTCCATGTGACTTGCAGGCTGACATTTCATATAATTAAAGAAAGCATCTTCATCCTGAACGTTGATCACTTCTGGTTATGTAGAATGCAGTCTCTGACAATAATGTAATCACTCTAAGAAACACTTCATGTCCTTGTTTTGTGATTTTAAAAAACAAGAATATGATAAGTAAAAATGTGCCCATATTCCCCTAAGTAATATCAATCTTGTGGTGCGTGCAGCACCAATATCTGATTAAACTTACAGACTGAGCATTGATACGTGTGTGAGCAAAGCCAGGGCAAAGAGGAGGGGTGAGAACAGATTGTGGGTGGGTGGGTGGGTGAGGGAGGGATTAATTTTGGCACAGTCTTTATTGGAAGACTTCTAAAATTTGGAATGCTTTTTATATACATCCTATCATAAAAAGCAAACTACCAAGAGTCTAAAGAAAAATGCAGGTACCTTAAAAGTTTGCCTTAATCTCAGGAGTACAAAGAAACAAAGAAACAAAATATAACTACCACCACCACCATCATCACAGCATCAAAATCATTTCAAACCCAAATGGCGAAGGAGTTCTGCCTCGGAGGGACTGAAACTGAAGTGGACTCTGCGGTCTTAATGGAACACAAGCTAAATGGTAATATACAAGGGCATACTAAAACTATGACATTAAAGATGTTCAGACAACTGAAGGATATCTCAGTATACGGGAAACACCAATTAAGCCCTAAATTTTGTTTTGATTGGTCAGGTTATAACTAGAGTACCAGCCCAGTTTCTAGTGTCAGAAATTAAACGATGACATCAAGAACATGGATAAGATCTAGTGGAAAACAACACTTATACTTAAAAGATAAATAAATTAGACATGAAAAATAATAAAGGAATTAAGTTTATAGCCTAGCAACTCAATGGAAAGGAAAACAGTCCTTAAGAAAAGGCAGCTGCTCCATATATACCATAGTGCAAGTGAGACAGGAATGGATGATGAAGGGGGATGGGGCTTCCCTCGTGGCGCAGTGGTTGAGAGTCCGCCTGCCGATGCAGGGAACACGGGTTCGTGCCCCGGTCCGGGAAGATCCCATATGCCGTGGAGCGGCCGGGCCCGTGAGCCATGGCCGCTGAGCCTGTGCGTCCGGAGCCTGTGCTCCGCAATGGGAGAGGCCGCAGCAGTGAGAGGTCCGCGTACCGCCAAAAAAAAAAAAAAAAAGAAGAAGGGGGACACAAGGAAAAAATAAATCATTAAAATGTCTGATAGCTGATGTAGAGGTAGTAAGGGGTTTAATTCAATCATTGGAGAGACAACGCCCCCAATATCCTCTTTCTGGGAGGTTCTAAGGGAAGTGTGTATTTTATCCTCTTTCTGGGAGGTTCTAAGGGAAGTGTTTGTGAGTGTATGCATGTGCACGTACCCAGAGTGGACATGGAATACACAGCTCCCAGTTGCCAGGCACTGTTCATACATTCACATATTTATTCCTCCCAACCACTGAAACACTTCTTTACGTAAGAGGAAATGACTTATAGTGAAGGAAGAAATACCACGTATGGAGGCACACCTTTCAGGTGGAAGAGGCAGGATTTAAGTCCAGAGCCACCTGACTTCAGTGTCTATTTTCTTATCACGCTCACTGACATAGAACCTAGCAGTCTTACTTGAGGAAACAGGTCATCATCTGTCTCCCTAACCTGAGTGTTGCCTGACTTAGATGCCCCAAAACCCCTAGGAGGAAGCCCTCTTCAGAGCTCTGAGCTTTCTGTTTTCAGTTATTTCATAATTAAGCTCCATCAGTGGTATTTCCTTCCCCTTAAATCAGCCACACATATTAATTCATGTCTCCCAATAATGAGGTGTGAAGCAAGGGACATTGTCTCTCATTCAAGGGCCATTTGTTATGCTGCTGGGGATTGGAGTTTAGGGAAGCAATTGCTGGCAGGTGCAGTGACTCTATTAGACAAGGGATGTGGGGGGCAATGAAGAGATGAGAAAAGAGGGGAGAGATTCTGGAAATAGGTTAGGAAGGACATAGCAGACTCCCTTATGGACACACTAATTTCAGCTTCAAAGACTCACGTGTGTGAGTTTTCATTATAATAAAAACGTTTTAAAATCATAGTTTTGAGGACAGCTTAATGACCTGGGGAAAATCATAAGATAAAGTATAAAAAAAGTCAAGATACTAAACTTTAAATATGTAACTTTCTTTCTATGCACACACATATGTTTATGTATGCCTATGTATATCTAATTCCCATGTGTGTGATACATACATTAGTATATATTTATATGGTAACAATTCATGTCTATATATATATATAGAGAGAGAGAGAGAGAGAGAGAGAGAGAGAGAGCATTTAAAAACACAGCAAAATAAAAGACATGATATCAAAATGGTAAAAGGAATTATTACTCAACAATTCAATTACAGGTATTTTTTATTTTCTAATTTTTTGTAATGTATACACTTTCTAAACTGAGCATGTGTTGTTTTTATCAGAGAAATGTATAAACATTAGTTATTGAACAATTTCTCCCAAATCAATAAAAATGCCTCTCGTATTGTATATATATTTCCCAATCCTCTCAAGAATTTCTACCATTTTCACTGTTTTGAGAGGGAAATGCAGCACCCTCTTAGATCATTTGCTTTTAATATGACTTCTTGGGATATAGAAACTTTGTGAGCTGGAAAATAATGTGAACTGTATTGAATCAAATCCTGATAGAGAAAAGGAAATAGGACTGTTAACCATTAATTACTCAGTCATTAAGCATGCTGGTGGCATTAATGGTAGCTGTTGGTACAGGGACAAATGGGCATGGCAATGGGCTGAAAACATGGCCATTGGGGACTGTGGCTTGTGCATGGGTGGGGCAGGTCACTGTGTTGCTCTTTGCAGATAAAGAACATGAACCACAACCAAATTTGGTTGATGGAAAACCTTTCTGGACCCTTTTCCTCAGAGAGCCCTGATTCAGCATTTGTCACATGTCCAGAAAAGCCTGACCTTTACTCTGCTGAATGTCCAGGAGGGTTAGGACATCTCATCTTTTGCTCTGGCAGACAGGCCGACTCCAGGGACACGGTAAATTCTCCAAACCAGAAATAGAAGAATGTCAAGAGTCTGAGTTAAAAGCAGAAACTGTGTGCATTGTGGCCTCCAAGGGCATCTCCAGCTAGCATGATGACTCCAAGATCTCTGGTGAAGCTTGCTTAGGGCCAGACAGTCTAAACCATCATTCCTCTGCCTTCCAATGACCCTTGGTGTCCAGCCAGGAGCTGTCATCCTAAGTCCTTCACTTTTTTTCACATCTAGAGAACAACTCAAATTAGCCATGTGCTGAGGGTTTGTGGTGATCTGGTTATGCCAGCCCCCCAGTGAACAAAAACTATGCAAGGATATTTTGCAGGTGGCAGATTGAGATACCATGATTTGTGTCTTCAATAAGTAACAGAAATTAGGCTGTTCCTTTATCAAGTCTTGCTCAAGGAGAAGAGGTAGCTTCAGGCCAGTGGGCAGGGAAAGAGGACATTTGTGGAGGGCAAGGGAGCCACCAGGACATCTGAAATTTTCGATGGAAGCCAACATTGTAGACCCCTGTGCTAACTCTGTCCTGTTTGGAAAAAGCAATAACTTTCTTCCCATCTGAGGGGCAGCCATATGGGGCTGTTACTATAGTTCTCAGCAACTTAGAAATGGAAAAATGAACCTATATAGGGGGGCAGAGGAGGTTCTTCTCAAATGGCTAATGGGTCAGAACATGGACATGAGAGCCCGTGGGGTTTCCTATTTAAGGTGATGAGACTAAGGTTCAGGAAGTCAGGGTAACTGACTCAAGGTCACTGGACAGGAAGGGGCAGCCAACGGGAATGTGAGCACCGTCTTTCTGCTCTGTCTTATGTGCTCTTCTCTGATTATCTCTCTGAGTGGGCCCTTCCTGCCCTTTTTCCTGCTCCTGCAACCTTTCTACCAATCATTTGTCGACTTCGACTTACAGTCACCCTTTGCCATGGAGGTGGGTATCCACGGGCAGTGGGAAAGGCTGACACACCTCTCTGTGGCCCATGGCAGCCACCTTGGCTGTGACCCTGCTCTGTGGCTACGCTGCTCTCACCCAGCACCTGGAAATTTAGCCCCAGCACTCTGTGAAAATTCACCACACTTTACCCAGAAGAAGGCACCTAGAAGCTGCCGCCTTTCAGAGTGGCAGAGGACACTGCTGTGTGATTTAATAGCACGGTCTCTGCCCGTGTCCCAGGGCACCATTCATTTGAGAAGCGTCTGCGTACAATGCTAATATTGGCAAGATTTCTGAAAAGCTAACTCAGGTACTCAATCATGCCCAATGACCAAGTCCGATCCTTAGGACATTTCCCAGGGTAACTCTTGGAGACAAAAGGAAAGGTTATGTCAGTGACTGAAACAGAAGTCAACCCAATGACCTTTCAGGAAAATAAAAAAGTTAGACATATGAAGTCTACAGTGGGTTTGTTCATCACTATCTCCATGTGCCTTCTGCCTCTCTTTATTCTCTGTTCCAGCCCTGAGAGCCATATCACCCATTAGTGTCCCTTCTTAGTTGCTACTCTATTTTCTGTCTTCCTGTCTCTCCTCCATCCAAAGTGTGAACATGTAACTGGCTGTGTATATACAGATGTGTCATTCTGGCCTTGGCTACAGACTGTTTTACATGGATGCTGTTCCCGATGAGGCTTTTGCCTTTTATCTTTTCCCACGTGAAAAACAGCGAGACATCCATGTGATGTGGCAACTGCTGGACCTCAGCTCTCATGACCCTGACATCAGGAAGCAGGGGCCATGGGCTTCACAGGCTCTCCTTCGTGTTAGCTGCAGTTATATTGAGCCTAACCCTGACTGAGGGCTCTAAATACACTGTGATGTCATTTTGTCTGCACCTTAAAAACAAAACCGAAACACACCAGGAACTAATAATCAGACATTCTATTTAAATTGTGGAAGCATTGTCATTCCAACAGACCAGGGTTCTTGACCTTAGATGGAATTTTCCAGGGGATTTTGCTGGAAGTGCACCATTGTATTACCAGTTATTATTTTTCAAAAAAAATCAGTCACTACCTTTTTCCCAGTGTTCCTTGAAAGTTCACAACAAATGTCGTCTTTGCAGTTTCTATTCATAACTCAAAGGCCTTTATGGAAACTTTGTGCACACAGAGGAAGTGGGTCTCTGAAGGACTCACTCAATAATGTCCAGCCTATGCCCTCAATGAGGCTCACAGTCTGGTGGGAGAGAAGCCTCGAAAGTGAGTTAAACAGTGAAGAGAACCAAAAAGAAGGAAGGCAGAGGGCAGTGCTGAGTGTAGGAACAGCTCCCCTACTAGTTCCAAAGTGGGCTTTGTGATTTGGGGAGGTAGGGGTCTTTGGATCCCCTCTGAGGAGTGAGGTGGTAGTTAGTTTGCTTCACTGGTGGCAGGGAAGGCCTGATGGAGGAATCTTTTTCAGCCTGAGTCAACCTCAAAGCAGTAGATTGTATCCCCAGTTCACACTCTATTAATATTATATAAATGCTTTGCCGGGTTTCTAGTGAGGAATAAACCTCACTAATGGTAACGATAGTAACTCCTGCTATTTTTATTTACTTATACTCCATCTTTTTATACAGAAGATTTCAGGCAGCTGGTGATCTATGTGAATGTTTCCATAATACAGACGAGGCTAAACAATTTGAGTGGTTTCTTCCTTTCTTGCTCAGGTGCAGGCTAATTCCCCACATGACATTCCTGCAGATATTTGAGAAAATCAAGACAACATGTCCTAACTTACCCCTTTCTTCCAACCACATCAGGATAGCTTTACTCCAAGTTCTCTCTCAACACTACTCTGAAAGTTTAATAGGAAAAGGACTTTCTTTCAATGAACTGAGTGCAGAGAACTAGGCTTATGTTTGTCATGACTGCTAGCAAAAGAAACAAAAAGACAAAAAACAACAGCAAAACAAAAAACAAAACGAAACAGAACCTATATGAAAAACAGCCCTGCAAGTGGGGAACAGGGTTTTAACAGTCTAGAGCTTTCCTCTGCTCTCCAAGAGCCCAAGGCCTGTGTGAAAGCAGCTCTTTTGCCCCTTTCCTCTTTTCACATTTCTATCCCTCTCTAACTTTGAAGGAACCTAATTACAGGAATGAGATCACTAGGAAATTGAAACTAACTCCTGACTTATGCTCTCCTGAATACACACCATGGCTTGCCTAACCTGTTGATTCTTTTCCTAGATAAAATGAAGTTTTTGAAGAATTGAGTATTTAAAGAATGACTAGCTCTCTATCCCCAACAGCTCACATAGCTCTCCTGCCGGCAGATCACACGAGTAAGATAACATCTGAAGAGAGAGTCAGCCACTCTGCATGCAATGGAGAAGGATGCACAACCCAATTTCCTGCTTCAATGATTCACTGAGATTCTCCCCTTTTTTCTCTTTAAAAACTTTCATGGCTGAGTAGAATCTTTGGAGGTGGTCTTAGGACGTGAGTCCCACCTTCTCCCCAGATTGCTGGCTTTTCTGAGTAAAGCAACTTTCTTGTCTACTGACACTTGCCTCTCGATTATTGGCTTTTGAGTGCCGAGGAGCTGAACCTGAGTTTGATAATATGTGCACACTTTTTCCTTTGCCTCTTCACCTGTCTATATAAACTTTTAGGAAAGGTCAAAGAGCCCCATCTTTACTACATGGTGAACTGTAAATGTAGAGTCCAAGCCTGCTACTCCTCTATATGATTAATAATTTATAGTGAGAAAACTTCTTCAGGGAGAGGAGGAAGAAACCAGTCATCATGTGCCAACTAATATAGAGATACATTCCATAGAGCAGGGGCTTGCTTCATCTTCCCAGCAGTTTATGAAGCTAGTGCTGTTCTCTGCCTCTTTTACAGCAAGGAATCAATTCACCCCAGGTCATACACCCAGGAAAGGCTGAGAAGCATTAGAATGTTTCTAATCTCTTCCATCCTGGCTCTCTTTCTTCTCTTCCTCCTCCATTTCTTCCCTCCTTCCTTCTTCCTTTCTTCCTTTTTGCAGTAAATGTGTTTTAACTGCTTGCTTTGGCCTTGCATCACTTGGGATCTCCCTTTTCTTTCCTCAACAAATCTCAGGTGTCAAAAATCAACACACAGAAGGGAAGGTAGTAATTGGTGTACATGACCTCTCTGGACTCTTGAAATCATACAGGGGTGGCCCTGATACACTGCAGAGTAACTCTGACCCTGCTGAAAGCAGCCTGGCTGCCCTTGAGGTTCCCACCTTGACAAGCCCTTTGCCACCTGTCTAAGGAGAGATGTAGAGAAGCAATCTATTCTCCAATTCCCACAATTGTTTTCAGAATCCTGGGGAAACTACATGGTAATTAAATCAGTTCCTCCACATAAAACTTGCTATTTTGTATTTATGCTTAAAAAAAAAAAGTGAGGAAAGTTTTGTATTTTTCCCCCCACAGGATTTTTTTATATAGTGTTGAATAAAGTGAGAACTTTAAAAAAATTATTTTGTTTTTAACTTGACAACTCCAAGTGATAAGTAGAGTTGGAATTTCCAAGTAAAAATGGACTCTGGAGTGTAAGAAACTTTTTGAATCTCTTACGATCTTAAATCTGCAGTCACATGTGGAAACATATTAAACAAGGACGGCCTCTCAAACTTTTTTTGAAGAGCAGAAGCAATCTTTATTTCTCTGGATTTGTGTGTGGCTTCCATAAACCGTGAAACTTCACTTTTAAGTGGTCTTTGAGTGGGAAGAGAAACTAAGACGGTGTTCCTGAGCATTGATTAGAAATCTTTTATTTTGAGAGAGAGAGAGAAATAGGAAGCACAGTTTACAAAATGGAAAGTGTTAATTTGGAAAATTTAGGGGAGATGATGAGACAAAGAGATGATATAATAAGAAGATTGAAGAGGTTTTTATCTCATAAGTACAAGACGCAAGGTGAGTTAAAATGTCCACTGATGGCCCACCCTGTGGAGCATAGATCTCAGGTAGACTTGAACTTCCCAGAGACCATGGCCATGCTTCTTTGGTTCTAGACTGCCTCCATATGCAAAGGACACTCTGATGAGAAAAGCAAATAAAGGAACAGGAAGTAGGAACGGAGCAGTGCTTGACCTGCTCACACCATCCTGGGGGAAGGTTTGGAGAGGAAATTAAGGAAGCTTTGTCAAAGGACAGACGGAGAGCTGAGTCTCCAGCTTGTCAGCTCCTTGCATTCTATAGACCCCTCATTTCTTTCAATGACATGGTCTGTGTCCATGTAAATATTCTAATTGTAAATCCCTTGCCCCATTTATTTCTCTTGGTAGCCAACACTGCATGGAAAGAAACCTGGGGGATTAGAAATGGTTGATTTCGTTTGTTTGGTGGCTTCTGCTAATTAGCTGTGTTACTGACACAGTAGTAGAGCTGCTATCACCATTTAGAAAAAGTCAAATAGAAGCCAATAAGAGAGAAAGGCAAAAGGGAAAACTGGCAACGACTAGCCAAACGCTAGCTAATGAAGCCAGATGAGGCTTCAAGATCACTGGCCTAAGCTGACCTCTTTGAGACCTAATCAAATCTGGGGGGCAGCAATGTCCATTTCCTTTTCCTTGGCCTCCTGTACTTAAATCCCGAGGCAAGTGAGTGTAACTAATTCCAAGCTTTTGATTATTAACTGTGATTTAGGCTCTTACTGGCTCTAATGAGAACTGCATATCATTCTTTTTTATAAAATCTTCCGCAAGTTGCTTTAATCAGGATTATGGCACATCAGTTTTAAACAAAACAACAGTCCGTGTAATTCAATCTACATCCTGTTTACAAACTCACAGATGTGAAGCCATAGAAGCAATCGATGATGAAGTAAAGCAGGAAAATCACGGACCAAACAATTGGCTCTTTGGAGACTTGTGTTTGGAATACTAGCATTCATGTTTCAACCAGAAAAATGAATTCTGTGATCTGAATATTTGGAAAGTCTCCTTGTCTAGACCATATTCTTTTTTGGAGTCAACCAAGGAGCCACACTCATCATCCTCTGCAACCCATTGGGTGACACGGATGAACGAGTGGGCTGGGTGTGAAAGTAACCTGCAGTGTGGGGGGTTGTGTCCAAATGAAGGGCACATACTTCATGCAGCGAGAGCCAGCTGCTCTACCGCTCCACATAATTGTTCTAAAATATTCATATTTTTACAAAGAAAAGTTAACAATCTGGGGCTTTTAATGTAAAAAAAGTCCTGATTTTAAATACGGGAAATAATAATAATATATTTTTTTTATACATGGACCACCCATGGGCCCTTAGTTTGGGACTTCTGCTCTGAGCTGTGTCTATTTCCAGGGTAGCTATCACATATTCCTGCTTTTTATTTATTTATTTATTTTGGGGAGGCCTCTTTTTCAGTGTCTAGTGCCCTGGAATGGGACCATTGAATGTGTGTGGAATGAGTTAAGGGAAGACGCTAATAAGTGTGATGGTACCGAGATGGAAAGGGAATTGCCCATGGTGAGGCAGGTAGTGACAGAAGCAGATAAAGATGGTTTCACATTCTTTCTCGCGTCCTTGACCCTACACTCTGCCACTCCTCAAGGTTTTAGTGATGCAAAGGCAGGGAAGGAGGATGGCAGACATTTATTAGGCTGAGCATCTAAAGCCATTCGTAAACTAGATCACTAAATGAAAATGTGTTTTCTATGCCCGGAGTAGGGGAGGTGAGAGAAAAGTGCTGCTACTGATAATTATTTTATAACCTTGCATTTAAAAAAACATTTATTGGAGTATCGTTGATTTACAATGCTGCGTTAGTTTCAGGTGTACAGCAAAGTGAATCAGTTACGCATATACATACATCCACTCTTTTATAGATTCTTTTCCCATACAGTATTACCTTACATTTTGAAACACAAACTATATACCAGACATTCTCGTAAAAACTAACAGGTATATGTTCTTAGTTGATCATCACAAACATATCAGGCATTTCCATTTTATGGGAGAAACTGTGGCCAAGAGAGATTAAGGGAACTAGTCCAAAATCATGCAGCTACTAAACTTCATCTTAGGTGCTTCCACACACAGTTTTAATTCTCCAAACAATCATGTGAGATGGTTATCCTTATACACATTTTGCAGAAGAGGGATAGGACCTCAGAGGGCTTACCTGATGCATAAAATCATACACCATGCAAGTGACTAGTTAAACTGAGATTAATCCTGGTCTGTTGACTGAAAAAATATGACTTTTATATTAATTACACTAGTTGCTCTGCTAGACACTCTGTTTGTATGTCCCATGATGGATTATAATACCCCTGCAGGATATGCAATGTAAGAGAGAAGCACAAATCTGACCCCATATTAGATCTATTTCTTTTACTTTAGCCTTTGTATCCTATTGCTTTTGCTTCAAATTAAGAATGTTGCCTATAGTCTGAAATATACAGGATATCCCATTCTCAAAGCTTTGACCTTTAAGGGTATAACACGGTTCCATTCATATAGAGATAAAAAACTGCAAAACAGAGAATAAACATTTGTCTTGTCAGAGGTTTATAGGAACACTGTGACCTGACCTAGATGGACAGCTGCAAGAACAAAGCATTCCGGCACCAGGAAGTTTGCAGCAACGAAACACACCCCTCCCTCACCTTGCCTTTAAAAGTGCTTTGCTGAAACCCTTCGAGGAGTTTGGAGTTTTTAGAGTGTGAACCACCGTTCTTCTTGCATGGCCCTACAGTAAAACTTTCTCTGCTCCAAACGCCAATATGATGTTTCAGTTTGTTTGGCCTCACTGTGTGTCAGGCACAGGAACTTGAATTCCTTAATAACAACAGTATCTACACCCCACAGCTGAGGTCAAGCTTCTCCTTGCAAAAACTCACTAACCCACCCTTCCACCCACCCAACAGATAGCTTAGGACAAATCCTGCAGCCTCTCTCTTCCCCCACTGAGATCTCACTTCCCCAGTATCACCTGGGTGAGTTTAAGAATATTTAAACTGTGTCATGTAAACCCAAGCTCATTCCCATAGCTTCTCACCACACTGGGAATAAAATCCAAATCCCTTCATGTGATCTATGGGCCCCATATACTCTGCCCTTGACCCCCCTCTTTTCCCTCTCTACCTGTCCCTTCTGCCTGTCCAATCACCTTGGCATTTGTGCAAATCCTCCAATTAACCAAAGTTGTCTTAGTCTCATGGACTGCCCCTTTCGCTGAGAATTTTCTTCTTCCATATCTTGGTTCTTCATTTTATTTATGCATTTTTTCAAATATCACTCCATCAAAGAGAGTTTTTTAATAAAAAATAATTAAATAAAAAACATAAACTAAAATAAAGTACCAGTACTAACTGTAGTTTATTTCTCTCTCTCTCTCTCTCTCTTTTTAACCATTTAGAGCTATCTGTAATTTTATTATATTATTGAGACAGGCTGGGACCTGGGACCTGGGACCCTTTGCTGCAGTGCTTGCACCTGGACAAACATCTCCTTCAGCAACAAAATACAAAGGAACTATAAGGGACTAATAATAACTGCATGCATGTGCAGTTGGGGCAAATTCTGGACAACAAGATACAAAAAGACTAAAAACCCAACTGCCACTTCTGAGGATCTGGGAGCAAAAGCAGGGGGTCGGGGAGAAAAAGCAGGGTACTGAGCATGCCCACTGCACACAGTAGCAACAAAGGGGTGGGTGAATCACCTAAGCCACCCCTCCAGCCCAACCCCTGGACACACCTCTACCCTCACCCCATATAAGGAACCAGCTCACATCCCCTTGGAGAGTGAACAAGCAAGGGAATCTGTTACTTGTTCTCGCTCTCTCCTGCTGCAGAAGGGACCCCAATAAAGCCTTGCCTGAGTTTCTTGTCTGGCCTTTTACCAATTTCTTTTGATTAAGGAGGCCAAGAACCCTGGTCGGTAACATTACTATCACTGTATTTGCTTGTTGCCTGTGTCCCTCATTGGAATATAAGTTCTGTGAAGGCCAGGTTCCTGCCACATTCACAGCTATGTCTAAGCACGTAGAACAGTGTCTGAATATATCAGAACTCAGTAAATCTCTTTGTGGGAATGGCTGAATGACTTCAAGAATGCAGGTACTCTAACATTTGGCATGCATCTTAATGTTTTCAGAGCCCAAACACAAGGAGAACAGTCATGTTCTGAAATCCACTGAAAACACATACTATGGATAAACACAGACATAAGAAAAGGAATGTTTGGTTAGATTCCAGCTAAGTAAGTGAAGTGCAGAGTCATAGACCTTGGAACAGAGAATAAAAATGATTAAGTTGTGAATGTTGTGAGGAGGGATTTTAATTCTTTTAAAAATGTATGCAGAGACAGTAACTTAAAGTCTAAAAAAAGAGATTTATTCTTCATGGAAGAAGAATAAACATGTTTTTCCCCTCCTTTCCTTAAGTTGGAAAAATGAAAGGAGATAATATCACAGGGAGAAAGGGCAGAAGTGTATAATCCTGAAGGCTGTTTACCAGGAGTAGTAGATTTTCTGCAGAGCCAATGTAAGGGAGGAAACCCCATCACTTTCAAAATGAAAGCTTCAAGCAAAGTCAATGTTGCTTTCATTGACATTTAAGGAAGGGAAGTGGACGGTGTTTGCTTGTGTAAATTCATGTAGAATAATGGGCCCTGGTAGCCAGCATTTCTGTCCTGCTTCTTTGGAGTATCTTTACGGAAATCAGATTCAGACCTCCACGCCTGTCTCCCTAAGGCATGCTAATCCCACCTTGACATTTGCAGTCAATGAAAGTTCTTTGTGGGTAGACAGATAAGGTTTCCTTCTAAGGGATTCCTAGGAGGATGACTTGGTATAAACAAAGTAACTGCATTGGTGGCAATGTTTCTTAGGCCTGGAGGGAGCAGGTCACTGAGCTGCTTGCAGCCTTCAAGGGGCAGTGTGGAAACAGCAAACATGGGGGCCCTGGGATGTTGAGATCTGGTTCCTACATGTCAATAATTACATTGAATGTAAATGGATTAAATGCTCCAACCAAAAGACAGAGACTGGCTGAATGGATACAAAAACAAAACCTGTATATATGCTGTCTACAAGAGTCCCACTTCAGGCCTAGGGACACATACAGACTGAAAGCAAAGGGATGGAAAAAGATATTCCATGCAAATGGAAATCAAAAGATAGCTGGAGTAGCAATACTCATATCAGACAAAATAGGCTTTGAAATAAACAGTTACAAGAGATAAGGAAGGACACTACATAATGATCAAGGGATTAATACAGAAGAAGATATAACAATTATAAATATTTATGCACGCAACACAGGAGCACCTCAATACATAAGGCAAATGCTAACAGCCGTAAAAGGGGAAATCAACAGTAACACAATAATAGTGGGAGACTTTAACACCCCACTTACACCAATGGACAGATCATCCAGACAGAAAATAAATAAGGAAACACAAGCTTTAAATGACACAACAGACCAAAGAGATTTAATTGATATTTATAGGACATTCCACCTGAAAGCAGCAGAATACACTTTCTTCTCAAGGGCACATGGAGCATTCTCCAAGATAGATCACAACTTGGGTCACAAATCAAGCCTTGGTAAATTTAAGAAAATTGAAATTGTATCAAGCATCTTTTCTGACAACAATGCTGTGAGATTAGAAATCAATTACAGGAAAAAAAAACTGTAAAAAACACCAATACCTGGAACCTAAACAATACATTGCTAAATAACCAAAAGATCACTGAAGAAATCAAAGAGGAAATCAAAAAAACACATACAAACAAATGACAATGAAAACATAACAACCCAAAACCTATGGAACACAGAAAAAGCAATTCTAAGAGGGAAGTTTATAGCAATTCAATCTCACCTTAAGAAACAAGAAAAATCTCTAATAAACAATCTAAACTTATACCTAAAGCAACTAGAGAAAGAAGAACAAAGAAAACCCAAAGTTAGTAGAAGGAAAGAAATCATAAAGATCCAAGCAGAAATAAATGAAATAGAAATGAAGAAAACAATAGCAAAGATAAATAAAACTAAAAGTTGTCCAGACTCATCAAGAAAAAAAGGGAGAGGACTCCAATCAATAAAATTAGAAATGAAAAGGAGAAATTACAATTGACAACATAGAAATACAAAGGATCATGAGACTACTACAAACAACTATATGCTGATAAAATGGACAGTCTGGAAGAAGTGGACAAATCCTTGCAAAGGTAAAACTTTCCAAGACTGAACCAGAAAGAAGTAGAAAATATGAACAGACCAATCACAAGTAATGAAATTGAAACTGTGATTAAAAATCTTCCAACAGGGCTTCCCTGGTGGTACAGTGGTTGAGAGTCCACCTGCCGATGCAGGGGACGCGGGTTCATGCCCCAGTCCAGAAAGATCCCACATGCCACAGAGCAGCTGGGCCCATGAGCCATGGACGCTGAGCCTGCACGTCCGGAGCCTGTGCTCTGCAACAGTAGAGGCCACAACAGTGAGAGGCCCACGTACCACAAAAAAAAAAAAAAAAAAAAAAATCTTCCAACAAACAAAGGTCCAGGACAAGATGGCTTCACAGGCAATTTCTATCAAACATTTAGCGAAGACCTAAAACCTATCCTTTTCAAACTCTTCCAAAAAATTGCAGAGGAAGGAAAACTCCCAAACTCATTCTATGAGTCCACCATCACCTTGATACCAAAACCAGGCAAAGATACCGAAAAAAAAAAAAGAAAATTACAGACTAATATCACTGATAACATAAACACAAAATCCTCAACAAAATACTAGCAAACAGAAACCAATAACACATTAAAAGGATCATACACCATGATCAAGTGGGATTTATCCCAGGGATGCAAGGATTCTTCAATATACCCAAACCAGTGAACATGATATACCATATTAACAAATTAAAGAATAAAAACCATATGATCATCTCAATAGATGCAGAAAAAGCTTTTGACAAAATTCAACACCTATTTATGATTAAAAAAAACTCTCCAGAAAGGGCAGAGAGGGAACCTACCTCAACATAATAAAGGCCATATATGACAAAACCACAGCAAACATCATTCTCAATAGTGAAAAACTGAAAGCATTTCCTCTAAGAGCAGGAAGAAGACAAGGATACCCACTCTCACCACTCTTATTCAACATAGTTTTGGAAGTCCTAGCCATGGCAATCAGAGAAGAAAAAGAAATAAAAGAGATCCAAATTGGAAAAGAAGAAGTAAAACTGTCACTATTTGCAGATGACATGATACAATACATAGAAAATTCTACAGATGTCACCAGAAAACTACTAGACCTAATCATTGAATTTGGTAAAGTTGTAGGATACAAAATTAATGTGCAGAAACATTTTGCATTCCTATACACTAACGATGAAAGATCAGAAGGAGAAATTAAGGAAACAATCCCATTTACCATCACAACAACAAAAACAAAAAAACACCTAGGAATAAACCTACCTAAGGAGGCAAAAAACCTGAACACAGAAAACTATAAAACATTGATGAAAGAAATCAAAGTTGACACAAACAGGTAGAGAGATATACCATTCTCTTGGATTGGAAGAATCAATATTGTGAAAATGACTATACTATCCAAATCAATCTACAGATTCAATGCAATCCCTATCAAATTACCAATGGCATTTTTCATAGAACTAGAATAAAAAATCTTAAAATTTGTATGGAGACACAAAGGGCCCCAAATAGCCAAAACAATATTGAGAAAGAAAAATAGAGCTGGAGGAATCAGGCTCCCTGACTTCAGACTCTACTACAAAGCTATGGTAAGCAACAGAGTATGGTACTGACACAGAAACAGAAATATAGATCAATGGGATGGGGTAGAAAGTCCAGAGATAAACCCATGCACCTATGGTCACCTAATCTATGACAAACAAGGCAAGAATATACAGTGGAGAAAAGACAGCCTCTTCAACAAATGGTGCTGGGAAAATTGGACAGTTACATGTAAAAGAATGAAATTAGAGCACTACCTAACACCATACACAGAAATTAACTCAAATTGGATTAAAGACCTAAATTTAAGACCAGACACATAAAACTCTTAGAGGAAAACATAGGAAGAACACTCTTTGTCATAATTCACAGCAAAATCTTTTTTGACCCACCACCTGGAGTAATGAAAATAAAAACAAAAATAAACAAATGGGACCTAATTAAACTTAAAAGCTTTTGCACAGCAAAGGAAACCATAAACAAGATGAAAAGACAACCCTCAGAATGGGAGAAAATATTTGCAAATGAAGCAACTGACAAATGATTAATCTCCAAAATATACAAGCAGCTCATGCAGCTCAATATCAAAAAAACAAACAGCACAATCCAAAAATGGGCAGAAGACTTAAATAGACATTTCTCCAAAGAAGATATACAGATTGCCAACAAACACATGAAGGCCGCTCAACATCACTAATCATTAGAGAAATGCAAATCAAAACTACAATAAGGTATCACCTCACACCAGTCAGAATGGCCATCATCAAAAAATCTACAAATAATAAATGCTGGAGAGGGTGTGCAGAAAAGGGAACCCTCTTGCACTATTGGGGGGAGTGTAAATTGATACAGCCACTGTGGAGAACAGTATGGAGCTTCCTTATAAAATTAAAAATAGAACTATCATACGACCCAGAAATTTCACTACTGGGCATATACCCTGAGAATTCATAATTCAAGAAGACACATGTACCACAGTGTTCATTGCAGCTCTATTTATAATAGCCAGGACATGGAAACAACCTAAATGTCCATCAACAGATGAGTGGATAAAGAAGTTGTGGTACATATATAGAGGGCAATATTACTAAGTTATAAAAAGGAAGGAAATTGGGTCATTTGTAGAGATGTGGATGGACCTAGAGTCTGTCACACAGAGTGAAGTAAGTCAGAAAGAGAAAAACAAATATTTTATATTAACGCATATATGTGGAATCTAGAAAAATAGTACAGATGAACCTATTTCCAGGGCAGGAATAGAGACACAGGTGTACAGAATGGACGTGTGGACACAGATAGGGAAAGGGAGGGTGGGATGAATTGGGAGATTAGGTTTGATATAAATACACTACCAAGTGTAAAATAGATACACTTGCTGTATAGCACAAGGATGTCTGCTCCGTGCTCTGTGATGACTTAGATGGGTGGTATGGGGTGAGTGGGAGGGAGGTCTAAGAGGGAGAGGATACGTGTATACATATAGCTGATTTACGTCGTTGTACCGCAGAAACTAACACAACATTGTAAAGCAATTATACTCCAATAAAAAAATATATAATACACCATTAAAAAATGGGAACAATTTGTGTTTTCCTCCTTTCTTAATTTTAGATGAAATCCTGCTCCCCCCCCAAAAAAAAATCATTACGTTACTTTATTTTGATTTTTACTTTTCTCTCTTTATTTCAAATTATGGATGAGGGTAGGTGGGTTTTAATCGAGACAGAGAATCACATTTCTTCCATTTTAACAGAAGTACAAACATTTCCAAATCAGTGAAGAGGGTTTTATCTGCCTCCTGTGAACAAATTGAGTGAAACTAACCAGTAGTCAACCTAACTACATCGGACTATGTTAGTGGAAAGCCCAGCCCTGCCACCTTTACCTGGGCAACACCTGGTCACTTAATTTCTTGGTGTCTTGATTTACTGCCTGTAAAACGCAGATGATAAGAGGACCTACCTGGTCATTTTGTTATAAAGATTCAATGAAATAATGCTGCTAAAGTACTTAGGACAATGTCTGGCCCAAACTAAATATGCAGTAAGGGCTAACTACTCTTAATGTGGGCTCAAGCATTTTTTTGTTTTTGTTCAAAAATAACTCTTTTGTGAAGAGGGGGATCAATAACAACTAAAATTTTATCTATAAAAAGTACTCTTTTAATGACATATTTACACATTCCAACTCCAGTCTCCTACTACTCATGTAAACACATCCTTCATTTCATTCAATCATTTGAATAAAAAGATCCACCATTTACTGAGCACTTATTATGTGCCAGGCTCAGTGCCGTGAACTTTAAGCATGTAGCATGATTTAAGCTTTACCTTGTGGGATTTCTACAGAGTGGAATATGCATAGAGAGAGAAGTAAATAACTTGCCCAAGGTTAATGGCACAGGACTACATACTGTCTGACTCCAGAGAGGTGAGCTTGGCATTCAACATATATCCACATATGTCCACATATTCTCGGTGCATCTGCTACTTTTTTGGGGTATAATTTCCCTTTGTTTACTTGGTGCTCCTAACTCTTGAAATCTTAAGACATAATTAAGGATATGTTTGAAATATCATCTCGCCATGAGACATTTTCAAATCACCCACCATCATCTGCTGAATCTATGGATGGTTTTTGAAAACATTTCCAAAACCTAGTTATCAATATCTGTTTAATGTTTTTCATATTTTAATTTGAGGGTGTCACAGGCCATTGCATTATTAGCTCTTTGAGACCGAGGGCAGTTGACATTTGTTTTGGTTTCTCCCTGCATTTGCAATGAGCACAGAAATCTTCTTTCACTATTTTTTTTTCATTAAATTATGGAAGTCTCTTCAAAGTCAGGAAGAGGTCCAAACTAAGATGAACATGTAATAAAGACAGTGTATTGACACTCACATACTTAATACTTTAAAAATTTTATTGATACCTACTCTTGTTAATAAATCATTAAATAAATGCTGAGTGCTTGCTAAGTGCTAATGGTCTTCAGAGCGCGCTTCCTGTGGTTCCATTAGTGCTGAGGTTTGCATGGACCACGTGAGGCTGCCCACTTCTAACTCTAGTCCTCTCTGTTCTAGCTGTTGGGATTCAATGTTTATTTTCTCCAAATCCCAGCCCAACCATCACCCTCAACTTTATCTCACCTCAAGTCCTCTCCTACCTACCAGAGTGAACTATGAGTTTGAAGTTTTACAGACTGAAGTCTAATCTCAGCATTATTAATTTGCTAGCTGCGTGGACTTAGTAAGTGTATTTTCCCCTCTCTGACCTGTGTGTAAAAAGGGAGTTGGGATATCTGTTTTGCAGGGTTGTTATTAAGATAATTAAAAATAAGTTGATGTACTAGACACGAGGTTCACAAAAGTTATTATCTCACCCTTGCTCCAAGAAACAGTGTCAACTTTTAGCTTCCTTTAAGGTCTAAACCTCCTTTTCTCATTGATCTTGTTGTATTTATCATTGTATACGTATATTTTCCTATTACATTGTCTGTGGTTATTGCAGAAGACCCCTAAAGCCTTTATGAAATTGGCAGGGTGTAGTATAAACAAACAATATAAGCAAACAAATGAAGTCAAATAAACAAATATAACCTTTTGGCCACAAATTCCCAAGGCCTTGCATTCTGCAGCTATCAAATCTGTCCAACAATGATAATAATTTATAAATTCCAAAAAACCAACCAAGTGAGAAATGTAAAATCTAACACAGGGCCTGCTGTTGCAGAAGCAATACTAATTGCAGTCATTTATGTCAACAGCTTACCATTTATACCTAATTACCATGCCTCAAAATTGCATTATGTATATCATTAGGTGTGTGTCAAATTCACTCTATCGTAAGTTGTATTTGATTTTGTCACTATTCTCTACACCTGTATGCTCAGTTTTTACAGTTTGTTGCTTGTGTACCATGGTCAATTGCTTTCAACCTAAAAAAAAAAAATGGCAAGACAGCAAACACTGGGAGAAGGAGACTAAATTATGTGGCATCTTCCATGGAGGAATTTATTTGTGGGGGTGAAGAGAGGAACCCAGAATGTTCACTTGATGACCCTGATGTTGATCTACTTCTTCTCACTGTAGCTCTGTGTTTTTTTCCTTCCCATGGTGGGAATATCAATCTTTTTTTCTTTGTTAGCTTAGGAGAGTTTAACATGGTGAAAAGAGAATGTCTTTGGGAATTAGTAGGTGTGAATTCAAAGCTCTGCCATTTCTTTGGTGTGTGATCATGAGACAATCTCTTAACTGCTCATAATCTCAGCATCTTCAAACAAGAATCCTGACATCTACTTCATAAGCTACTTGTGAAGATAAACAATGTCTGTGAAGAACAGGAATATGGTCTAATATTGGGGAAGCTCTAGACAAGGAGCAGACTGTCTTGTTCTCCTCCTTCAAATGTATTTATCCCTCAAGATAAATATTCTTTAAGTCCTTGGATACCCCTCAAGTCCTTCAAAATCTGGATGAAACTTTTTTTCTTGCGGATTCCTGGAGTTCTTGATTCTTTCATGCCAGTGCACCTGCTGTTGGTTGATATTTGATAGTGAGCTCAAATATGAAAGTTTGCTTTCAGAAGAAGACCAAAATCTTCTTATCCTGTTTGCTTAATTTTTAGCTGTACCTTGGAAGTGTCACACTGGACTCACAGTACATCATCCATCAGTGGTAAAAGGAAACCTAGAGGTCACCTTGAGGTCTCCTTGTCCAGTGGCTTCATTTTCGAGAGGAGGAAAATCAGGACCCAGAGAGGTTAAATGGCTTCACTATGGTCTCAAGGTTGGTTAGTGACAAAACTGGGACAAAATTTTCAAACAGATCTTTTTGCTAAGTAGAGGGGTTTGCAAACCATGACCTACAAGCCAAATCCAGCCTGCCACATGTTTTTGTAAATAGGATTTTACTGGAACACAGTCACATGCTCATTCATTTACACATTGTCTATGGCTTCCCCATTACAGCAGAGTTGCATAGTTGTGAGAGAGATCATACGACCTGCAATGCTTGATATGTATACTATTTTGCACTTTAGAGAAAATTTCTAGATGCCTAACTAGGAAGAACAGTTCCCAACCTCCAACTCATGAAGTGAGCTATCCCCTAAGTCTTTTTTTATCTGAGTGAAACAACCAACCAACCAGCAATGTTCGTTGTTTTTACCCTTAAGTGGGTTTTATATCCTAAGGGATATAAAATGTCACAAATGTAACAGCAACATTACAGGGAATTGTTCCAGTCAGGGGCATGACTGGAGGAGGGAAAGTGGTGAAACCCATGAGATATAAGTGCCTCTTTTTTTCCCCTTCTACCATACTTTGCTGTGAGTTTTTACCATGAACAGACACTGTATTTTCTCAAATATTTTTCTGCGTAAATTGCTATGAACATGTAGTTTTTCTTCTTTAGATTGTTAATATGGTTATTACATCAATTAATTTCAGGATACTAAACTAACCTTGGATTTGTCATGTAAATCCTACTTGTTGCTTTATATTATTCTTTTTATATATTGCTGGAATACTTGCTACTATTTCAGTATTTTTGCATATATTTCCATGAAAAATATTATAATATGTAGATTTCTTTTTTGTCAGGTTTTGGTATTGGATGAATGTTGGCTTCCTAAAGTGAGTTACTTCAATTTTCTGGAAGAAATTATACAGAATGAGTATAATTTCTTCTTTAAGTGTTTGGTAGAATTTATCTTAAGCCCACTTCCCTTAAGCCCCCACCCCGACCCAGGTTTGCACCGACCATTAAGAAGTTCTTACTTTAAAGGAGACTTGTTGAGATTTAATGGCAATATTCCTGTGGGCACGAAAGGCAGCTCACTCTTTCATTCATCAACCTACAAGTAGTCGACTTGTAAGCATAAGTAAGGTACCTCCAGTACACTTGCTCCACATCTGCAAGGGTTATTCAGGTTCACCCACAGAAAGAAACACCAAATGCCTACTCTGGTGGGATGCTGTGATAAGATGAGTCACATTTGGCCATCTGACAGCTAAAAACCAGCAACCTATGTCCAGAACAGGCATATAACTATGAAGTATAAGTGAAATGTCTTCTCATAGCAGAAAAGATATAGCCATCCCAGAGGCATCAACATTTGTGGAACATGTTAACATGCCTGGCATCAATATGTAAATACTAGGCACTATCTGTTATCTCATCAAGTCCTTCAACCACTCCATGGCATTAGTGATGCTCTAAATAAGGTGCTTTGGGTTGCCAGTAACAGGAAAAGCCAGATTGATTAGTTTCAACCAACAGGGGAATTTGTCATCTCTTACAACAAGAAAAAGCACAGTGGGTCCAGAATGAATTCAGTGGCCCACCACTGTTATCAAGAACCCATTTTTTTTCCCTTTGGCCATCTTCAGCATGCTATTTTCATTTACATATTTGCCAGAACTAACATGGTTAGGACAATATACAATGGAAGACAATGAGCTATTTCTTCCCAAGAACCATTGCCTTTTAGGGGAAAGAAATTCTTCACTATGCTAGAATTTCATCGTGTACCAGAGGCAGTTCCTTGTAGAGGTGTCAGACCTCCATATTGTCTTACACTTTGGGGCTAGGGGTTGGAACTATCTGCCCATTGGCATAGCTGGGTGGAAAGGCGTGAATGCTTGAACAAAGCTGGAGTTTATGCTGGATGGAAGAAGGGGTAGAAAAGGATTTTTGGACAGATTACTAATAGCACCTTATAGAGATCTCATTTAGCAGATGAATAATGAGATTCAGAGAAGTTACATAACTTATTCCAAATCATAAAATTGGTATTTTCTTTCTATCTTTTGGTATTTATACTCTTCTTTCTTTAAAAAGGAATTGTTAGGTTAGAACTATACCTGCAATATAACAAGATGAAAAAAGAGATAAGTAGGGAGACAGCAATAAAGGAACCATAAAGATGGAATAACAGGGAAGGAAAAATAAGCCAGGAAAATGCGAAAATAGAGGAGCCAGAATTTGCCTCTTGCTCTCCCGACTCTGAGAAACTGGCACAGCTGCCTCTCCACAGAGCAGTAGAGAAGCCAAGCCCCAGAGGCACAGGGGCAGGTGTTAATGAATTTTTATACACAGCACTTCATTCATTCATTCAAAACACATTTCCCGAATACAGTCTAAGAGCCACACACTTGGAAGTTCAGACCCAAGCTCTGCTCTTAGAAGAAGGCAGCTGTGGGAGATGGACACACAACCAGATTCCCAGGGCAATTTACCTATTTATTTATTTTTAATTGTAGTAACATATTTTAATAGGTTAAACTTGTCTAGTAAAAAAAGGTATTGAGGGCTTCCCTGGTGGCGCAGTGGTTGAGAGTCCACCTGCCGATGCAGAGGACACAGGTTCGTGCCCCGGTCCGGGAAGGTCTCACATGCCGTGGAGCGGCTGGGCCCGTGAGCCACGGCCGCTGAGCCTGTGTGTCCGGAGCCTGTGCTCCGCAACGAGAGAGGCCACAACAGTGAGAGGCCCGTGTACCGCAAAAAAAAAAAAAAAAAAAAAAAAAAAAAGTATTGATTAGCTGACATAAATCTGAGTATATGCTATTTATAAAAGACACAACTAAAAGTTACACAAAAATTATATGTGGAAAATATATTTTATCACTTGTATTCAGAATAAAAGAAAGAATGTAATAGTAGCATATAAATTAACATCAATACAAGTCAATAAACTGGACAAAGGGATATATTTTTGCATGAGAATGCCAAGAGTCCTTATGAAAAGGGTGTTAGGAATATATGAAAAAATTTACACAAATAGTCATGGGGTGCTTTAGCAAATTTTCCTCCATATTTGACTGCTCGGGGCGGGGGGCAAAACCTAAACAAATAGGAGATCAAAATAGCAGTTTGTAAAACAGCTATATTTCTACTTTCTATGCTTTATTTTATTTCTTTATATTTATTTATTTAAAACACGTTTATTGGAGTATAATTGCTTTACAATGGTGTGTTAGTTTCTGCTTTATAACAAAGTGAATCAGCTGTACATATACATATAACCCCATATCCCCTCCCTCTGGCATCTCCCTCCCACCCTCCCAATCCCACCCCCTAGGTGGACACAAAGCACCGAGCTGATCTCCCTGTGACCAAGGCAATTTGTTAGAGTCTGCAATGCACAGAGAACCACCAAAACTGAGAGCCAGTGTCTTCAAGGACTCTAACGCCGCTCCTTTGTTTTACACTTGAAAAAACTGACCCCAAAAGTTTTGGAACTAATGGGAAACAACTGGGGACAGATCCTAAAATACTAGCTAACGCTTTTTCATGGTTATCATTTACAGGCTCTGCTCCTTGAGTTTTGCATATACGTCAGATCGTTCAGTCCTCACTTTAACCCCACGAGGAAGGTCTTCTCATGATCCCATTTCACAGAAGAGGTAGCTAAGGCACTGGGATAATAAGGGACTTCCCTGGATCACGTTACTGGGTGGGTGATGGAGCTCGGGTTTGACCCAGACTTTCTAGGTCTATGGACTCTTAACAATTGGCAAAATGCTCACATTCACTGAGTTCTCACTCTGGGACTAGCACAGACATTCGTTCCCATCGTTCCTATAGTTGCTGGGCTGTGGTTGGACATTGACCTGATGGTGATTATTTTCCTTCATTTCACAGATGCATCAACCGAGGCTTGGGAAGCAAAGATCACTCTTGGAAGGTCGTTCTGATGATCAGTGGTGGACCTGGGGTTACAGTGCTGTCCCTCTGACTCAAGTCTCTAATATTGTCCTCAAGTCATCTTGACTGTCTCTCCCACTTCCCCACCCTTGGCCCTGCCTTGATAATATATCAAACTATCTCCTTATGACTTTTTCAGTCTTGACCATGAGAGTCAAAGTCTTAAAACTATTTCCAGACCAAGACTACTGATTGCAGCCATCTGCTAATTCTATTTGTGTTTTCTGAGATCATGTTACATTCACTGGCACAAATCTACCTTCTTCCCAAACTTTTTTTTAGAGGCACTCTGCAAAGCCAACTCAAGTCCTGTTTTGTGTTGGGTGGGGACTGCCAAGTATGCTGACTCTCTAGAATAGCAAAGGTTTGTTCCATCTTGTTCCATTGAACTTGTCCAGAAGAGTTCCAGCTGCTCTCCCTCCAAATTTGTAGTAGATTTGGTCATTGACCTAAGAATTGCTTGCCCTGAGTACCACAGCAGTTGAATCTCTTTCTATCAAAAACAAACGTATTGGTTTTACTTTGTTTTGTTTTTGAGTTCATGAATGCTTTGGCTCAGTACTTACGAAAAGGACAGGTGACAAACCTCAATGGAAACTCTTCATGTTATGCATATTAAAAATATGTTTGCATTGCCCTAAAAGCAATGCAAGGACTGAGGCATTCAAACAAATTAACCAAGAGAGAAAAATAAACACACTTAGAAAAGGCAAATTCTGGGAGATGGGAAAGAAAAGTGGAAATCCTATTTTTCCTAATAAGCCAATTAAACGGGATATACTTTAAGTGCACCCATCACTGATAACTTTTACACACACACATGCACACAGGCACACACATGTACACTTCATTTAACACGTGGTCCTCTTTATAGTTCCACATGCAGACACAGACCATGGGCTAAGGTGAGAATGCCACAGGATAAAAGTGAATTGGAAAACTCAAATATGATTAGAGGAGGTTGAATGGCAGCATTTGAAAGAGCTAAGCGTGTTTAGAGTGTGAAAAATGAAGGTCAAGTTAGGGCATTATGCCTACCTTTGAATATCTAACGGGCAGTCATGTAGAAAATGGAATAGACTCATTTTGCATTATTCTAAAAGTGCAGAGCGAGGATGACTGTTGGAAGGTACAGAGGCAAGTTTTGGTTCAATAGAAGGACAAAACATTGGAACAGTTAGTGTTGTCAAAAAAAAGGGAATGCTTTTCTTCTGAGAATAGCAAAGTCCCTCTCCAAGAAGCATTTCAAAAAGACGCTTCTATGGCCATCTGTCAAGGATTTGGTAGAAAGAACTCACGCATTAGGTGAACAAGAGCAGTGGTTCTCTGTCCTGGCTATTAAACATTCTGACTCTGATTTAATTGGTCTGCAGTAGAGTCTGGACATAAGGGTATTTAAAAGCTCCCCATCTGATTGGAATGTGCAACCAGAGGAGGAACCACAGGGCTAGAGGATGCATTCATCCTATTGGTTATTGGTTATCTGTTAAATGAATACTGTCTGCTCTGAGCTTGGGAGAGTATAGCAGATGCTAGTGGTACCCACCCATATGGCCTCACGCTTAACATGTCCACGCATTAGAATGCTCCCGCAGCAACTGTTTTTCTTCATCTGAAGACATTCTCTCCCCACGGGAGGTCTCTTTGCCCATGACATGTCAGGACGGAAGTGCCAGAAAGTTATTGCTCTTTGCAAGCATCCTTCAGCCCAGCTCTGATGAGAATGCACTCACCCCACTGTGTCGTGTTCTACACTGGCCCTCAGAGTTTCTCCAGTGGAATTTAGCTCCTATTGCATCCCTCCTGACCTCCCTTAGCTGATAAAACATTTTGTGATGCCCTGACCCCTGGTGCTCCTCCCTTTATTTTCCAGACAAACTACCTGCAGGTGAATACTTGTCTCCGGGTCCGCCCTGGGGAAATCCAAATTAAGCTGATAGAGAATCACTAGGCTCTTTCCATTTTGGGGAAGACCACACTATAAAAGGAAAGCCAACAAGTGAGCAAGTGTAACTAAGGGGGGACATATCCCCAATACTCAGGTGAGATGGAAGGTTAAAGAGTTTACCGATCTGCCCCATGACACTCAGTTCACAGGCAACCACATCAGGACCCGAATCTGGCGTTATTTGATGCCAAGGACCACACTTTAAACCAGCATTCTATGTCCTCTCTAAATGATAGAGACTACCATTTAAAAATATTTATTAAGTAACATTTATTGTGCATATTTCATAGCTATATACTTTTCTAGGTCTCTACTTTTTTTTCTATTTTTTGATTAATGTCATTATCCTTTCTCCCTTTTTCAGAAAGTCAATGAGTGATATGAATTATTTAAATCATGTCATTATGTTATAAAGGGTTAAGTTTTTACAGATCTTACTGCCAGTCATCCTAACCTCAACTTCCAACACTAGCCGAAGGGTAGTTTTAGGTTTACTCATCACTCCTAAGATAATCTAAGCAGAACCAACCCCAGGGATAGTCTAGATGACCTTGATGCCAGAATTCTGTACACAGCTCCACCAAGAGTTTCCATAGCAACAAAAGTTGATGAATGAGGATGATTTTCATCTGCTGGTCTCTGAGTTACAACTTTCTTTTAATAGGAAACTAGCGGAGAAATGTGATTACTAAGCAGAGGGGCATGTGCTATTATAGGATACTATGACCAGCTATTTTCTTCAAAAATTGAAATTTACATTCTGGCTCATCTGTTCTCTTTAAGATCCCTCAGATCTGCCTTGTTCCTCTCCAACACCCTGACTCGCTCATGACGTTGCCTTGCTTGGAATGCCCTTCATTCTCCTCTCTACCTTTTTTGGATTCTTTGCAACTATCAGTCCCACGCTTTCTTCTCTTTGCCTCCACAAAACCTCCTCCAATCCTCATTAACCAATATCAACTCTGAATAATATACCCATTCAATTTCACCTGATATATAATGATTATATTATTATGCATAAGTGGAATGGATAAGAACAAAGGCGTGGGCAAAAGGCAGATCTGTGATTCCAGCTCTGCTACTTATTCACTCAGAAACGTTGGGCTATTTTCTTCACCCCCAAAGTCTCAGTTTTTTGTTTGCAAAATCTGGATAATAATAGAACCTACCACCTAGATTTATGTAAGGGATTCAATGGAGTAATGGATATAATATGCTTAGCACAGTGCCTAGCAGGTAGCAGGTATTCAGGAAAAAAATCAGTATCAACTTTTATTTCTGTGTCACTTCATGGGGGGACCACTCACATCAGGAGCACAGATGGGACAGTCAGACAAGCCTTGTCACGACTTTCCTGTATGTGCCTTGGTAGAAATAAGCTAGAGCACACTCAGCAAGTCTCTACACTCCTCTCAGGGTCCACCTTCTTATCTATTAAATGCATTTGCCACCATCTACTTTACAGTTTTGGTCAAGTTTAAGTCAATAAATTACCACAGGAAAAACACTTGCCATTATGCTTTTAGTGGATGCCTGATCAATTTATTTTCTTTGTCCCACTTATCCTCCCACCCACCCTTTAAGAAGTTGTAATTTTCTTAATGAGTGTCTGATGCTCACCAGATAATTAATGCATTATTATATGACTGAGGACACGTGTGCCTTTGGAACAAGAAAATGAAGTGTATGTCCAGGCTAAACTAATGGTAGCTGTACTTTTTTTGTGTGTATTGAAGTATAGTTGATTTACAATGTTGTGCTAATTTCTGCTGCACAGCAAAGTGATTCAGTTATACATATATACACACTTTTTCATATTCTTTTCCATTATGGTTTAACACAGGGTATTAAATATAGGTCCCTGTGCTGTACAGTAGGACCATGTTGTTTATCCATTCTATATATAATAGTTTGCATATGCTAATCCCAAACTCCCAATCCATCCCTCCCCCAACTGCCTCCCTCTTGGCAACCACAAATCTGTTCTCTATGTCTGTGAGTCTGTTTCATAGATAAGTTCATTTGTGTCATATTTTAGATTCCATATATAAGTGATATCATATAATATTTCACTCAGTATGATAATCTCTGGGTCCGTCCATGTTGCTGCAAATGACATTATTTCATTCTTTTTTATGGTTGAGTAGTATTCCACTGTGTATATAGACAACATTTTATTTATCCATTCATCTGTCGATGGACATTTAGGTTGCTTCCATGTCTTGGTTATAGTAGATACTGCTGCAATGAACACTGGGGTGTATATATCCTTTTTAGTTATAGCTTTGTCCAGATATACGCCCAGGAGTGGGATTGCTGGATCATATGGCAACTCTATTTTTCGTTTTCTGAGGAACCTCCACACTATTTTCCTTAGTGGCTGCACCAACTTGCACTCTCATAATGGTATTTGTTCTTGATCCCTGGGTCTGAGGTCTTTGCCGAGCTTGGCAGAGGGATAAACAGGGATTATTTAGGATGAAGAGGCAAGGGTGCATTATCTAGCTTCATAGAGCTAGTTCTTTTGTTATCTTTCAGTTACAGCCATCTCGAAACAGATATAAATATTTAAATGACTTCATCTTGGCAATCCACTTAAGGACCTAAGGCCAGTGAGTTAAGATATTTAATTGAAATTCATATGACAACGACAACAGAGGAGAAAATTTTTAAAGTGTTGAAACGTAGACTTAATTAGTAGCCCATTAAGAGGTCCAATTAAGGAAGAACATCTTCGCAAGGCGATGTCTAAAATCACACACCCAGCAAGTGGCAGAGCAGATTGTAAATGTCGTTCATCACACGCCCAAGTCCTTCTGGCAAGGCTAGCATATCACATCCACCGAGTCCTGAAAGAAAGCTCGTGAGGACAGTCAGAGGAGGAACCATCACCACGGTGAGTAGGCAGAGGGGGATGAGTCTGGAGGACACAGGAGGGTGACTGTGTTGCTGTCCCTCCTCTGTTTGCAAACCTTCCATGGCCTGATGTTGCTTTTAGGAGGCAGCCCAGGTTCCTGACACCAGCCACAAGTCTTCCCATCACGAACTCCAGACCAATTCGCCCCCTACAATGGACTGCTTTCCCCCATACTCAATGATCCAGGTAACTTGGCTTTCTTTCAGTGGCATGCTCTCTCTCCCATAGGCGCTGGACATGTACTCTTTCTACTTCCTAGTACCTTCTTTTCTCTGCCCCACTATGGGATCTTAGATACAGCATCACATCCTAGACTAAGATGGCCCTCTACTTAGGACTCCCTGTGTGCTACCTGCCCTTAGGAGGCTTCCCACATCCTGAGTCTGTTACTCACATGCACGTTTCCAGCACAAATCTTAATACCTGGGCATGGAGTAGGTATTAAATAGGCATATTCTTAAAATAACTGAATAGACTTGGATGTGTCAAAAAAAAAAAAAAAAAGGAACAGAGAGGTCTTCAGAACAGAGGTGGGTGTGCTGAGCAACGAATACCCCAAATCCATAATCCAATATCTCCAGATTGTATGTTCCCATTATCCTTATTGATAGCCAATTTGTAAGTTACCAGAAAAGCCCCTAGCTTGTAGCTATAATTTTTTTTTTTTTTTTTTTTTGCGGTACACGGGCCTCTCACTGTCGTGGCCTCTCCCGTTGTGGACAGGCTCCGGTCGCGCAGGCTCAGCGGCCATGGCTCATGGGTCCAGCCGCTCCGCAGCACGCGGGATCTTCCTGGACAGGGGCACGAATCCGTGTCCCCTGCATCGGCAGGCGGACTCTCAACCACTGCGCCACCAGGGAAGGCCCTGTAGCTATAACTTTTATCGGGTGAGTAAATGAATGCATATAATTAATAAATGGAGGCTGAGATACTCACATCTTAGGCACATTTAAAATTGCATGTCACTGCATTTCAAATCTTAGTTTGTTTAACACACTGACTTAAATATAATAGACATCAAAAATTTTAAATATTTTGATATAACAGCAAACGTATACTTTCTAGCTTCCAGTTCTGTTCTTTTGAAATCAGAAATACATTTCACAGGTCCTTATAGAAAAAAAAAAATAGTTGTTTTGATTGGGAGTTAAATCCTTTACTTTCCATTTTTTTTTTTTTTTTTTTTGGCCATGCCGCATGGCTTGTGGTATCTTAATTCCCTGACCAGGGATTGAACCCAGGCCATGACAGTGAAAGTGCTGAGTCCTAACCACTGGACTGCCAGGGAATTCCCACAGTAGTATATTTTTTAAGTAGACAGAATTAAGGATTTTGTTCCCCACTCCACCGTTCCCAAGATGTTTTGGAGTAATACAGAGGTAGTGAGAGAGACAGAAGCTTAGATTTTCAACTGCCAGGATAGAGGTAACAACAGCAGCAGAAGTCAAAAGTCAGGATGCTCATCACCAGCAAGAATGGTCCAGCAGGTTGAGAAGCTGGTCTTGTGCCAGGTGGACTGTTCTGGCAGCAACAAAAGACACACAGGTAGCCTGGCTAAGATGTGAGCTGTCCCCTGCTTGTTGGCTCCGTAAAAGCTGCAGGATTTTATTGTATAACCAGGGCTGATAGAGGAGGAGAGCCTGGAGCCTGGATAGCATTATTCCCCCCACCCACCCCGTGCATTCTTTCTGTTCATTTCATGCATGCTCTCAGAACTCAGGATGGCCCTTGAAAAGTATTTAGTTTTTGGGTTTTTTTTCCTTCTGTTTGAAGAACATTTTTTTTTAGCCAAGCAGAAGTAATGCAGAAAATCATGCTATTTGCCCTGGTTACACATCTAAAAGAGTTCTGAATCCAGATAATGCAACCGTGAAACCGGCTTGTTTGTGATATTAACCTCCATTTTCACTGCCATGGGAATAAAGTTGATTTTTTTTCTAGGCTCCTTTGCTCTGCGACAGGCACTACTTTGGACCACATGGCAGCAAACACCCATTTCCTTCCCTTCCTGCATCGAGTTCTTCTTTGTAATAACAAGCATCAAGAGTTAATGTCTGAACAGACAGCATTCTCTCCTTACTCATTTTTCAAAATTAAATATCATATAAAGGACCCAAAATGATGTAATGACTGGAAGAAAGTGGAGTGGAGTGGGAGTTATGGGCAGACTGGCTGGAGAAGGGTTGGATGGTCTGGCTGGAAGTAAAAAAGAATTTTTTGTGTATTTTTTTTTTTTTTTTTTTTTTTTTTTTGGTACGCAGGCCTCTCACTGTTGTGGCCTCTCCCGCTGCAGAGCACAGGCTCTGGACGCGCAGGCTCAGCGGCCATGGCTCATGGGCCCAGCCGCTCTGCGGCACGTGGGATCTTCCCGGACCAGGGCACGAACCCGTGTCCCCTGCATCGGCAGGCGGACTCTCAACCACTGTGCCACCAGGGAAGCCCTTTTGTGGTATTTTAGAAAACTATTTATTTTTATTTTTGTCTGCGTTTGGTCTTCGTTGCCGCGCGCGGGTTTTCTCTCGTTGAGGCGAGCGGGGGCCACTCTTCGTTGCGGTGCACGGGCTTCTCATTTCCGTGGCTTCTAGTTGCGGAGCACGGGCTCTAGGCACGCAGGCTTCAGTAGCTGCGACATGTGGGCTTCCGTAGCTGTGACTCACGGGCTCTAGAGCACAGTCTCAGTAGTTGTGGCGCACGGGCTTAGTTGCTCCGCGGCACGTGGGATCTTCCCGGACCAGGGCTCGAACCCGTGTCCCTGCATTGGCAGGCGGATTCTTAACCACTGCGCCACCAGGGAGGTCCCAATAAAAAAGAATTTAATGGAACACTCACAGCTGAGATGGGTCCCAAGAAAACATGAACTGTATACAATGAACCTGTAGTACAAAATATTAAAAAGACATATTTGCCCTCAATTTTATAGGAATTCAATATGTTCAAGAGAAACTGTGGTAATATTCTTGAATTCCATATATATTTATATGTATATGGAATTATAAGTAGAATTCCATATATATATAACTCCACATATGTGTATGTTATGTGTATATATATGTATATATATATATACACACATACATTTTATATATATATGATGCCTACTGTTTTATAGGCACAGTTCAAGGACCTGAGGATATCGCAGGGAACACAAACAACACAAGTCTTTGCCTCACGGAAATCTGACATTTCCATTGTAAAGTATTTTTGAAATAGCTTTTGGAACATGTAAACCAAAATTAAGTGAGAATATTTAAAAGCATTCACTGTAGCTTATAACACTTGAAAACATGAGACAGTTTACCTCGGAGACCCTGGGGTGGGGCAAGGCGTGAGCAGCATGGGGGGACAAGCACACGGCCAGGCATCTTCATTTGTTCAAACTTTCCTTCAACTCATATTTATGGATACAATGTAAATTCTCTAACTATGCTTCCAATGTTAAAGTTCATTTTCACTTTCATAATTCTGAAACGAACATCAAAATCTGTTCCCTTGTCTCTTTTTCTATTTAGAGTAAATTTCTAAAAGGAGAACTCCTAGGTGAAACGGCTGGGGTGTTCAGCTTCTTAGCATTGAAAGAATTTGAATTTGACTTAAAAATGTTCTAATATTCCTGTGTTCTACCTCTCATTCAGGAAACATCAGGAGAGTAAGTGTGTGTGTGTGTGTGTGTGTGTGTGTGTGTGTGTGTGTGTGCGCGTGCACGCTTGCATTTTAGAACAAACTTAGTGGCGTGAATGATTTTGGCATGTTAGGCACCTGGACATTTAGCAACTAGGATACAAACTGAAGTGGCAGCTTCTGGAAAGTACACCTGCCCAGGTGTCAAGAGAGCTGGCACCAGCTTCCTGGCTTCAAATACCTGGTTTTTCCTCTCTGCACCTTGTTAAAGGGTATGGTGGCCTCTGCCTGACCTGCTTTAAATGGGCTGTTCTGAGGATAAAACAAAATATTGCTCATGAAAGTCCTTTTAAAATAAACACTGTGTAAATTAACACACCAGCAATGTACATTTTTGTCAGCTGCCTATTTACAGTCACTATCAACATGTATCGAATTTCAATTCTTCCCATGAAATTCAAAGCTCAAAATTCCATTAAAGATACTTCAAAATACCAAATCCTCCCTATAATGAATAACAATGATTAGGTGCAGAATTCTCAATAAATAGACTTAATTCAGCCACAGAAAGTCCTAATGAGAAACCAAAGGAAGTGAATAATTATAGACGAGAGTCTCCTTTGCCACTCTCTGGAAACCCTGCACGTGAGCACACTGAAGACTTTCTCATGTGACAAGTACACGATCTCCAAGTATCAGCACTGAGAGCCCATCTTCCTTCCCGAGAGGAGGTGAGGGTCATTTAAAGAAGGATACACCAACATAGGTAACTTCACAATGCAGACCACCCCACTGCTTTGTCAAGGGCCGGACCTACTTCAGGAGAGTCTTTCAACTTCTCTTTAACATCTTTCAAATGGAAATAATTCTTTGTTCAATGGCATGAAGGTGATCAGATGGCGTTTTGAGGATTTTTTCAGCTCTTGGATCTGTGTGCGTGTGTGTACACGCTCATGGATGTGTGTTGTAGTTCTGGAAATAGGGAGCTTTCCATGAAATACTTTATCCTACTTCTTTTATCATGCTATAAAGATACTATAATTTCTTGATTAAAAATAAAAATCATGGCCTTTGCCTAGGAGTAGCTCATAGTCTTATAGGAGAAAAAGTAAAACAAGTGAATGGATAATTACCATAGAGGTTTATTTCTAGGATGAAAGAAAGTCTGAACAATTGTAGTGGTGAAGTGCAAGAAAATCTATCCCAGTCTCGCGCACAGTATACAGCATCAGTGGAGTCCTGCAGGGCTAAGAGTTAGGCAAGAAGTATTCTAGGGAGGAACAGTTTTCTATGCAAAGGCTGATGGTAGTGTGCCTAGCATAGCTCCTTCTAGAATTATGAGTCACTCTAGAGGGCTGATGCAGAGCTCTGTGTGTGTGTAAGAGAGAGAGAGAGAGAGAGAGAGAGACAGTGAGGGAAGGAGAGAGAGAGATTGAGAGAGAGACTGGAGGGTTAGCAGCTAGAGAGGCTCAGATCACGTGGGTTCTTCTATGCCATATTAAGCAGATTAGATAGAAGTAATAGAATAATTCCTCTGTCAATAATCAAGTCAAATAGATTTTCTTTCAACCTCAGGGACTAATTCTTCAACTTGGTTTTGAGAGCAGAACACAGCTTCCCCTGGATCTCCAGATGCTCTGAGGATGCCAGATTAGTGGAAGCTTCAATGTATGGCATTTGAGGGATAAAATGATACAAATGAATTTATTTACAAAACAGAAACAGACTCACAGACTTCGACAACAAATTTGTGGTTACCAAAGGGGAAACATGGGGGCGGGGAGGGATAACTTAGGAGTTTGGGATTAACAGATACACACTACTACATACAGGGTAAATAATCAACGAAGACCTACTGTATAGCACAGGGAACTCTACTCAATACTCTGTAATCACCTATATGGGAAAGGAAATCTGAAAAAGAATGGATATATGTACGTAAAACTTAATCACTTTGCTGTATCCCTGAAAATAACACAACATTATAAATCAACTATACTTCAATCTAACATAAAAATTAAAAAAGAAAGATAAAATGGTGAATCTTAGAGAAACACAAGTGCAAAAACAAAGTTTAAGGTCTATATGAAAAAGCACGTATACTTGTCCCTAAAAGTCACAGCTCCTTAACATCTGTGAATTAGACGTCATACTAAAACTTCTCTCAATACTGCTCCATTAAGAATGCAGGGTCCTCCAGGACAGTAGTGTTGGGTCATTCTAAGTACCCTGAATGAAAAACCAAGGTCTTGACCATTGCTCCATATGAATCATGACATGAATATGTTTTAAGAACCAATGGACCCTCCGTGTGCTGGCCCTCTGCCCTCCCCTGTTGTTGCATAGGAGAGGATACCTATAGAGGGAAAGGAAAAGGAGCCCAGGGACATTCAACCTTTAGTCAGGGTCTGGGTTTCCTTCGACTCTGACCATAAACTCCTGTGAGATGCTGCCACAGAGAAGGGGATGGTGGCCTCTGGCCTCCACTCCACCAGCTTTTTGCCATAAACTTCCTCCTCTGTAATGAATAACCGCTTTCCTCTTTGATCTAACGTTTTTCAATTCTTTATTTTTCATTGAGGAAATCTGTGCTCACTGCTCTGAAGTTCTCCATGAAATCCAGCAAAATTGAATTGCCCCCAGATGTCAATCACGGTAGAGAAAGACTTGGCAAGGCACTGCCTTGGCTAAGCTCCTGGTTTATAACCCAGTGCCCTTCTCCACATGCTGTTTACTTCAGCAAACAACATCAGTCTCGAGGCTCAGAGTCCTCAGCTGACCGTGATCCTGTAATTTCTTTCACCCAGAATGGCCACCAACTTCTCCACATGTGCAAGACTTGTCATCTGTTCACGGGCAAGTACAAATTCATCCTGATCTCTACGGTTCCTGACACTGTTTCTATACCTGGCAACCACATTTATATATTGGTCATCTCTCCTTACCAGAATGTAAGCATCTTAAAATTAGACACTGGTTTTAATTCCATCCCTTTGTTTTAAAGCATCCAAAACAGCAATGTTTTGGATGTGTTCAACACGTGTGCTGACAATGAAAATTTCTCTAGAATTGGACTCGACTTATGGAATTTGGTTCTAAGCTGTGACATCTACATAATCGGCAAATGGGCTCAGAGTTTATGTTTGATTGCCACTCAAAGTCAAAAGACTTCACTGGGGTTTTCTCTACAGCAAGTCCTGTGTAGATCCAACCAGAATTGAACATTTCCTTTCTTTCCTCTCCTTTCTCATTTAGATGCTAATAAAATCTAACTAAAATTAATATGGAGAGCAAATTTGGAATCAAATAAAGAAAAGGAGATGTCCTAAAAGTGTAATATGCAGCTTTACTTGTTTATATATTTATTCAGACATTTAAAAAACACTGATGGAATCTCAATGCTGAGGCGAAGGCTGTTCTAGGCAGTGAATGGTGGAGATGGAAAGGGCCATCTAGCTTTTGAGGAATCATGGCCTGGTGAAGAAGACAGGTGTGTACACAGAACACAACATAAAGTGAGTCATTTGAAAGGAAAAATTGAGAAATAGGGTAACTCAGGGGAGGGACATCTTATCCAGCCTAGATCAGAAGGGATCACCTCTTTCAGAGGATGTTATGTCTAAGACCTAAAGAAGTTGGGAATGGGACATCCCCAAAGACAAAATAGCATATACAATGGCAAAAGAGCACCAAGCATGTTGTTTACAACTGCCAGAGCTTTCCTGATGAAGGGACACTGCTGGAAGGATGTGACAATTAATACAAGCAATGTGTATGGAAGAATTCCACTGCTCCCAGCCAGTCAGCTCTAGTGTTAACTTGACTTTGTATGTTTCACACACACACACACACACACACACACACACACACTTTAGTCCTATGGTTAGCACTAGTGGTAGCACTTTTTTTCCCCCTATTGTTAGGTCCTCTTCCCATTCTAGTCACCCTATGGCTGCAGCAATGGAAAAGTTTAAAACAGGAAAGCTTGGGGCTGGTTTTCAGGTTTCTCTGATTCAGTTCTGGGGCTATGTATGATGTAACAGCCATGGCCCCTATCCTTGAGAGCCTCAGATGATTACAAGACAAGACTATACACTTAGAAAAAAAAAGGGAAACTGTATTTAATTGAAAATGGGGCATCACAGCCTTTTTATATGAAGACCTCATGTCCTAGATTATTTGGATAAAACAATTTCAATGCTCCACATCTAATGTTAGTTCATATAGATTTAGGGGTCATTATTGCCACAATAATACATTGTACAGGTGTTCAGAGAATTGCATGATGAATAAAGATCAAGGTCATCACTAAGTCTTCATGAAGGAGGTTGTGCCTGTCCTAGCTTTAGAGAATGAAATAGGAATATATGAAGTTTACACGGCAAAGAGAAACTTGCATTACGAGACACATACAAGAATCACAATCTGTGTAAACACTCTAGATATAAAACAAAACAAAACAGAAAAATGAACAAAAAAATCCCATGGAGGTGTAGATCTCAATGTAAATGTTGGTGACAGAAGTTGTCGAGAAAGGAGTAGGAGTGGAAATAGCTAGATGGTGAGACACACTTAAAGTCTCCCCAAGGGGAAATAGCATTCACAGCTTCAGAAGGAAACAGACATTACTTTGATAAAGAGAAGCTCTTCCTATGAACACTTGAGTTGTCCATTCATTTTATTCTTCTCTCTCTGCAAGCCCATCCTTACTCAACGCATGTAGATGTGTATAATAGAAACACAGAGAATATGAGGCAATCATGTTTACATCCTCCATATAAGACTGAGGCCCAAAGAGGTATAGGACGACCAGGGTTCCTCCTCTTCCCTGTAGCTGAGCTTGGTGGGAAGCTGAGTTGTCAGTCACCGGTGCTCCTGTTGCTTTCTGGATACACACCCGGCCCTCAATTAGACCTGAATTGGTAAACTCCCTTCTCTCTAGCCAGTAATGTATTCTCAGATACGATGCAATTATAAGGCTACCGAAGACTTAAAAACCTGGCCATTCATTATTTATACAGAGAACAATTAT
The DNA here is from genome assembly GCF_949987515.2 of Delphinus delphis. Classification (NCBI taxonomy): domain Eukaryota; kingdom Metazoa; phylum Chordata; class Mammalia; order Artiodactyla; family Delphinidae; genus Delphinus; species Delphinus delphis. Next base: position 106,289,511 of record NC_082689.1, on the reverse strand, counting down.
ACACTCTTAGAAGTTTTTTAGGGTCTCTTGGTTTCTTCACTCTGGTCCCTGTTTGCTTTCTATCAAAGACCTCACTGCTTCTCTGGGCAAAGAAAGAGAATGAATATAGAACTGTGCTAGCTATGTTAGCATACATTGTCCCTTTCAGTTTATCTCAATTCTCCCAATAATCTGTAGCGCAGATATTTTTATCCCAATTATACAAATGAGGAAACTGAAATTCTAGCATAAAAGCTCAGGTCACACAACAAGGAAGAACTAGAACGGCAATTTGAAGCCTAGCGTAACTGATTATAAAGCTAAGTGATCTTTCTGCAAAGTAACATTTCTTCTGGGAGGATAGAGTTTTGGGGTGGGGTCAGGTCTTGGGGTGTATTGAGGAATAGTGGCTGCTGAGATTAGGATGGAGCGCTGGTAAATGCAGCTATATCTAAAAAGCTAGGAGGGTGGGATTGTTAGGACTATTGACTACAGCGAATTATTTGTGTTTCTGTGTCTTTCATTTCAATTACCCACATGATTTCCGGGGCCCAGGACCATGCACAATTGAGTTTTATTAGATAGTGTGTTTTATTGACTAGAAGTAGACAATATGGATTTTATGAGATGGAAATAGCATTGTACCAGATCCCTTGCTGGGGGTAATTTACTAATAGCAAGCTTTCTGAAGAAGAGCTTGCCATATAAAAGAACCCCCTGCAACGTTGTTTCCAAGCTAATTTTTATTAATAGACCCCAGAGTTTCTGTCTGGAGCCCAAGTTCATTAATGTAAATGCCAAACAAGGCTTACAGATCTATTTTTTTGTTCTTTTCCATGGACTAATTAGTCTGGGAAGAATTTCTCAATTAGCTCACCCCTCTTTCCCTTTAATGGAGACAGTCACACATTGTCCTTGTAATTTTTTTTTTCCCTTTTACTCCAGGAAGAGAATGAGAGTGAGATTAGGTAACTAATGGCCCCATGGATGGAACCCCAAAGAAACTCACTGATGCACTGAGCTGAGACTTTGACGACACAACTTTGGCCTTTACAAATGTGGGAAATAAGAATTAGGCTTCACATACATTAGAAAATGTGTTCGGGTGACACGGAGGAAGAATTAGCACATTATGTTGGTAATGTTGCAGGAAAGAACAGCAATTAAGGACCCGCAAAAAGAGAGGCAGATGCTTTAGCCACTTCAACTCCCATCAGGGCACAGCTGCTTTATAGCAGCAATAGGCATTCTTCCCTGTAACACAGGCAACAGCTTTTATTTTTCTATTCATCCATTCAAAAATTGACTGCAGGTTTGCCATCTACTGTGCTAGGGTATGGTCACATAGACATGACCAAGGTATGCTTCAAGCTCTTAAGGATCCCAAGTCTGCCAGATGCGACAGATCGGTGACAATGTGGGGGAAAGAATGCATTGCCCGTGTTTCACTGAAAGTCAGTGCTGGGTACAGGACAGACCCAAAGAGTGCAGTGCTTCACGCATGGGTTATGGGCTTCCCAGGAGAGGAGACACTGGAGCAGACTTTTCTAGTACCCCAGCAAGATAAGCACAGGAAGAGCATTTCCTGTAGAAGGAGCATCATGGCATCCTGACCACTTCACCCCCATCTGTGTAACCAGGCCTTCCAGACAGAAATAGAATGAGAGATGATCATTGTAGGAGAGCCTCCTTCAGATGGTATGGGAGGTCAGATTCCCTCGGGGCAGCAAGGAGCATTGCAGAAGCTGTTGATTTAAGATTTGAAGAAGGCATAGGGGCAAAAAGGGCTTGGAAAGAAGAGGGACAGTCACTTGAAGCAGAAGCAGCTGTCGTGTGAAATGAAAACAATTTGGGCGTGAGTCTCACTTTGCTACTGGGATGAGTTAGAAAAGTCAGTGGTCTGAATCTTAACTACCTCTTCTGAAAAATAAGAATTATGATACCTGGTACATCTTTTTCCCAGGGATATATTGTAGATCAAATATATAAAAGGCTTTGTAGCCAGACAGGTTTCTACAATGGAAGAAATGCACTATTATTATCGTTCTTATTATTGCTGTTCTGAGTGTTGCTATTAAGAAACTAGAGAGAGAAGTCTGAGCGGACAGGGGTGTCAAATGTGGGTGATTCAGTAAGTTACAGAGAGGAATTGATTTGTCCTGGTGATAAACGAACATTTACCACTGAATAGTATTTAACATGCAAAAGCACTCTACTGTTCATTGATGCATCTAACTCTCCACCAACCCAGTGAAACTGATAGGACAGTAATTATATCTCCAACTTAGGGTTGAGAAATTATAAAATTTCTCAGTTTTAGAGGTGAGAAATTGAGATAATAATTGAGTGACTAACACAGTGAGTACTCATTAAAAATTAGTTATTGGTAGCATTGTCATACTAGCATTATTTTTATTATATTATCACAATTATTCAATGTTTATACAACTTGAATATTTGGATAGTGTGTGGCTGTTAGCATAGCTGACACCATCCTAGGCCCATACTCTTCCTTCTGTCCTTCCACTGCACTGACCCTACCCAGGACTGTACTGTGCAGTAAATCACTTCTCTGTTGTCAAGGGCTTTGTCGTTAATATACATGGTTTAATAATCCTTAGGACCAGGTGGCCTCTGCCTCCTGTTATTCCCCACACGATGATGAAGACCTTTGCTGGTATACTCCCGGTATGTACCAAACTAGTTATTCATTCATAAATCTTGACTTAGGAATGCAAGTTCTCTTTCTAAGCATCTACCCCCATACCCTAGGTTAACTATAAAATTGTCCCAACGGCACCTCAGAGGTGCGGAGTACAGCTTCCGGATCATTATCTACTGGATCCCGATCTCACTCTGTGAGTAAGTTACCCTATAATAAAAGGACCCATTGACCGTATGGAGCTGCCTGCCTCGTTGTTTGATCTCAAGACACCTTCTCAGTTTGGTGGGCACTTTTCGTTCCCTCAGTCCTCCAACAGACAGACCCAGGAGCAAAACTCATTAACCAAGTTTCTGATCTGTAAAATGGGGTTAATAAGGTTGATTCTATTTACCTCACAGAATTATTCTCATGGTAAAGTCAGATGACCCATTTGGAAGTATATCGTGTAATATGGCCAGATAAACGCACGTCATAGTAAGACCGTATTCCATAGGGAACATTGGCCTATCCATGCGAGAAAATCTTAGCTCTCATAGCTGCGCATTGTTCACTGCACTCAAATATCTAACTACAGTAATATCAGCCTCTAACTCTGCACTTCATTAAGACAGCAGAAGGGTTTGGAGAGAAAGACCGTGCTCATTCGCTGTCCTGAGCTTTGCCTGCGATGTCATGGGTTCTTACAGTCAGCAAGCTGTGCAGGAGAAGCATGGGCTCTGCTCAGATCTCCAGCCCTTCCCACTAAGGACCAAGGTGACTGTCATCTGTCAGCAGTCCAGTCCAAGCATGGGCACACTGGAAGTCCAGCCTGTGCCCTATTCTCAGTTAGGATACCTGCCTCTTTCTTCAGGTCCTGATTGTTGGTCACTGATGGTTCTGGAGTCCTTGGCTGACCCTGGGAAGGCTGCTGCTGTTCTGTGTTTCTCTGGCTTTACCTTCCTGTTTTTTGTGTTCTCTGAGCCCCCAGCTCTGTGGCAGCATCTCCACTGAGTATAATCTCTGGGAGAGGTTTAGAGACATCTTTTCTGCTCAGGTGTAATCTGAAAATGGGCTTCTTTTAGACCTAATGGTACAGCCTGTAGCACATCGAAATATTGTCCTGTAACCCACCAAGGTACAGCAGGACATCCCCATGTAATCCTTGTCCTCAATAGAATGTGAACACATTCAATAAACCAAATAGATATTAATACACCTCTGCCCATGCCTCTTTGATGGTCTTACCCGGAGAGGACCAGGCCCTTGATTTTCATCCATTCTTTACACACAACCATGGCATATGTGAGGAGCAATGCCAAGATAGGAAGCTAAATAAAACACTGCCTTTGTCCTTGCTACTCTGAAAAGGGGGCTTCCTAAGAGAAGGAGTCTATTTCTTTCTAAAAATTGTGTAGTGGGAAGGAAAAATATGTAAACAAAGGATGCGTATGACATACCTGTGGGGCTTTTTTTTTTTTCCTAAAAAAGACTTTCATTTAGCTCCTGCATAGAAACCAGCCACTTTCCTCAGTGGAGAAATAAAAATCAATGTCTTACAGATGCACTACCCTAACACATTTGAATTAAACCTGCATGGAGCCACTGAAGCTAAATGAATCCCAAGATCAATTTCCAATCTATTACTTCCCAATCACTTACCCATCGGGAAATCACTGGATTTGCTGGAGCCATGACACAGCTCAATTCCTGATTACAGAGTCAGATGAAGCTGAGGTTGAATCCCAGCTCCAGTAGTTACTAACCTGATCAACATATTTAACCTGTCTTCATCTCCATTTCCTCAGCTGCAGTGGAGTTAGTAATACTTATGACATAAGATTGTTCAGAGGACTTCACAATCTTGTGTGCTAAGGTCTTCATGGCATTCCTATACAGGATGAATGATAAAGCCCCTCTCACATCGAGTGTGAATTTAATGAGGTCATGGTATCATATACATCATCACAGTATGTCTGTGAGTTAGGAAAGAAAATTTTCTTTATTAACCCAATTCACAGATCAGAGAAGTAGGGCCCCATCCATTTGAAAAAACACATTTAAGATCACACAATTATTCCATCAGAATCAGGACCAGAAGCCAAGTCAACTAATGTCTTTGGGCGAATGCTCCTTTCACTGAAACACAACCATAAATATTAATAGAAAACAAGTTAATTATGGTGTACTACTTTTTAGATTTTTCTAAAGAAATAAAACTTCAAAAACAGCTGCTGCTACTAACTTTTATGGGAATACTATTCTTGGAATTCTTATACTTCTGGGGGTTGCTACTATTATCACAATATTACCTCTCTTCTTTCCCATTTACAAAAGAGAGGGAGCCATCCAAAGAGTTTCAATTGATGCACTTATTCATTCAGTGTTTGAATATCTACTCTGACTATCCCATAGCATCACTAGGCACTCCAGGAGGAGTGTCTCTATTCCGAGGTTAAAAACCTAACTGGTGAGATAAGGCATACATTTAACATATGTAAAAACAAAATAATACAAAAAATTGAAGGATTAAATATCAAAAAGAATCTGGGACTCACAATTAGTGTTGGAGGAGCTTGGAGGATACTGGAGGGGAGGTTGGCATAGGTGGGTTGACCAGATGTCCTGGCTGGCCCAGGTAGGTCTCAGTTTATGCATCTTTTTCAGGCATAAAAATTAAATGTATTTCTTTCACTCTCTAAAGTTATATGGTCATTCCATGAATAAGCTGAAGGGCAGTCCTCTCATGTGAAAGAGTCAGGGGACAGCTGAATGAAGACTAAAGAGAAGAGTGGTGGGAGATGAAGCTAAGAGTCCGGTGAGCCCAAAGATTTGGCAATGCAGTGCTGAGCTTGGGAAGGACCCTGGCTGCCAAAGGACAAAAGGGCCTGCACTTCCTTCTTGTTCTCTCTCTTGTTCACTCCCATCAGAGTCAGTACGTTAAAGCCAGCCAAATGTGACACTAAAAACAGAGGCAATTTATTTTGGAGTTGAGAGAAGAAATGAAGAATGATCAGATACAGACCCTGGCAATATATCTGCAATTTACAATTTTAAGTAGCCAATCCTTATTACAGAAAAAGAAAAATCAGAAATAGTTTTTCAAAATCTAATTATGACAATAGTTTGTAGCCTTGGATTTGGCAAGATGTCAATCCATATGTGATGAAAATGAGGTCCCAGACTGGGATTTCATGCCAGAGACCTTTCTTCACTTCCGTGCATGTAATTTACTTTGATTCTGTAGCACCCTCGTGATGAGAGACAGTATCCGTCTACTCATTTGCAACAGTGACAGAAAGCTGTTAGCGTATAAGGTGAATCAGCTGGAGGCATCCTTCCCTCCAAAACCAGACAGGAAAATAACAAACCAAGATAAAGAGGTTTTACAGCAATCACTCTGGAGCTTCAATTAAGGCTTTCTTATTCTATTTAACATGATTTTCAGGCCTTTCATCTTAAACCACACTTTTATTATGCTCAATATAATACCTTGTGCTGGAGCAGGATGTGTCTGTTTGCCAAATGTGTACAATATGCAATATTTAAGGCCAGCTTCAAGCAGAGAACAAGCAAACACTCACATGAATACACTTTGGCAAATGTTGAGAAGTCCTACTCTCCCCCGGACTCCCCTTTCCTTTGCCTTCTTGTAGATATTTAAAAATTATCTCCCATTAAACATTGTTGAAGTAGGTATCATTTATCTCAATTTAAAGAAGGAGGAAAGGATACCTAGAGCTGAGGAGTCCTGTGTTTGTGGTCATACAGTTTTCTGTCTGACCTGCCAGTGGGGCAAAAGATCTGCCAGACCCCCAAGCCCCAAAGAGTTCTCCTCACTCTTGACTTTAGAGATTTATCCCTTCAAAGAACTGAATTCATAAATGCGACCATCCCCGGAGAACACTGACACCTTCATCTACTCCTTAATGTGAGAGAAATTTTTCTTAGCCTTTTTTATCATCAAACTTAAGGATTTCAATAGATGTCAAGGTGGAGAGCCTGGGAGGAAAATGTACCTCCCAGGAAGTGAAACTGGCCTAGAAGGACCACCAACATTGGCTTCACAGGGTCCTCCGTTCCATGTGTTCTGCCTCTTGTTAGCCGGGCCACATATGACAAGATTATTTTTATTTTTTCTTTTCACATCTCTGTGTTTTGGTTTTCTCATCTGTGGAATGGGACTGGCAAGATTAGTGTTTCAAGAATGAACCTGGCACGAAATTAGCACGCAGGTTCTGTTACTTCTCTCTCTTCCTTCTACCTCACGTTACCATGCACTTTTGCTCCTAGAAGTTGCCAAATTTTGAATTTGTTAATTCCAAAACTGAGTGAAGCCTAGACTGGTAGAGGGCTGTAGAGAAAGGGAAAATGAGAGATGACGGAGAAATTGCTCTCTGGGGCTGCGATTTATCTTAGATGGCCTGTCATGCTTGCAGATACCATGGCGAGGAACACTTTACACTTGGTCTGATAAATAGAAACACTTTCACCAGAATCATTCAATAGGCAAACCCTTTACAAATAAGCAAGGGCTGTTACGACTTTAAATATATCTGTGCTTGACAGCCTGCCTAATGTTTCACGATTTAATTAGTAATATTTCCCTGGACTTAAGATTATCAATCATGTTACAGTTAGTTCCCTTCTGGCTGTCTAAATTTAGCTGGATGGAGTTCTGGCATGGTTCCCTTTGCAGGGATGAAGGAGGATTTTCAAGGAGAAAATGGCGGCAGGAAGAAATGAGCCTACTGTAGATAAGAAGCCACGAATCAACCCCACCAAGTAATCCCACCTTTAATAAATCCACAGCTATTTAGCATCTCCTCTCCTTCCATTATGAATTAGCTGATACGGAACCTCCAGTGGAAGATTTACAAAAGAGCCAAGGAGGAAAAATGAACATACAAAAGCCAATTAATCTAATTAATGGTGGTAATCGTGCCATGCATCTGTCTTGTACAGTTCACAGCAGGCACTTCCACAGAAGTGATTTTGTTTAGCCTCGTTTAATTAGCGCTAAGTGCTAAATTGTTTGGTACACACTATGAAACTCAGCTGATGTTCACAGAAGGGAAAGATCAGCATGGGTTGCTGTGGCAGGGAAAGCTTCAGGTCTTGCTGGAGTTTTGAGAGTTGGGTACACTGGATAATTCAGGGCGAGTCGGGGGATGCAGGCGGTGAGATCCTTAAGCTCACGTCCTATGGTCCATCTCACAATTCAAACAACATCACATTGTTTCCAACTGTAGACTCTTTTAAAGCCCAATTCAGAGTTTGACCACAAAGGCATGTGCCTTGAGTTTTGCATCTCTCCTCAATGATAGTAAAAGTCCTGGAAGTCAGGCATGAGCAGCAATTGTGTTGACTGTGCAGACTTCAATGAATCAAAATACAGAGAAAGGAGAAAGCCTCTGAATTATTTCAGGGATGAAAATAAGTGTGAAATGCAGGGAAGGAAAATGTAAAAACATGTGCTACAAGACCAGCTGGGATGGAAGAGTTGTGCTCTTCTGTCAGTACCTTGATGGAATGTACTTTAAATGGTCGGTCTGTGCCTAAAGCAAGCTGCCTTAGGACAATCACAGGAGGGTTATGAAAGGTATTAGCTCTTTTAATTTAAAGCAAAGGTCATCGATGTGTGTGTAAGCTTCTGGGAAGGGGGGGTGGGCATTAATACCCAAGCTTCCATCCTTTCAAGATAAAGAAAAGCCCAAGAGGTGCTTGGGAGGTGCCCAAGAGTAGGAACACATTGGATTGCTGGAATAACCCAAATCTGTTACAGCATTATGAATCATTCTCATACATTTCTTACTCCAGAATCTACCCACTAATAATACACCGAAGGCACAGTGAGTAAATTCAACACATAGCTGTTCCACATACGCCTATCTTAAAAACAAGAGCATCTTTGGAAACAAGACTAAGTGTATAGCTGATTGCTTACCCAGGGACTTCTCTGAGGTTGTTAACAAGATAAATGGCACATTCATCTCCATTCAGTTGGTGTCTACTTTTCTCTCATGTCAAACCAGAATTCTGACTCTTTCAAACACACAAGATTCTTTGGCTTTCACTAATGTAATCTCTTCTGACTGTACTGCAGTGTTTGAACCTTGCCTGGAGGTCTCCAGGACTGTAATGCAGCCTGGGCTCTGCCCCTGACATGATTTGGATATTGGTTTGGGGCAGGTTAAGTCATTCTTCTGCATGTTAGTTTCCTCACCTATAAATTAGTTGGTTAGATCAGATAATTCCTAAACTCATATAACTTTACTTTCCCCTAAGACTAATTTCTTTTTCTCTAAGTCTCTCACATTCTATCTATCTTTTAATGTACAGCTTATGTCTCAAGTCCTTCAAGGCAACTTGTCTAAACCTGGCTTTTTTTCTACTCCATCACCTGCAGCATCAGTTCCTCATGCTCCAGAGGAAACAGCTCTCCACAGCTCACCTGTGCTCCTCTTCATTTGATGTTCTCTCTGTTTCTCCCTTAAATATTCTTTCTTCCTCTTTACTTCTCTGTTCCTTGTAACTCTGCTTAGGTTCTGGGAAGTAAGGTGCAGCCTGGTTGAGGGGCATCTTCTCTGTGCTCCCAGAGCACCCTCCAGTCACCATTATTATTAGACCTCACTTCTTGCCTTATACCATAAGGCTGTATCTGTCACTTTCACCAGACTCTCACATCCACTGAGGCTGGTACTCTATCCTCAGAGCAGTGTTTCTCAAACGGGGCTGCATAGTAGAGTGATCTGGGGAGTCTTTCTACACCCCAATACCCAGGTCGTGCCATAGAATGATTAAATCATAAACTATGGGGTGGACCCTGGCTAAGAGTATTTTTTAAGCCCTCTGGTGTTCCAAGTTTGAGAACTTCTGCCTTAAAGTGTTCAACTTAAAGTATCCAGTAATTTTTTATTAATGAATGACCCCATTTACTATATATGTGATTCTGGACAAATTACATGACCTCTCTAAACTTCAATTTCCTTCTCTAACACTGAAATGTAAATTTAGAATGTGGGTTATTAAGAAGATTAAGAGAGATATGCATGTAAAAACCCAGTCCAGATTGGGCACCTAACAAATGCTGATTTCCTCATCTCATTATCTCCCCTAAGTGTCCAATACCAGTTTTCCAAAATTCAGGAAGCAGGTAGCTTGGATTAAGAAGCATAAGCTACTATTGGAGAGCTATTTTTCTTTGACCTTCCACTACCTTTATTACCCTCCAAAACACTATTTCCATGTCTCTATAAAGCACAGAATTCTCACAAGCAGATTGGGTCATGATGGCTTAAGAAGTGAACTGGTTTACTGTCATGTCACTTCCTTACTGTAAAATAAGTCTCATTATTTTTGCATCCTTCTACTATCCCTTCAATCAGCCCAGTGACAGAAGTGTCCCCTAGAAGGGACAGGTCTGAGAATGACTTGTCAACTCTTCTAAGTTGAATGCAAGACATGTAGCTTACACAAATGACAATCTGAGGCAGGTATTGTGGCTTTTAAGACTCTTCAACTACCAAAACATCAAAGGATGTACCTTTAGATTTTAAATGTTTGTTCAAGTGTGTGTGTGTGTGTGTATGTGTGTGTATACATATACATTACATATACACAAATTTACACACATACACACATCCATTATATATATATATGTGTATATATATATATATATATACACATACATACATATGGGTGTATGTATATATGTACATGGAAGGAGAGAGAGACTTTGAACTATTTATTGCATAGTCATGCTTTTCATTCTTTCATTTTATCTCAGAATTGAAAAAGGATGATTTAAAGGTAAAATAGTGGGGGGATTTTTGTTTTTTTTTTTTTAAAGAAGACATACATCAGTGGTTTTCAAACTTGACCATGGATAATGCCTTGGAGAGTTTGTTAAAATTCAGGTTGCTGAGTCCTACTCCCAGAGTTTATGATTTAGTTGCCCTGGGGTGAGGCCTCGGAATTTGCACTTGAGAACCACTGTTCACTGATTTAGTCAGTTTTGTGCTTGAATGCAGAATAGGATAGTAGATCAGTAAGGGTGTGTGAAAGAATAGGTGTGTTACAGACGGAACTTCACTTCTGTAGAACAAGTCTTTTTTGATATGAAAGTACTATTTGATTAGAAAATGCATTGTGTTAAGTACCCATTATTATATATTTCATTGCAGACTCTTTGAATGTTTCTTTCCTTCAACCTCCAACCTAGCTCCTTACCCCAAACCAGCGTGGATCATTTAGAATTCAATGCATTTGATTATAAATTGGATAATTATTTTGACAAGAATTTGCCGAGCACATGCTATATGCCATGCACTGGGAATACATATAGTCAAATATCTGCTTCTATGGAGTTTATATTCTGGCAAGTGAGACACATAAAAGACAATTTAATTAAATAAAATATATAATATGTTAAAGAGTGATGAAAAACTATCAAGTGGGCAAGTGGAATGAGAAAGTTTTGAGAAGCAGTGAAGTTGTAGATAAAATGGCCAGAGTAGGTCTCAGATTTCTGCCCTAAGAAGACAGAAATTGTTGATTGGGTTTACATCCTCTAAAAGCAAAGCCCGAAAATTAAATGGAAATGAGGAAAACTTAAGCTGAAGTAACATTTTGTGAATTATATTGACACTGTTAGTTTGTAGCAATCTTTGGGGAAGAAGGTAGGAGGGAGAGTAATTCAAGCACAATAAAATGGAAACATTGGCATAACATGCCAAAGACCTGTGCTTAAAATTGTAACCACGTTCCACTTTCTTAAAAGTCCTGGCTTGCCTTACTTCATCCTAGATTCCAGTTCAACTGCAGTAGCTGAATTGGACTCAAGACCAAGTTGGACTGTGAAACGCATGTAGCACTGAGATATGTGACTAAGCAAGATGACAGAGCAAGAATGGCACAGAGGACATTGATCGGGAAGGATATCTATTCCTTGAAGTTGGTTTTAACACAAACTCTGATATTTAAAATTTATTAACAGACAAATACAAAATTCTTAATAGAAACATCCCCAGAGGTCTAGGAGTCCTGGGCTACCCATTTAAATTCAGGTGAAAAAAGATTCAGGAAGAGCACAGCCACCAGGAGATAACTCAAAGTGTAGGTGATGCTCCCATCACAGAGAATGAGCCAGGCTTGAATGGCCAAGGTGGAGTGAAACAACAGTGCTCATCTCAGGGGGCTGAAAACATGGATGCAATTAAACAAGCTATGATGTGTAGCTACCAGAACAGTTCCTGGAGCCCCTTCCCTTCTCTCTGATTCCTCTGTGTCAATAATTGGGCAGAAGAGCTTCACCCACTGTCCTTTGTCACACCCCAAGGAAAGTAACAGGTCATCTGCTCATGTTGCGGGAACCAAGGTAGCAGGACTCAAACCCTTCCAGGCACTCTGCCCCCGACCCACATTTTCTAGCTTGAACACCTGGTGCTCACTTTACCCCTGTATTAAACATGAGGGAGGAACCACAATCTGAGCTACCACCTGATCTGGACTTTTCCTTTACTGTCACATTTTCCTTCTTTGTTTACACCCAAAAAACTGCACCCTGAGTCATTTAATGTTTTTTCTTCATTCTCTGTGTTTTTGTTAACAGAGGGAAGATATAGAGAGAGAAGGAAATTAACATTTATTGAGTATCTACTGTGTGCCAAACATTGTCCTTTACAAACTAGCACAGTTTAATTGCTTAAGACTCACATAAAGAAGGTAATAGTTTCTTGGTTTTACAGATGAGGAATCTGACTGCTAGAGAAGGTACATAAAATGTCCAAGGTGACACAGTAGGTAAATGACAGCAGTGTTATGCAAAGCCCAGGCTTGTCAGATTTCAGAGGCCTTGATCTTTTCCTACCTCAAGGATTGCCCATGGCTTTGCTGCAATCTCACTCTATTTTGTTTGCAAAATGTATTACCCTTTTCCATTTTATCCAAAAGCTGAGGGCCTGGTTAGCTTTTAGTTAGTTAGAATATCAATAATCTTTCTGCCAAATATCTTTACTCCTGACCCTCTCTGGTTTTAGGTCCCAGATTCTTAAGTGTGGTAATTTTTGAAAATTATTTAACTCTTAATATGTCCATGGTTTTATAGATCCATATATGTTCATGAAACTAGTAAAATCTGAAACAAAGTATTAGCAAACTTAATTACCTGGGAGTGTCCAATATGTTATGATTGAGTGTACAGCCATCACATTTCATTTTTTGTATATCTGTCATACTTCAATAAAACATTAAAATATATTAAATGCTCTAACAATATATAAAAAGGATTACAGAATCCCTGATTTTATATATCATGCCATGATAATACCATGATAACCACATACTATTGATATTATTGTAATATCATGCTATTCCATTTTATATATATTGTGTTGGCCAAAAAGTGTCTTTGGTTTTTAAATAAAAATAAAAGACACATTTTTCATTTTCAGCAAGAACTTTATTGCACAACGTATTCACCCTTTTGTTCCACTACCTTCTGCCATGTTTTTCAGGCAACTTCATTTATTTTCCCAAAACTTTTTATCTTTTTGAGTAAAGAACTGTTCTGGGTGCCTTTTACAGGCTTCCAGGGAATTGAAATTTTTTAATTAAGAGAAATTTATAAAGACCGAAATAAATGGAAATCCAAAGGTGCAATGTCTGGTGAATATGGCAGATGAATCAGAACTTCCCAGCCAAGCTGTAACAGCTTTTGCCTGGTCATCAAAGAAACATGTGGTCTGGCATTATCCTGATGGAAGATTATGCATTTTCTGTTGACTAGTTTTTCACGCTTTTCGTCTAGTGCTGCTTTCAGTTGGTCTAATTGGGAGCAGTACTTGTTGGCATCATTTGGTTTTCCAGAAGAAGCCCATAATAGAGGACTCCCTTCGAATCCCATCATATACACAGCATCACCTTCTTTGATGAAGATCGGCCTTTGGTGTGGTTGGTGGTGGTTCATTTTGCTTGCCCCATGATCTCTTCCGTTTCACATTATTGTACAGTATCCACTTTTCATCACCCGTCACAATTTGTTTTAAAAACAGAACATTTTCATTACATTTAAGTAGAGAATCACATGCAGAAATGTGGGTCAAGATGGTTTTTTCACTTAACTTATGTGGAGCCCAAACGTCAAAGCGATTCACGTAACCCAGTTAGCGCAAATGATTTTCGACGTTGCTGTTTTTCTTCCACCTTTAATATTAAAATGGCCACACAAAAATTCACCAATTTTGATGTCTTTTTTCAAATGCACGCTGATATGACAGCTGTCACATACAATCTAGCAAAATTGTTTCAAATAAAGTTAAAGACAACTAAGTGCTACTAGAGCCATCTTACAGAAAAAAATGAACGAACCTTTTGGCCAACCCAATACAAATATATATCATATGTAATATATGTATTTCTCATGAAAATTCTGGGTCTATTTTAGAATAAAAGATTGGCTTAACATTTGAAAATTAATTAGTGTGATTAATTATATTAACGTCATAAAATAATACAATCAGATTCAGGAAGATCATTTGACAATTACATATTTCTAGCTACCTATTTATAGAGAAAATATTGCATACACTAAAGGAACTTATTTATCTAATAAAAGGAATTTACAAACATATCTAAACAGAAGTCATATTATTGATAAAATTTTGAAAGATATTATTCTGACATCAGAAATAAACATGGTTGTCTACTATTCTCACTTCTACTGAACATTTTACTAAAGGACTATCCAATGCAGCAAATGCAAAAATAATGATGTAAACATTAGGATCAGAAAGAAAAATATATAATTGCCATTAATCATGGATGTTATAATTATATACATAGAAAATATGAAAAAAAATCCATAGATAAATTATTAAGATTAATGAGGTTAGCAAGGCTGGTGGATTCAAGGTCAACTTACTAAAATACATTTACTTCTGTAACTGGCAACAAACAATTAGGAGATTATATTTGAAAATTAGATACAATTCATATTAGCTTCAAAAATATAAAGTATATAGAATAAATCTAACCAAAGAAGTACAGTCTTCTATGCAGAAAGTTCTAAAATATTATTTACAGGAATATACAGTTAGATTTAAATAAAGGGGAGAGGGAGAGAGAGAGGGAACACCAGGTTCACTGACTCATGACTTAATATTATAAAGATGTCAGTTATTCCCCAAATTATCTACTGATTCATCAGAATCCTGATCAATATCCCAACGCATTTTATTTTGGAACTTGACAAGCTTATTCTAAAATGTATACGAAAACTTAAAAGACAAGAAGAGCTAATGATGCTCTTGAGTAAAGTGGGAGGGCTTGTTCTCTCATCTATCAAGAATTATTATAACTACAGTAATTAGAATCATGTGATATAGGCTCAAGGTTAGAAAAATAACAAACAATAGAATCAGAAACCTAGAAATAGACTCATATATACAGACACTTGATTTATAGCATGGGGACAATGTAGAGCAGATGGACATGATGATCTTTTTAATGGTGTTGGCACAATTGGAAAACAATAAAATAATATGTGACCTGACCCCACATCCTCCATAAAAATAAATTTCAGAATTATTATAGATATACATGTGAAAGGTAGAACAGTAATGCTTCTACATGATAGAATATCTTATGATACCTTAAACAAGAGACAAGATGCCATAAAGAAAAACACCACTTAATTAGATCATTAAAATTATTAACTTCTGTTTGAGCTTCATTAAGAGAGTTAATAAACAAACAATAGGATGTGAAGAGGTATTTACAACACATAATAGACCTAAGGCGCCAATCTATACAGAAAAAGAATTCCTACAAATAAAAACACAATGAGGTATCACCTCACACTGGTCAGAATGGCCATCATCAAAAAATCTAGAAACAATAAGTGCTGGAGAGAGTGTGGAGGAAAGGGAACCCTCTTGCACTGTTGGTGGGAATGTAAATTGATATAGCCACTATGGAGAACAGCATGGAGCTTCCTTTAAAAACTACAAATAGAACTACCATGTAACCCAGCAATCTCACTATTGGGCATATACCCTGAGAAAAACATAATTCAAAAATATACATGTACCACAATGTTCATCGCAGCACTATTTACAATAGCCAGGATATGGAAGCAACCTAAGTGTCCATCGACAGATGAATGGATAAGGAAGATGTGGCACATATATACAATGGAATATTAGCCATAAAAAGAAATGAAATTGAGTTATTTGTAGTGAGGTGGATGGACCTAGAGTCTGTCATACAGAGTGAAGTAAGTCAGAAAGAGAAAAACAAATACCATATGCTAACACATATATATGGAATCTAAAAAAAAAAAAAGATTCTGATGAACCTAGGGGCAGGACAGACATAGAGAATGGACTTGAGGACACAGGGAAGGGTAAGGGTAAGCTGGGACGAAGGTAGAGAGTGGCATGGACATATATACACTACCAAATGTAAAATAGATAGCTAATGGGAAGCAGCCACATAGCACAGGGAGATCAGCTCCGTGCTTTGTGACCACCTAGAGGGGTGGGATAGGGAGGGTGGGAGGAACAGAGACGCAAGAGGGAAGAGATATGGGAACATATGTATATGTATAACTGATTGACATTGTTGTAAAGCAGAAACTAACACACCATTGTAAAGCAATTATACTCCAATAAAGATGTAAAAAAAAATAAAAAAAGTGTTTGCATATATTTGCGATCCCAGTGGCACTACATCAGCTCCTTGCTAACACTCACTTGATATTGTCAAGATTTTTCAATCTGAGGCATTCTGGCACTTGCTCCTGGAATCCTATTGGTGTTTAATGGGTATTTCCCTAATTTCTAATGGAAATTAACAAACTGTAGTTACAAATAACAGCTTGACAGAACCACAAAGGAACACAACATTGAGCAAAAAACCAAATACAAAATAATAAATCTATTTATAGAGGCCCAAATATACTGTGTTTAGGAATGCTTGCTGCAAAGTTAAAACTATAAAGAAATGCATGAACATGGTTATTGCAACAGTATGAGAGGTGGTTATCTTTTCAGGGCAGGAGATGGTGGTCATGGGGACCCAGCTGGGGGCTTCTGGGTTCTGGAAAATTTTTTTTTTGACATGAATGGTGTTTACACAGGTAATCATGTTGTAATGTATCATTAAGCTAAGCATTTTTGTATTGTGAACTTTAAGAACACAAAATTGAATCATAATTTAAAAGGAAAAAAACCCCTTCAAAAAATGAGCTCAGTTGATACATGGAAGAAGGATAATGTCTAACTGTGTTGGTTAAGCTGCAGGATAAACAGAAAAATACCAGCTAATCGCCCTTCTCTCTAAGGTGTGTGACAAACTGGTTTAGCTGATGTGAATCCCCTGAGAAAGGCAGGTGGTCAGAATACTTTCTCAATGAAATTTTGAGGATTCTGGTCAGAGGGAAAACAGTGTTTCAGACACAGTCCTGAGTCTGAGCTGGGCATCTATGTACAAATAGACAGGAAACCTAAGGCAACTCAAGGAAAACCTAAGGCAGGTACGTGGAGCTGGAGTGGGAAATCTATGTCTTTGAGAACTAGATACAATTATATCAAGGAATGACAAACCAAAATACATAGCCTGAAAGGTAATCCTTGTGACTATTAAAGAAGCCAGCCCATGACAGGCATTGGTGTGTTCCTTTAGCTTGACAATGGGGTGAGCCAGGTTTACGCCCCAAAACCCAAAGCCTTCAAGTTTAACATTTCCTTGGGAAGATGCATCAAATATCCTCCTTATATTCAGAACAGTTTAAGATTCCAGCAAACTCCCGTGCGTTGGGCTCTGAGGTTCAGGGAGGGATAAATCACTGTAGGTGTCACGGCCCATTGGGGATGTCTTGGGAGATGAGACAGATGTGGGGAGGAACCACCAGCACCACAGCCGTAGGTATGCTGAATTGTGCAGTGATGAAAAACCCTATGCAGACATGGTCTTGTGACTCAGCTTTGGGTTTAGAGAAATTGTGAAGTCAGAAACAAAAAGTTGTTATTTGGAAGGAAGACCCATGCTATGATTAATGTGGGGAAGGGCCGGAAAGAAGACAACATGATGCTACAGGAATTTTGCTGTTGTTGTTTTTTTGTTTTTTGTTTTTCGTTTTATTTACATCTTTATTGGAGTATACTTGCTTTACAATAGTGTGTTAGTTTCTGCTTTATAACAAAGTGAATCAGTTTTATATATATATATATTCCCATATCTCTTCCCTCTTGCATCTCCCTCCCTCCCACACTCCCTATCCCAGCCCTCTAGGTGGTCACAAAGCACCGAACTGATCTCCCTGTGCTATGCGGCTGCTTCCCACTAGCTATCTATTTTACGTTTGGTAGTGTATATATGTCCATGCCACTCTCTCACTTTGTCACAGGTTACCCTTCCCCCTCCCCATATCCTTAAGTCCTTTCTCTAGTAGGTCTGTGTCTTTATTCCTGTCTTACCCCTAGGTTCTTCATGACATTTTTTTTTCTTAGATTCCATATATATGTGTTAGCATACGATATTTGTCTTTCTCTTTCTGACTTACTTCACTCTGTATGACAGACTCTAGGTCCATCCACCTCATTACAAATAGCTCAATTTCATTTCTGTTTATGGCTGAGTAATATTTTGTTGTATATATGTGCCACATCTTCTTTATCCATTCATCCGAGGATGGACACTTAGGTTGTTTCCATCTCTGGGCTATTGTAAATAGAGCTGCAATGAACATTTTGATACATGACTCTTTTTGAATTATGGTTTTCTCAGGATATATGCCCAGTAGTGGGTACATGTAAAAGTATGAGATTAGATCACTCCCTAACACCATACACAAAAATAAGCTCAAAATGGATTAAAGACCTAAATGTAAGGCCAGAAACTATCAAACTCTTAGAGGAAAACATAGGCAGAACACTCTATGACATAAATCACAGCAAGATCCTTTTCGACCCACCTCCTAGAGAAATGGAAATAAAAACAAAAATAAACAAATGGGACCTAATGAAACTTCAAGCTTTTGCACAGCAAAGGAAACCATAAACAAGACCAAAAGACAACCCTCAGAATGGGAGAAAATATTTGCAAATGAAGCAACTGACAGAGGATTAATCTCCAAAATTTATAAGCAGCTCATGCAGCTCAATAACAAAAAAACAAACAACCCAATCCAAAAATGAGCAGAAGACCTAAACAGACATTTCTCCAAAGAAGATATACAGGAATTTTTATGACACCCCCAATGTAACACCTGCCCAGGGCCTCAAAGTTTCAGATGCTCAGTATTTCTTATTGTGGCTGCCCAACTGGTTTCATTTCAAGAATATTGCAGTTTCTTCAAGGAGGGCTGTTTTCCTATAACCACATCACTCATGGAGCCTGAGTGAGGGGACAATGATTTGAGTTTCTAGGAGAGATCAATAATTTTATGTTCCACGAATTATCAAATACTGTATCCACTGTGACAGACTCATGTTATCAGCGTACAGTCAATATGGAGCTCATTAACGATGTCAGATTCAGTCACTAACGGCTGAAAATGTATGAGACACCCAAACCCTGATCACCGCCAGCAAGGAGATTCCAGCTTATCTGTAATCACAGGGGCTACAAACAATTTCACTCTAAGACATGCAGCTACACTTTCGTCTGTTTTCATAATGGGCTTCCAGCAGGCTCAGAAACCCAAACTCACTCCAAATTCTCAGTAACCCCCCTCTTTTTGGTGTGTTCTTCCTTTGTTCTATGTGGCCTCTCCCAAGTGTGTATGGAATTTGCCCAAATTTCATTTCACTGTTTGATTTTCTGCCAGCCAGATAATAATAGACGCCTGTTATTAATGCGTATTAATGCGACATCAATTTTCATCAATTTTCATCCAGTACCACCCTGGACAGAGCACACTTTGATTATACAGTCATTTTTCAGTCTATTCATTTACCAGAAGAGCAGAGATCATGGGAGATCGAGGACACATGCTTGTGAATCGATAACCAACTTGGGCTCTTCACCCCTCTGTGTCCTTGGCTCCCCTTTCTGGTAGTGAGCTCTGCATCCAGGGCCTTTGTGAAGATCAAATGAGGTGATAGATGTGAAAGTTATTTAAATGGTAAATGTACTGTATAAATAGACGCTTTTGTCTTTAGTAGGTACTCCGCAAGTGAATGCTTTGGGGTCACATAGATCTGCCTTTGAATGGCAACCGGTTGTGTGACCCTGGGGAACAGCTTAAGCTATTTGAGACTCAGCTTTATTGTTTGTAAAATGAGGAGACCAATAGCCATCTCTCAGGATGGGTGGAAGGATGCAAAGAAATCACATCTGTATTTCACCCTAGTGCTAGGGTGTAGGGCTATGTCAGGTATTCAATAAACAGTCTTCTCTTTCCTATAGTTGTTTGATGACATTGTTCATTTGGAAGCACCATGAATATCATTATTCTTTTTGTTTCTTTTTCTTTAATGTGCATATGTGCTTTCGCTGCTGCCAATTCGAGTCTAAGCTCCTCAAAGGCGACAAAGTTTTTATTGTCTTAACATCCTTTTTTTTTTTTTTACATCTTTATTGGAGTAAAATTGCTTTACAATGGTGTGTTAGTTTCTGCTTTACAACAAAGTGAATCAGTTATACATACACATATGTCCCCATATCCCTTCCCTCTTGCGTCTCCCTCCTCCCCTCCCAGGGCCAAACATACTGCTATGTATATGCATGTGATTTCATTGATTTGTAAGAGTCCACATATAGCTTTTAAAGTGGATTCTATTCAGCATATACCTTCTCTTTTCATCTACTTCCCCACTCCTAAATAGGAAGCCTTATGGTTAGTGCAAGCTTAGTCCAAGGAGGCAGTCTGTTCATATGGGCAGACGATTTAATAGGAATATGACACAAATGGGAATACAGATGTTTTCACTGAGCTGACAGCAAAACCAGAAAAACCTGGAAGGTGTTCCACGAATGACTGGACCTACTGAAGCAAATAAACAACAAAAATGTTGATTCCTACACCCTCCACGTTTTCAGCTTACTGAGGATAACCTGCCTTGGTACTTTAGGGAGCACATATTATAATTTCATGCAATTATACACTAAAAGTTAGAGCCATTAATAAAAGTTGTTTGTACTGTTTGTCAGTTACTTAGAGGGCTAACTAAGTGATTTGAGAAGTCCAGTGAAACATAAAAATCTGGGTCTCTTCTTTAAAAAAAGAACAGAAAAAAAATGCCATTAAAAGTACTAAAATTAAAAAAAAATTCAAATGATACAAATGAATTTATATACAAAACAGAAATAGGCCCACAGACATAGGAAACAAACTTATGGTTACCAAAGGGGAAGTGGGGGAGGGATAAATTAGGAGTTTGGGATTAACAAACAAACAGGTACACACGACCACATATAAAACAGATAACCAACAAGGACTTACTGTATAGCACAGGGAACTATACTCAATATTTTGTAGTAACTATAAGTGAAAAGAATCTGAAATATATATATATATATATATATATACACACACACACATATATATATATATATATATATATATATAAAACTGAATCCCTTTACTGTACCCCTGAAACTAACACAACATTGTAAATCAACTGTACTTCAATTAAAATAAATAAATAAGTTTTTGAAAAGGATTAAAATACTTACACATATATTTTTCTTTCTTCCTGGCTTTTTGGACCTGTTATGGTGTTTTTTATTTAATGTCATGCTCTGTCAGGCAAGGGAATACTTGCCAGGTGTGTGCAGGTGTGTGCAGGTGCCCGTGGGCCCTCCCTGTGCCTGGGCCAGTGGACCAGCTGAGGTGGTTTCCCCTCCTGCCAGCTGCCCCATGGATGCTCCATGCTCAGACCTCAGTGGGAAAGTCAGAGTCCTTTTCCCATGGCCCTGCAGCCCAACCCATGGAAGACGGGCGACCCTAAGGGATTGCGATATCGGTTCCAGGTCAGGCTCAGTACCTGCACTGGGGATGGGCAAGAAGCTTGCCTCCACCGGGTTGCCTGTCTCATGGACCCTGGTGTTTCCCACCTGGAGCAGCGACAGCTCTGTCACGTCCCCCCCGGAGATGCCATAAAGTGTATATTCATCCCCAAATCTCTCGTATGTGTGCCCACATCCCTGCCATGAGGGAAGGGTGGCAGCTGTACATGTGTGGGTGCCAGGAGGGGGAGCCTGAAGCATCAGTGGGTGAGGAAGGTGGTGGCCCCAATTCCATCTGTGAGCCGAGCTCTAAGCCCCCTGCACCTGCTTCTTTGTGTTACAAAGCACAAATTCAAACACAAAATTATTAATCATTTCAAGGGTGTCCAAGGAGGGACCCTTTAGGCCATGGAGCTTTGTGTGTATACGCTGGTTGCTTATTCATAAAGCTGGCTCTGATTCCCTCATATTGCTATGTTTTGTGAGATCACTTTGCATCCTGTCAGAATGTAAGCTATTGCTTAATACTTCTCAAAAATTTTGATGTTGTGCTTTTAAAGTGATGGTGGCCTGGTAGTAAGCTGGTTTGTTAGAATGTAAAGAGAATACAGGCTTAAGTGAGAGACTAAGGAAATCTCCTGTAAGGAACATGTGTGAGCTTTAGGACCTCAACTTGGAAAAAAACATTTTCTGATTACTTTTCAGTTTCTGAAATGTATTAAGGGAATATGCCATTGTATCTGTACCGACAAGGTGATTCACCACTGCAGCATTTCTACAAACTGGTGTGTGACTAAAAGCAGCATGCTAGGTGACAAATAAACCATTTTTAATGTCGTCTATAAAGTTGGGAATCATTTAATTTGAACGTATTAAAATTATCAGTATAGGAATTCTAACGTGAATATGATAAAGGAGCAATTCCCCTTCTTTTCTGACAAATGACCCAAAAGCATGAAGAACAGGTATCAGAAATGCAAACTATGTTACAAACACAAATAATATAGTGATGAGGTAAGAGAGAAAGGTTGGGAGGGCAAAAGGATTAGAAGGTGAGAGAAGTCATCTTCTGAGTTCCTTATCTTTTACAGATGGTTGTGAAACACTAACATTTAAAGTAATAGAGGAATAGGTATATTCAGCATTACAAAGGTAAACACTAAGAAGGAGAACATAATAAACTAAGGCCAGGTGGTGACAGGTAAATGCAAAGTAGAGAAAAGACATTTAATCATTGGTCATAACCAGAGGTCAGAATCAGAGGTCTTTCTTTAAGGAAAAAGAGGGTTAAAGATATTATATATAGTTATAGCTCTAAAGGTAACCACTAGAATAAAACTATTAGCTTTCCAAATTGTTCAAAGTAATTTACTCAAAATAATCACTATATATATATATATATATATATATATATATATTGGGGGGGACTCCCCTGGGTCCCCATGGCCAAGGGCCAGTCTCCGCCTCAGCGGCTGAACTTGCTACTTCTCAGAGATGTCTAAGTTCACACTGCCCACTGCACTGGTATTTGAGGAGGGCTGGTTAGTGGGGACACCTCTGACTTTCTGACTTCATTTCCCCAGCTCCCCCAACATTTGTGCAAGCCTAATTCCAGACAATAAGATATATAGAAAAAAAAAAAGGAATGGATATGAAAAAATACACAGAAACAAATGAATGATAGACTCTAATTCCTCTCTTTTATTCCATGGAAAATCAAGTGGACCACAAAGAAGTATATAGATGACTTAAGTAATATAATTTTTAAAGTAGACATGATAAGGACTTCCCTGTTTGTCCAGTGGTTATGACTCTGTGCTCCCAATGCAGGGGTTCTGGGTTCGATCCCTGGTCAGGGAACTAGATCCTGCATACATGTCACAACTAAGACCTGGCACAGCCAAGCAAATAAAAAAATATTAAAATAAATAAATAAATAAAGTAGACAATAGATCTATTTTAACCTCTGTAGCCTGATAACTGTGAGTAAATATTTTTCAGATGATCTGTAGAACCTTCTAAATAAATGACCACTAGGAAAGTATCAGTATATTCTCAAACATAAAAATAATGCAGGCAATATTATCTGATCACAGTGGGGCAAACTGGAATTAATATAAAAGCCAGAAAATCAATTGACTCTAACTCTGGTAAATTAGATAACAACAACAGTAAAAGACAATAACAACAAGGTAAAATGACTCCTGGGTTAAAGGGTAAATGGTAGATGCTAAAAAAAGGCAGAATATCTAGAAAACGACAATGATGGACACAAAACATATTAAACTTTAAAGGATCCAGGTAAAGCAAAGCTGATAGAAAATGCAAACTGATTAGACCAAGTACCATTTTTTAATAATCAGACCTGAATAGATCAGAAAGATTAATGAAACAATCTTCATGAAGTGTTTGGAAAAAGCCACTCTTTTAATTGCTGATTGGAGTATATATTGGTACAAATTCTCTAGAGGACAATTTGGCACCATCTCTAAAAATAACAAGTGCTCATATGTTTCAATTCAGCAATCCCACTTATAGAAATTTCTTATATATGCACTCACACATATGCAAACTTTCTGTCTTACAAAGTTATTTACTGCAACATTGTTTTCATGACCGTGATTAGCCATATCTAAATGCCCATTAGTGGAAGATGGGTTAAAAAAATTATGAGACACCCACAAAGTGTAATATTGTGCATATTTAAAAGAGTGAAGAATTTCTATATACCCTGATCTAAAGGGATCGCCTAGGTATTTCGTTAAGTGAAAAAAGCAAGATGCAGAACAGTTCATTAATGTGCCAATATGTGTGTAATAAAAAGAGAGGAAACATCTATATATACTTGCCTACTCGTATAATATCTCTGAAGGATACACAGTAAACTGGAAATTAGTTGTTCCCTGAGAAGAGGCTTGGTTTTCTAGGGGATAGGTATGTCAGGAGACTTTTATCTGCATATCTTCATGTGCATTTCTAATTGTGTATGATGTGATTGTACTAATTTTTCAAAAATAAATGAAAATAAAGGCAAGAGCACCCTACTCCCAACAAAGCTATTTGTATGATAAGTTACTGTGCTTTGTTGAATGAAAAAGTAATGGACTAGAATTAGCATGAGGCCTGGAAAATTTTGTATAAATTCTCAAGTCTCTCTTATTTATACCAACTGTCAGACCCTACCCATGGGAGTGTACTCTGCACATGTTGGGCACAGGGTAGGGAGGCTAAAACAAAATCTTGGAAAACTGTCGCACGTTGCCATAAATGTGACTATATACCGTTAGGTAAAAAGTCCGGATGTATACAATTTCCTAAATCTAATAAACCACTATTATTTTTGTGCATTTATACACATAGAAATGCACACACGGTATTCTTATATCACGTCAGTCACTCTTCTACGCAAACATGACATGGATATTCCATCATCCTCCAAGTTCCTTGTACCTCATAAGGCGTTCCAGTCCATCTGCAGCTTGGGCAACCTCTGCATCGGGACTCTCCATGCCCTTCATCCCATAATGATCCTACACTCTAATTATACAGCTGCTGGCAAACGTACGTTGCTTCCCTGAACCCTCTACTTTCTCATTCTGCGGTTCATAGGTGGAGTCTCACAATGGCTCCCACCTTGCCTACTTCTGCCTGTTGGTACCTCTCCTATGTTCACACATGCTGTCCAAGCTCTTCAATCCTCCCCTGCTGCCTACTGCTGATATCGCTGCCGACGCTTTGGAAACTCCTGCCATTCTTTGTACTCAACTTAGGGCGCGTTTCACTTATAGTCTTATTGATATGCACCTCTCCTTTCCCCTTTGAGTTTATGAATCTCTTCAGGTGGAGGAGAACATTTCATTTCTATTCTACATAGCAATCAATGGGTTTTCCTACCCAAAGTGGAGATTTTTCTCTCTGTTCTCCTTTTATTTATTTTTAACATCTTTATTGGAGTATAATTGCTTAACAATGGTGTGTTAGTTTCTGCTTTATAACAAAGTGAATCACCTATACATATACATATATGCCCATATCTCCTCCCTCTTGCGGCTCCCTCCCACCCGCCCTATCCCACCCCTCTAGGTGGTCACAAAGCACCGAGTTGATCTCCCTGTGCTATGGCTGCTTCCCACTAGCTATCTATTTTACATTTGGGGAGGGGAAAGGGTAAGCTGTTTATTTTTTAAATAACTCTTTGGAGGCATAACTGACAGACATAGAATTGCACATATTTAATGTGTACAGTTTGACGAGTTTGAATCTATGCAATTGAATAAATTTTATGAGAGAATAAAGGAGAAAATGAGCACATATATATATATATATTTTTTTCTCTTCATCTAAGTTCGATGGTGATAAAATTGTAGTCACAATTTTTTTTAACCAAATGAACTCCAGCTATCCCTATCTCTTTTGACATTTTTTAAAACAAATTTATAAAACAGGTTCTTATTAGTTATCTGTTTTATACATGTTAGTGTATATATGTCAATCCCAATCTCCCAATTCATCCCACCACCACCCCCGACCCGCTTTCCCCCCTTGGTGTCCATACATTTGTTCTCTCTCTTTTGACCTTTAACTTGAAAGAGGAAATAATCGAGGCATTCACAAGTGCTTTTTGCAGCTATAAAAGCAATAAAAATGAGACTGCGCCTTCTTCTCCCAACATGCTATCTCAACTTCAAATAATCAAATTAAAAAAAACCCTGATTTGGGCATTAATTTACAACTGTGTGCCAGGCCCTGAGCTAGACACTGGGGTTATTGAAACAAAAAATACTTATTCCCTGGGGAAGGAAATGAGTCTATGGGAGGGACCAAACGAAAACACGGAGACAACTGGGCATGAACAATGCTGCTGTGGTAGAGTGAAGGGTTAAACATGGAGTGTAGAAATACTTCCTTCTTGCCTAAGAGAGATCCATTAGCAGGACAATCAAAGTAATTTTCTTCTCATCCCCACTCTTCAAGTGTAGCTGGCTCTTCTGCTAATGAAAAATAATGTTGTACGTGTGTCTCAGAGATGCTATTGACGAAAGTTACCGGGATAACTGAGATAATTCATAGTGAAATCACCTGCGTGAAAGGTGACACATTTTATTTTAGCGTGTTTAATTTGGGAGCTTGTGAGATTAGCCAAATGGAAATACCCACGGGCAGTGGATGAAGGAGGATTTAGTCAGAGAGAATTAGGCTATCTACATGGACATGGGAGTTGAACCAATGACCATGCGTGAGCTCTCCTAAGGGTGTTATATAGAAATAAACCAAGAAATGAGGCTCAGGTCCAAGTGCCTGAATTCCTTGAAGGAATCCGTGGCTGTGAAATGTGACTGGAAATTATGATGGGTAGGAAGTAAACAAAGAAAGTGAGGGATCCCAGAAGCCAAATGGAAAATTTAGTAGTTTAATAAAGTAATTCTCATTCATATAGGAACTACTTATGCCAAGAACTGCTATAGGGTTTGTAATATAACTTTCCCATTTTAAAGAGTTTAAAAAAGTAAAGGTTAACAAGAGGAGGTAACTGATCTCAGATATTTACATTAGTTCAGATCTATCTACCCTAAAGTATCAAAAGACCTCACAAATCAAGTACAATTAACACCCCAAAATGCCCATTGGATTTGATAAAGTAGTGGTCATTGTCTACCCTGATGGAAAAAAAAATTAATAAAATGGGGGAGAGTGACACAGAATGATGAAATCACACTTCTGAGAAAGGCAGACCATGCAATATTTTGCAATATTTCCCAGAGAATTGAGAGAGAACCACCAATCTCTCCATCACATCTGTATCAGGAATGGCCACGTGTTCCCTTATTAAGAAGTGAATGGAAAAGTTAAAAATAGAGATGAAAATTCTCTCAATGGCACATACTGACGTTTATGGAAAAATTATATGATGTCAGTAATTTGTTTCAAAATGATGTAGAAGACAGGGTGTTGATGAGGTAGATGATGCATGAGTGGACAATTTAGAAAACCAAGTGATAATGACATGGGGTTCATTATATTTTTATTTTTCCTTAAACAATAGTAAAAAAGGGGGAAGATTATAAATGCTGACCACTTGGTCAAGAAGTTTGGCCACATGGGAAAGTTGAGAAAGTAGTTAGTAACTAGAGGAAGATGAGGGTCTAAAGAGGTTAAGTAAGATACACACTGCATATTTATTATTACGATTAACTGTGGTTTTTCTTCTGTTTTATTCAGATATAACTGGCATACATCACTGCATAAATTTGAGGTGTACAGCAAAATGATCTGCCATACATAGATTGCAAAACGATGATCACGATAAGTTATGCTAAGTGAAGTAAGTCATAAGAGAAAGACAAATACTGTATGATCGCACTTATATGCAGAATGTTAAAAAAAATCCTTAAACGCATAGGCTAGCTATATTAGAATGATATAATATGTATCATAAATTATGTATTAATATCATAGGTTTATATTATATATAAATATTTAAAGAGGAAAGACACTTGGATATTTTTTGTATGTGGAGATGAAAGAGCCAGAAATAACGAGCTAACTTTTATTGTGCACTTTGAATGTACCAGACACTCTCTAAA
The DNA here is from genome assembly GCF_949987515.2 of Delphinus delphis. Taxonomy (NCBI): domain Eukaryota; kingdom Metazoa; phylum Chordata; class Mammalia; order Artiodactyla; family Delphinidae; genus Delphinus; species Delphinus delphis. The sequence continues at coordinate 106,261,353 of NC_082689.1, read as the reverse complement.
GTGCTTTACCACATTTATCTCATTTATATTATATTATAGTACATTATATTATCAGCAACCTTTTGAAGTAGGTAATGTTCTGAATCCAAATTCATAGATGATTAGCCTAAAGCTCAGAGGAATTCTGTAATTTTACCAGGTTAGAAAGGAGGCAGTTTCCAGAGCATAGTTGGAGAGATCGGATTTCACCAGAAGACCCCTTTCTTGGAACTGGAGGTTGGAACTTGGCTCCTATCTAAATTAATGTAATGAGAGTAAGGAAAAAAAAACAGGCAGAATGGGTAGCTTCTCACTGCTTTCAAGTCCATTTTGTGAATCCTGTTGGTGTTATTTTGCTCTGCAGCAGAAGAGGAACTGAACCCTCTAATGACTGAGTGCCTTGCCCCAGGTGTGGCCACAAAGCCAATGAATCGGCAGAGCTGGGATGAAGACCCTAGTCACTTAACTTCTTGCCCTGTGCTCCTTTCAGCTGCAAAATCAGCCAGAGTCCAGGATATAATTATCCCCTGAGGATGATTTAAATGTCTTTATTTTATTATTCTGCAATTTTCCCTGGTAGTTTCTTCATTTGGTTCATGTTCCAGTTTACTTATTTTTTTATTTCTTTGAAAAGTGGCTCAAGAGACTTGGATTAGTGCCTGTGGCATTGCTTTTAATATTTGCAAAAGAGAACTCAAAGGTCTCCCTTTTTGTAAAAATACAATGCATTTTTCTTCCTTGGAATTTAATCCTGCTTTAGGTGGTGGCGAAGGCGATCGGAAAGCCTCAGTGTTTAGAAGGATTTCAGTCTATGGGGAGGTCATGGATGTCCTTAACATCAGCAGTGGGTCCTGAAAGACTTATAAGAAAGCATTTCTGCTAGTGGCACTGGCCTGTCAGTGGTACCCCATCAGCTCTTGAGAGAGACAAGGCATAACGAAGCTATGGTTGGTTTGAGACAGAACGACTGCCCCCTGTTAAAAAGAGCACATGTCTAAAAAAAAACAACCTAATTCTGTTTGGAAAAAGGCCTGAAGCAAATGACCAGTGTGGCGTGGCCACTTAAGCTCTTTGTGTTGATAACATTGATCTGCTGTTTCTGTCTTAGTCCAAACATCAGGCATGTATTGCCACAGTCTCCTGACATTCTGGTGCATGGGTTTATTAAAACTGGAGTGAGTGAATAGCTGAATTAAATAAACTTTAAAGCTCAACTTTGGGATCCCTTTTATAATCAATAAATGCATTCTCTGGATTTCTCTTTAGCACCTGCCCCTAAGCAGAAGGAGGCTGCCGTAAGTGCTTGGAATTCCCAGTCAAATTCCTCATCCACTTCACATACATCCCACCTCGTGTGATGGTACCCATACCCTACCCACCCTTGCCTGGGATTCTTTCCAGTTTTGTTCCTCCAGGTTGACCTGCCTGGGAGTCAGCACCACATCAGAGGACAGCACCAGAGGGGCAGCCTAGAATTATTGTTACAAGTGTGGGATCTGACTTCAGACAGTCTGAGTGTGAGTTTGGGGTCTGGTCCTTTGACTCAGCATATGTAAATTTGAGCAAATCACTTAATTTTTCTTTGCTTTCTCATTTAATAAATGGGGTTAGTACTTGCTTTTAAAAGGAAAACTTCATATACACATAAAGCAGTTAAAACCATCAAAGTCTTACAGTAAGTGATCGAAAATGTTAGCTATGATTATTTTCATTATCATAGGCAACATCTTTACTCTGACTTATCCCAGGATTCTCTTACCTCCCTGATACCTGTGATCTAAGCTTGGCTAAGATCTATGGGCCCTGCCCTTTTCTAGTTAAAGCACATGTGATAAGAAGGGGATGCCTAAGGCATTTCTAAAACTGCCCTCTTATTCTGTTTTTCAACTCCATTGAGTCTCAGGATTCTTGGTTCTTCTGCTCAATTTTCCAAACTTCAACTGTCACCTCATTCCTGGGGAGAACATTAGTATAGTACAGTGTACAGACCTAGGAACTAATGCCAGACTCTGAACAGTGCTAGGTTTGAATCCTTCCTAAATCTACCCCTTACTTATACTTTTTACTTATTCTATGCAATTTTGCATAATTTATTTTATTCCTCTGCACTTAAGTTTTCTGTAAGTTTCTTCTGTCATCTACGCTAGGCAATGTCAAACTTATGAGGGTATATGGAAATCAGAGCTGGGCTCCAAGTCCTATACCAAGGTTTGATACATAATTCAATTAACTTTTTGACACTTAGCATGTGTCAGCTACTGTGCTAGGTTTTAGGACACAAAAGTAAATATGACAGACTTTACCCTCAAGCGTCTTGCAACTTGGTGAATGATAGATACACAAAGCGAGGTGGTCATTTTAATGAGTAAATATCCAGACACACGTAGGGGCTTGGGGTGCCAGAGGAGAGCTAAGCTCCAGGCCTAGAGGAATCTTCCCACGTTAGAGAAGAGTTGAATTGAAGCTGAAAGAATTGTTCAGGCACCGACAGCATGAAGGGCATTCCAGGCAGAAAAAGTAAAGCCCTCAAAATTAAGACTGTACAGGGAGCAATAAACCCATTGATAGGATCAGAACTTACAGTGTGAGGAGGGAGGTGGTGGGACATGAGTCTGAAGAGATAAGGATGACCTAAATTGTCGAGGTTTTCAGGGCTGCACAAGGGAGCTGGGGCTTTATTCACAGATACTAGGGAGACACTGAAAGTCACAGGAATTAGTCGATAAATAGTAGATGGTATTATTATGATTGCTGTTAATGGGGCAATTGGCACAGAGCATCCTCAGACTGATAACTTATGTTGTTGACAGAGCTTGATCCCTCATCCACGTGATATCCGTGTGACAGAGCTCCTGACACTTTATACCCCTGCGTGACTTTCTCAAAGGAAAAAAGTCAGTTTGTCTAAAGCTCTGAGCCATTCCTTAAGCTGACATCTTGCCAGTTTCTCCCCCGACTCCAGCTCTAACTCTCCTATCCTCGGCACAGATAGTTTCATAAAGCACAGACTCTGGGGAGAGATTGTCTGGAAATATATCCCGAATCTACCACATTCTAGCTTTGCCTCTGGACAAGGTTTTCACTTGTGCTTCAGTTCCTCACCTGTGAAATGTGGGTAACAATAGCACATCACCTCTTAAGGCTGCTTTGATGATTGAGTGAGTTGATATTCATACTATCATCAGAACTATCTCTAGCATATAGTGAGTAGTCAGTACATTTAATTTCTGTTAATTCCCTAAACTGTGCAGATCTCCCCCATCCCTCCCCCCACCACCGCATCTTGGGATATGTGCTTCAGAGGTTGTCTCTACTGTTCCTCAAGTAGAGCACAAAGAAAACCATGAAGGACCAGATCTTCACCATAAGGTGCTGCATACTAAGTGCCACTGGAACAGTAAGAAAAAGCAGGTGCTGGGGCTACCAGAATGTCTTTAAAGGGGGCTTGATTAAAAGGCGAGCAGTATATTACTCGGCCATAAAAAAGAACAAAATAACGCGATTTGCAACAACATGGATGGAGCTAGAGATTATCATACTAAGTGAAGCAAGCCAGACAGAGACAAATATCATAAATCACTTATATGTGGAATCAAAATTTAAATGATACAAATGAACTTACTTACAAAGCAGAAATAGACTCACAGACGTAGAAAACAAACTTATAGTTACCAAAGGGGATAGCTAGCAGGACGGGGGGAGATAGAATAAGAGTTTGGGATTAAAATATACACACTACTGAGATTAAAATATATACACTGCTATATATAAAGTAGATAACCAACAACAACCTACCGTATAACACAGGGAACTATACTCAGTATCTTGTAATAATCTATAATGGAAGAAAATGTAAAAAATAATATACATATATATGTATGTATAACTGAATCACTTTGCTGTACACCTGAAACTAAAACAATACTGTAAATCAACTATATTTCAATAAAAAATTTAAATATATATATATACACACACTACTATATATAATATAGGTAAACAACAAGCACCTACTGTAGAGAACAGGGAACTATACTCAGTATCTTGTGATAAACTACACGGGAAAAGAATCTAAAAAAGCATACACACACACACATACATATACACACACACGCACAGACATGTGTATGTGCGCAACTGAATCACTTTGCTGTACACCTGAAACTAACACAACATTGTAAATCAACTATATTTCAATTAAAAAAATTCTTTAAAGGTGAGTAGGAGGATATGGAAGAGGAGGGGACTAAGTTTTAGTCTGTGTCTGCATGACATGCATACTGATGACTTTATTTGCTTGTTGATATTCTAATGACGATAGTGGACTAAAGAAAACACCTCTTTGTCTTCAAAGGATGTAGAAGTTGAGAGGAGAGGTTGGTCAGAAAGCAAAGGCTTCCTGGTGGACATGGAACCACAGTGAGGCAACACGACAGGATTGTAAAAAGTAGACTTTAGCAGCAGCATATCTGTGTCAGAATTCCAACAACACACTTCATGTGTTTGACATTCCCTGGACAAGTCACCTAACCAGGGCATTGTCTCCTCTGAAAAATAAGAATGGGTTAAGTATTTTTCTCACAGGGATAGTGTGAAAATTTGATGAGATAGCATATGTGAACATGCTTCACATGCTCTAAACGAATACCCCAACTCTAGTTATTATTAGAAACGGGTCATGTTTGGATGGCAAAGAAGTGTAATGACAGTTCAGAGAAATAACATAAATAAATGAAAGGATTTGGTTTATTTGGGGGCACAGAGAGAAAAACAATTTGCCCAGACTAGGGATACATTTCACCAACTAGTTCACTGGAATGAGTAAGACATGAAGAGTGTATAGGCTAGTGAAAGAGACAGACATGCGAGGGCTTTGCAAGAGTTTCTGCCAGAGAGTATGAAAGAAATGTGCTTGGAAATGGGTGTCCAAACTCCCAAAGGAATGGGTACTAACTTGCAAGCAACTGAATTGATTACGTCAGCAAAAAAGGGAGCCGTTGCAATTTTTGCAGGAGAATGATGAAATCAAACTCAGTTTTCTCCTGCACATCTCTTGCCCAAAGGGATGTCCTCGTAATTCTTTTAGCAGAGCTCCTATATGGCCCACAGTGATGTGTTTTGATGGGTAGATATATAATGGAACAAAATTAAGGCTGATTGGTTAGGGTACTCATCTAAACACAAATGGGAACTAAAGAAAATTGATGAAAGTTGAAGTACTCATAGGGCAAGGATACTGGATTTGTTTGGGGGAGTTGTATAATGGAATAGAACAGAGCAAGATACAAATACTTCAAACATGTGCATGTCAATGAGAACAGGATAATATCAGCATAATCTTTGAGAGCCAGATGGGGGAGAACACCCAGGACAGCATTGCCAAGGACTCTAAACAGTAGGGTTTAAGAGACATCTGGAGACCAGTGGCTTTAGCTTTGAATCTCTGCTCTGATATCAGCTCACTGGGCAACCTTGGGCAATTACTATTTTCCTATCTAAGCCTCATTTTCTTTACCTAGTGAATGGAGCTGACGATGTTGATCTCACATGATTGTTTTAAAGATTAAATAAAGACTGAAGTGTTTACCGCAATGACTGTCACTCACTGTACATTCAATAAATATTGGCTGACAGAAACTAAAAATAGAGAAGAAAGAAGGATGCATATAAAAATTTTTTAAAAAGATGAGTTAAAAGAAATAACCTTAGAAATACAACATTGTCCTCCATGGAAGGCAGCAGAAGAGACATTCAGGCACGGCTCATACAGAAACAAGGTATTAAGTATCTAATAGGCTCGGACACTTTCCCTTGGATATAGGGGCATTAAAATTTTCTCGCAGGCCTGCAAGGAGCTCACAGTTCAGGGAAAGAGCCAGATAGGTCATTTGACAATTGCAGTGAAACATTTTATTTATTTTATTTTATTTTATTTTATTTCAGTTATTTTCTTTCTTAAATTTTTTAAAAGTATTTTTCTTGGAGTATAGTTGCTTTACAATGTTGTGTTAGTTTCTGCTGTACAGCAAAGTGAATCAGCTATACGTATACATATATCCCCTCCTTTTTGGATTTCCTTCCCATTTAGGTCACCACAGAGCATTGAGTAGAGTTCCCTGTGCTATACAGTAGGTTCTTTTTAGTTATCTATTTTACGCATAGTATCAATAGTGTATGTATGTCAATCCCACTTTCTCAATTCATCCCATCCCCCCTTCTCCCTTTGGTATCCATACGTTTGTAATCTAAGTCTATGTTTCTATTTCTGCTTTGCAAATAAGATCATCTGTACCATTTTTCTAGATTCCACATATATGTGTAAATATATGATATTTGTTTTTCTCTTTCTGACTTACTTCACTCTGTATGACAGTCTCTAGTTCCATCCACATCTCTATGAATGGCACATTTTCATTCTTTGTTATGGCTGAGTAATATTGCTTTCTGCAGTGCACCATTTTAAAGGATGGATTCTGTAGGAGAAGGGCAGTCTCCACTCTGTGGCCCTCAAAGGGTTAATTTACCCTGTCACATTCCTCAGCCTCACTGAGGCCACCATCTTTTCTATGGGCAACGTAAACACTGAGGAAGTCGCCATCAGAGTTTGTGCCCACATCTCACCCTCAAACTGGTCCCTCCTGGGCACCTCAGGAGCTCTGCATGCCTCAAACCATACAAACTTCAGGGCCTTCAGTTCCTATGGTGCTTTTGGCAATTTAGGAAAAAAGTGCCCCTCCTCCACCTACTTCGCCTCCATATACTGGAAGTACTTTGCCATAGATTGATTAAAAGAAAAGCATAAAACTTTGTGGCTATCTGCAACAATACTATTGTAATAAATGGACAAATCTATGATGTCTCCAATGTGGGCAATTCCTTCCCAGCGCAGGCATCCTTGAACGATGTTCAGTGGACAACATCATACGAAAGGCCCTGGCAGATATGACTATTCCTATTTTCAGATAAAAAACGTAGGCTTCAGCAAGATGAATAGAATTGTTCCAAATCATATGACTTTGGAAAATGACAGAGCAGAAATTAAACCCTGACTGTAAAAGTCCCTGCTGTCACTTAAATGCTGATTCCTCAAAAGTATTAGTTCCTTCTGGGGAACATTTCTGCCCCTCCCTGCAAAGAAGAACGACTGATTTGAGTTTTACATTTAGAACATCCTCTCTTATAACTCACCAACATTCTCTGATTCATTGCACTAAAGCACTTCCAATTCATTAGGCATTCCTTCTCTTTAGTCTGTGTTTCAAAACACACTATTCAACATTTATCTAAACCAGACTGTATTTGCTATCCATTAGGCCTCTATTAGCCTGAGGCGTCCAGATGAGCAAACTCCTCTTCCATCAGAATGCATTGGGTCTCATTATTGGTTGTATCCCATAATTTATTAACATCTGCAAGTTTACAGGCTTGGTTTTGAACACTGAGGCTGTGATATCAGTAATACATATCACACAAGATAATGTTCAAATAAGCATCTTTATCTTCACCTCCATCAAGTTGACATGCCAGTGGAATGCTATTATTACTGTAGTCCGTATTCCAGGAGTTATTTCTCCTATCTTCTCCCAGAGTCTGGAGGTTAGAGACAGTGTGAAAACAAGAAGTTCAAACTAGAGATTTACAAGATGAGATATCAATGGTGGCTTTGTTGTGCTTTGCCTTTACAATGTCAAATGTGCTTTAATGTTTAATGTGACTATGGGTGCACTTTCCTCCTAAAAGAAAAGGATACTGTCATCTTCTATACTAACTCAAAACGTCTAGTGTCTAATCATTTATATTCAGGCACTTACAGAGAGTCATCAAGCATTTGTCCAGTACCAAATCAGTACTGAGTTGCTGATGCTTAAGTAATCATAAATCCTTCAAAATGCAAGTAAAAAATCTACAGGGAGTAATTGTAATAGGTACTATTTATTGAGCATTAACTGCATGCTAGCCTCGACTAGAGGCTTCACATATATTTACTATTCCTCACCATGAACCCTCAGGTAGTTCTTATTTTCCATTTCATGGATAAGAACACTGAGGATGAGAAAGGTCAAGGATCCTGCCAAAACCACATAGTAAGAAGATCCCAAAATAAGATTCTAACACAGGTTTGCCTAGTTACATGTCCATGATCTGGTCCATGAAAGATTCAGGGATAATAATTATGAAATCAAAGAATGTGAACAAAACAAAGAAGACCTGATAAAATCCAGCCACTTACCATAAACTGGGTGTGTGCTACGCTGAAAGATCTCCTTTCCCTAATCCTCTTCCCCCTTGCTGACAAAGATTATGTCTGCAAAAAAGGATGCCTTTCATTCTGTGAGGGGAGATAAACTTACTGCAAATCTCCCTGAAATTTAGTGAAAAGGCTGTTGGAAGACCAGGTTTTTAATGGGAACAGAGGGATGATGACGACCAAGAGAAGTGAGTGCAGGTTGTTGAAATGTAAGTGAAAGTCTAATCCCCATTATTTCATGACTTTGATAAGGTGGAAAATTAAAGGCACAGGCTTAAAAATCCTTCAGCAGATAGTACTCTCTGCTATTATAAGAGGGTCAGTAGCTCTTGCCTTGTTTGCCACTTTATTCCTGGAACCCCGAATATGTTCATTAAATATCCAGCGAAGGAATAACTGTTCCCCATAACCATTCTCAGCCTATTTCCACAGCATAACTTGAGGCGCAGCTCTTAAAGCAAGCTGGAAAACCTGAAGAAGGAGAAAGCAAAATAAGGAGTATGGGTCTGAGACGGAGCAGTTGGGTAAAAGGCAATCCCTGCAGAATGAAGGCTTGAAGGGAAGAGCGGCTCTTGAATGGTTAGTGCCATGGGTTAGGGCCAGGACCATGCACACACCGAGCTTGAGAAGAACCTAACAAAGAAGGAACAGGTTCAACTCTCCTGCGCAGGAAGCAGGCCAGGGAAAGGGGAGGAAAGTGTGTGTATGTATGTCAGGGAGGAGCCTCAGAAGAGGAACAGACCAGAAGCTCCCTGTTTTGCATCTTGGGTCTAGTGAATTCAAAGATTCGCCGTCATCTCCTCCGTCAGCAAAACAATGAACAGCCAACCAAACATAGGTGAAAACTTCAATACAGTTTGTCTTCAAAATGTGGAAACCCTCAGCCACCCTGGGAAGAGGCAGATATCAGGGCGGAGTGGATAAAAAGTCCAGTAGCATTAATTACCTACTGTGCGCAGAGCCTTTGGTAACTTGAATGAAAATAGTAAGTGGCAGTGATGCCCCCCACAGTTGATTAAGAATTGTTTTGGTGTGGAAAGCCTTTGCCTGGCCCAGGTTCTATCATCCTTCTTTCTCCACTTGAGGGAGCTGGTCTGACCAGATCTGGTTCATTGAGCCTTCAGACCAGACAGAATGTGGGGCAGGCATAGGTCAGACCACTAGAGGGCTGGGTGTGCTTCTTTCTCATTATCTCAAATGTTAGAGCCACAGAGAAGCTAGAGGTTAGAGGGCAGCTGTTAGTCTTAGAAGTTAGGTCTGACACTGATGTCTGGCAAGAGTATAGAAAATCAGCCATTTTAAAATGCCTGTTATTTAGGTTGTTTCCATGTCCTGACTATTGTAAATAGTGCTGCGATGAACATTGAGGTACAATGTCCATGGACAGATGAATGGATAAAGAAGATGTGGTACATATTTACAACGGAACATTACTCAGCCATAAAAAGGAATGAAATTGGGTCATTTGTAGAAATGTGGATGGACCCAGAGTCTGTCATATAGAGTGAAGTAAGTCAGAAAGAGAAAAGCAAATATCGTATATTAACGCATATATGTGGAATCTAAACAAATGGTACAGATGAACCTATTTGCAGGGCAGGAATAGAGACACAGACATAGAGAATGAACGTGTGGACGCAGTGGGGGTAAAGGGAGGGTGGGATAAATTGGAAGATTAGGTTTGACATAAATAAACTATCATATGTAACACTGATAGCTAGTGGGAACATGTGGCATGGCACAGGGGGCTCAGCTTGGTGCTCTGTGATGACCTAGATGGGTGGGATGAAGGTAGAGTAGAAGAGAGGTCCAAGAGGGAGGGGATATATGTATACATATAGCTGACTCACTTTGTTGTACGGCAGAAACTAACACAACATTGTAGAGCAATTATACTCCAATTAAAAAAAAATGTCAAAGTATGAGAATTCCCACTCCCTGATCTGGAGAAAAAAGGACAAGGGGTTCCCCAGAATCTGAGCAACCTCCAAGTTCTTGCCATCATACCCAGCTTGACTAGGCAGCCTGGCTCACTTTGTCACGTAGTACAATCTTCACTCTCAGCTCCTGGGGAAATACCTCTCCAGTCTCAAAGCTAGGACAATGTGTGTTGCAACAGACAACTGATTCTTTTTCATCTTTTGGACACTGGCTTTTGTGACTAACGATGAATCGCTCCCTGTGCTGGTCAAGTGGAAGTCCAAGGCAAAATTTACTATATCCTGCTAGTATTTTTCTTGGCATTCTTATTTCCATCTTTTATTTTGTGCAAGATGTGATCACCTCCTATATTCAATAATTGTGGGTTATTTGTAATTTTACAAAAATGACCTCAAACACTCTTGGACTAAGGCAATGCAAAATGATATTTAAAAAAAAGTGAGTGATTGGGCTTCCCTGGTGGCGCAGTGGTTGAGAGTCCGGCTCCCAATGCAGGGGACACGGGTTCATGTCCCGGTCCGGGAAGATCCCACATGCCGTGGAGCGGCTGGGCCCATGAGCCATGGCCGCTGAGCCTGCGCGTCCGGAGCCTGTGCTCCACAACAGGAGAGGCCACAGCAGTGAGGGGCCCGCGTACCGCAAAAAGAAAAAAAAAAAAAAAAGTGAGTGAGGAGGACAGGCACAGATGTGGGGAGATAAAGCCTGTTGCCCCAATCTCCATGGCCCTTCAAATGGTCCTATTTGGACTTTAAGTAGGCAAAGGACTATTTCCACAATTGGTGACTATCCATGATTTTTAGCTATGGTGAGGAGAAAAATGTTGGTGAGGAAATCTGAGGTCTAAACCGGCTCCATCACTCTCCTGCTGGGTGACCCTGGGTGCCTCACTAAAGCCATCTGTCTTCTCACCTCGCCTAGAAAGTGGAAGAATTAAACTACCAGTGGCTCAAAGTTGTCAAATTTGGCTCATGGCCGGCCTGTACAGCCTGCAGGCTAACAGTGATTTTTAAGATTTCAAAGAATTATTAAAGAGGAGGAAGGAGGAGGCGGGGGAGGGGAAGAATTGGCAACAGAGATAGTATATAGCCTAAAAAGCCTAAGATGTTTACTATCTGCTCCATTCTGAGGTTTGCCAATCCCTGGATGAGTGGATGGCTAGAGTCTCTTCAAGCCCTCAGTTTTCTCCATGCTTCCATGACTAAGTATACTCTACAAGATGTTGGCTCCTATAAATCCCTTAGCCTTCCTGTATCTTAGTTTGTCCCCCTGTGCAATGGGTATCATATAACCTAACATAGTGACAGGAGCGTTGTAAAGCCCAGAAAGAGATCGTAATTTTAAAAAATTAAAAAAAAAAGAGGAGGTGCTCAGAAAGCATAATATCAGTATAATAAAAATATAAGAAGGAATCAGAAGTGATGTAAAGAGCATTATCCATATAAGTTCAAAAGGACACCAACCCAGACTTACACATAGATAGCACAGAAGCTAAGGATATGCCATATACAAACAGAAGGCCCCAGTTCCCCAGGAATTTCAGGTCGTGTGTACTTGACCTACTTTGGGTTTTCCACAGAAGCCATCTGCAGACACTCTGGGCTGTTTTTACCTGAGCCTCGTAGGTCACAGGAGCTGTTAGGGACTCCCAATCTACCTTACGATCCAGATCTTCCTCCAGATGTGGATGGAATCCCTACATAGATGCATGTCAGGGCTCCCAAGTCAAATGCATCTTCTTCCCCCTCCCCTCTGCTTTCTTCTCCCTTTGAAAGTCACTGCTATTCATCCCAGGATATAAAGTCATAGTTGCTGGGAGCCTGTTGTGGTCCTGGTCCATTAAACATTTTATTTCCTTTAATTTTCCTAACAACTCTGTGGGTAGGTCTTGTAATCCCATTTGAAAGATGAAAAACTGATGAAGAAACTGAGGTTCAGAGTGGTGAAATAACATTCCCAGGTCACAAACTAGCATATGGCGAGGTCAACTTTGACAGCTTCTTCTCCACCATGTTGCTTTTCATGCTCTAACAATCACACAGGTGTGAGCCATGCAATGCATTCCTCTCCTTCCATCACTTCTTCTTTTCTTAATTCTTAAAGCACATATCATTTTTTAAACTCTTACTGGTTACTCAGCAAAACGGGCTTGATGTATTTTACAGAGCATGGATTTTGTTTCAAACTTCACTTGGATCCTTGCTCTTTCAGTTAATGTGTAGCATTAAGCAAGTTATTCAGCCCTCAGAGTCTCAGATTTCTCATGCGTAAAAAGGAGACTAATAATGTCTATTTTGAAAGGTTTTCTTGAGGGACAGCATATGAAAGTATCTCATATGATTGCTAACACATAGTAGGCAATTGATGAATATTTCCTTATTTTCTTTTTTAAGCTGACACTGTGTTTCTAGAATATACCCTATACAGCCCAGGGTTCCATTTCCATAGTTTTGTATTGTTTCCTCATTATTTCTTCAATGTGAATAACATAATGGAAGGGACCAGGCATCATGACTCTTCTACACTACAGTGTGAATAACACAGGAGAAGGGGCCGTGCATATGTTTCTTCTTTGGTTACGTTATGCTTTAGGATTTTGTTGAATATACAGGAACTAATCTATACATTCTGGTATTAATTGATTAGAGCCTCATAGATAACAGGGGAAATCAATGACTTTACCTTCAACCTCAACTAAAGTAATCCATAAAATCCCATGAGAAGGCTTACACTCAGGCAGTGCTTTGAAAGTTTTCTTACTCATATTTTGATTAGAGGAAAACAAATATTCTCATCAAAAGTACTTGCTTTTTTTTCAAGAAAGATCAGATAAAAATTAGAGTATAATGGAGCTGATAATTTGTGTAATTTTATAATCATCCCCAATTCTTTCTCAATGTAGACAGTATGTTTTTGCTAACTAAAGCACTGCTCAATTAGGAAATACCTTCTCACAAATATAAGACAATTTTTTGGGGGGTAGGGCAGACTATGCTTTCTTTTCCTTAGTCATGCATTCACTCAATATTGTTTCTTGATGCTCTATTATGTAATGGCCAGAATAGGTGCTAGAGATAAAAAGATTTAGTTCTTTCTCTCAGTGACCTCACTCTCAAAGGGAAAGACAGATGTACAGAGAAGCCACAGTGGTATGAGGTGACTGTCATGTCACATGTGCAAAGTTAGCTCTGGAGCTACTTCACAGCCCAGAGGCCAAGATTTGAAGGATGGCCATGAATGGACTAGGAAGGCTGGGATAATAGTCGGGTCAGTGCATTCCAGGCATCCAATACCCTTGTAAACACTCTGTTATTCCTTTAGAGCTGTGCTCATCTAAGCTGTATTCAATCCAATAATAAATGGATCAATTCATTGACCTTTTATAGTAGCAGGAGGTACAGCATGGAGCAAGGAGCTCTGAACAAGGAGCTCATATTTTGAACCCCCAAACTCCCCTTTTAAGTAATTTATTCTTAAAATCTCTCACTTTGGTGAATAAAGAAATTCTTCCTCTAGCTGACTTTGCACAGTTGTTATGAGACTTGAGAATGATATTTGTTAAACTTGTTTGCAAAGCTTTTGCTCATCTGAAAATATTAGAGAACATTGAAGGAGGGCATAAGTATGGTGGATAAAGCATAGGCTGGTTAGTCCCATGAGGGTCCAAAATTCCAGCTATTTTGTGTTCCATCTGTGTGGCCTAGGACAAGTTTCTCAAGCTTTCTGAAAGCTGAATACTTCATATGTAAAGTGGGAAAACACTAGGAGAGTAGGGAAAAGATAAATGAGATGATGCAAGTCAAATACCTGGTACATAGTAATCCAACAAAATGTCTGTGTTCTCCTCTTGTACTTAAAAAAAGACTGGGGCTTCAGCTTTCTAGAAGATGGAGGTGACATACATTTTCATATTCCTCCCATTAAGTAAAATGAAAATCTTGGATATTATAATTAAAACAAGCATAAGAAGACTGAACTTTGGAGAGAAAAAGCAGGATGGCTAGGGAATTGGGACCTGAGGAATGATACAGTGGGAATTGCTCTGAGTTTTCTTCTTGCCTATGACCTCAAACACAGAGCTGAAGAAGTTGACAGCCTGGAAACGTCAATGGGAACAGACAACTCTCCAACTGAAGCCTGTTTTCTCCAGGCAAAGACCATGACGAGAGCAACCTGGTAAGTCAGAAATCGTATAGCTTATAATTGCTTTGCTCTAGGCAAACACTACAGAGGAAAACTGTGACCCCCCCCCATCTCTGCCTATGTGAAGGTTGAGTGGAGAACCTACACTTTTACACTCATGAGACTGTAATGAGGCACGGGGTTGGCTTCAAGAAGTCCAGGCAGGGAACCAGGGCTTGCACTCCACTGGCAGTAAGTAGCCCCCCTCAAACACAGTTTCCTTGGAGACCACATAGGAAGCCAGCATTCTTACCCCTGCCCAGCAGTAATGAGGAGCCCACAAGTCAGGTGCCAATGGAAGCTGAGCAGGGGACCTTAGTTTCTACATACACATGGCACTTAGGTGGTAGTACTCCTCCCTTTCACTGCCAGAGCATTTCCCCAAAAAAGCCAGTTAAAACAGAAGATTTAATTAAGATACAGAGTCTCATAACACAATATGTAAACATCCAATTTTGAATTAAAAATCACACATCATACCAAGAACCAAGAAGACCTTAAACTAAATTAAAACAGCAACAATAACAGCAACTAATAGATGCCAATACCAAGATAAGACATGTTAGAATTATCTGACAAAGATTAAAAAGCACCTGTGACCATAACACTGCAGTGATAAATTATGAACACGCTTAAATAAAAAATAGAAAGCCTCAGCAAAGAAACAATACTGGCAAAGAAATAGAAGACATAAGAAGAACCAAATGAAGATATAAAAACTGAAAAGTACAATAACTAAAATTAAAAGTAGAAAAGATCAAGAGCAAAAAAAAAAAAATCAGAAACTTGAGAGATAGAACAGTAAAAATTACCCAATTTGAAAAACATACAGGAAATAAACAGAAAAAAAAGAGTTTCAGTGACGTAGAGTCTATAAAAAACATTCAACACTCATGTCATCAGAGTCCCATAACAAGAGGAGAAAGTGGGTGGGGCCAGAAAAGAACTCAAAGAAATAATGAATGAACACACTACCAATTTGATGAGACATAAATCTACAGATTCAAAAAGCTGAGTAAATTCCAGACAGAATAGACCCAAAGAAATTTACACCAGGATATATTATAATTAAATTTCTGAAAACTAAAGAGAGAGCAAAATTCTTGAAATCATCCAGAGAAAAATAACACTCTACTCATAAAGGAAAAAACAATTTGAATGACAGCAGTTTTCTCATCAGAAACCATGGAGGCCAGAAATAAGTGGCATGATATTTTTCATACATTTAAGGAAAAAACTGTCAATAGCAATTTTTTTTTTTACTCATCAAAAACATTCTTTTAGAATAAAGAGAAAATAAAGAATGAAGAGGAAATAAGGAATAAAGGAAAATTAAGAAAATTTGTCACCTGCAGACCTACCCCCAAAGAAGGGCTAAACCATATTGCCTTAACATAAAGAAAATGATAAAAGGAATCTTGCAACATCAGGAAGGCAAAAAGTACACAATAAGCCAAAATATGGGTCAATTCAACTGCCTTTCCCTCTCCTCTTGAATTTTCTAAATTATGATTGACAGTTGAAGCAAAAAAAATACCCAACACTCTCTAATGTGGTTCTAAATTTACGTAGAGAAAATATTTAAAACAATTATAAGTGGGGGAGGGTAAAGGGACTTGAAAGGAAATAAGCATTTTCTGCTTAAACTGTAAAATGATGGCACGAGTAGAGTCTGACCAATTATATACATATGTGTATATGTATGTATATATAGTGTAATACCTAGGACAACACTGATAAAACTATATAAAGAAATACACTCAAAAGCACTACAGATAAATCAAAATGGAATTCTAAAAACTGTTCAAGTAATCCACAGGAAGACAAGAGAAAGAAAACAGAGATGTGAAAAACAGAGATACACAGAAAACAAAATATTAAGTGTTAAGCCCCAATATTTTAATATTTAATTCAACTGTAAATGGTCTAAAGACACCAATTAAAAGACAAATGATCAGGGTGAGCTATAAACCACAGCCAAACTGTATGCTGTTTACAAAAAATTACTAAAACTATAAGAGCATAGGCAGGTTGAAAGTAAGGAGAGGTAAAAAGATATATCATGAAAACATTAATCAAAGGAAAGCAGGAGTAACTATATTAATGTCAGATAAAGTACATTTCAGAATAAAAAATAAATCACCACAACCAGAGACAGAGATTATATGATGATAAAAGGGTCCAAATACCAAGAAGACACAGCATCGTAAAAGTGTATGCACCAAGCAACAGAATTGCAATATATGCGAAGACAATACTGTTAGAAATGAAAGGAGAAATAGACAAATTCACAATTATAGTAGGAACTTCAACATCATTCTCTAAATAATTGATAGAACAACTAGACAGAATATCAACAAGGCTGTAGAAGAACTCAACACCACCAATACCCAACAACAGGAGTCAAAGATAGACCATATACTGGGCCATCATTGAAAGAATTGAAATCAAACGGTACGTGTTCTCTTACCACAATGGAATAAAACTAGTTGTCAATAACAGAAAAATCGCCAAACCCTTGGAAACTAAACAACACACTCCTAAATAATCCATTGGGTCAAAGAGAAAGTTTCAAAGGCAATAAAAAATTCATTGAACTTAAAGTAAATGAAAAGACAACATATCAAAATTTGTGGCATATGGCTAAAGTAGTGAATGTTAAGAAGCAACATTGATTTTGGAAGAGTGGAAAATCAACTTATTGTATAATGGTTGCAGGCTTACTAAAAATAATTATAACAGCATCATTTCAAACTAAGCAAGAGCAGTCAGAAGGAAATTTACAGGACTAACAGCATGCATAGAAAAGAGTTCAAACCAAGAACATAAGCTCCAATCTCAAGAAATTAGAAAAAGAAGAACAAAGAAAGCAGATGAAGAAAAAAAAAAAAGCAGAAATCAATGAAATTAGAAAAAAATAGAGAAAATCAATGAAGCATAGAGTTGTTTCTTTATAAAGATCAATAAAATTGACAAAACTCTAGCAAAACTGACAAAAGAAAGAGAAAAGAAATGAAACAGGGGTTATCACTACAGACATCAAAAGGATAATAAGGGAATTTTAAAAAAAAGAAAGAAAACCTCTATCTCAAAAATTTGAAGCGTTTATGAAATGGTCAATTTCTTAAAAACACAAATTCCCACAACCCAACAAATATGAAACGTATCATTTGGATAGTCCTGTAAATATTAAGGAATTTCAATTCACAATTTTTAAAACTTCCCTAGGGAAGAAATCTGCAAACCCAGATAGTTTCACTGGGGAATTCTACCAAAGAATTAAAGATGACTCAACATGAATTCTAAACAAGAAGAGAAGGAAACTCTTCACAATCAATTTATATATATGTATATATATATATATGTGTGTGTGTGTGTGTGTGTGTGTGTGTGTGTGTGTCTGTGTGTGTGTATGAATACAGATGCAAAATTCTTTAAGAAAATATCTCCAAGTACAACTCAGCAATATATAAAAATGATTGTGCCTATTACCAATTGGAGTTGGAGTTTCTCCTCCCCTCCCCCACGCAGGGACGTTAAGCTGGTTAAGTATTTGAAAACTACCAGTCAAGGAAAACTAGGATATTAACAGGAAGAAAAAAACAAACAAAAAAAAACCCATGATAATATCAGTCACTGCAGTAAAAGCATTTGATAAAAACTCAGAAAATAAAAACAGGGGGGACTTTCTCAACTTAATAAAGAGCATCTAAAATGTCTTGATAAAATTCTCACCCCTATACAAAAATTAAGTCAAAATGGATCATAAATAAATTTAAATGTCGACATAAAACTGTAAAACTTAAAAAAAAAAAGCAGAAAATCACTGGGATCTAAAACTAAAAATTCTTAGACTTGACATCAAAAGCATAATTCATTAACATAATTTGGACTTTTTTCAAATTAAAAATCTCTGCACTACAAAATACCCTGCTCATGGGATTGAAAACCAAGTTACTGAGTGGGAAAAAATATTTTCAAACCACATATCCAACACAGCAGTAGTATTTAGAATCTATAGTTAACTTTCAAAACTCAGCAGTAAATGAATAATCCAGGTATAACTGGGGAAAAGACAAAGAGAAATTTCACCTGACAAGATATTCAGATGGCAAACAGGCAAATGGAAGCTGTTTAACATCATTAGGCAGTAGGGAAATGCAGATTAAAACTACAGTGATGTATCACTACACTGCCATCAAAATATCTAAAATAAAAAACAGTGAAACACCAAATGCTGTCAAGCCTGTGGAGAAACTGGATCCCTCATACTGTGGGAATATATATAAAATGGTACAGACATCCAGAATACAGTTTGGCAGAACTTTTAAAAAGTAAACATGCCGCTACAATTGGCCCAGCAATTGTTCTTCTGGGTATTTATCTAAGAGAAATGAAGAACTCTGTTCACAGAAAAACGTGTGCATAAATTTTATATCATCTTTATTTGTAGTAGCCAGAAACTGGAATTAAACTAATTCTCCTTTGATAGGTGAATGGTTAAACAAACCATGGCACAGCCATACAATGGAAAACTACTCAGCAGTAACAATGAAAGGATTATTGATACATGTAACAACCTGGATGAATCTCCAGAGATTACACTAAGTGAAAAAAACTAATCCTAAAATGTTACATACTGTATGATTGCATTTGTATAACATTGCTGATATGACAAAAAACTTTGGGAATGGAGAACATTTTAGTGGTAGCCAAGGGTTAAGGAGGACTTGAGGTTGGAGGAAACTGACTATAAAAGGGCAACATGGAGGATCCTTGTGGTAATAGAAATTTTCTATATTTTTAACGTATTATTGTCATCATCTTGGTTGTGATGTACTATCCTTTTGCAAGATGTTACCACTGGAGGGACCTGGTAAAAGTATATTGGAACTCCCTGTATTATTTATTTCTTACAACAGCATGCGAATCTTACAATTATCTCAAAATAAAAAGTTTAATTGAAATGGTGGATGGGTAGGACATTTGTCTTATGCCAGTTTTCTTTGGAAAAAAATGTGTTTGGTATTTTGCCCAAAGCCTCATATAAAGGCCAACTCTCACTACACAATTCCTCATGAAAGAAACACAAAGAGAACTTTAATGCACCTAAGAAATTCTCCATCCTATAGTCAGTTCATTTATACTTTTCAGAAGAGCCCCTTACAGTTTGTAGCTCAGAAACATAAGCTACAGCCGAATGCTTACACTTTACAGAGACAAGTCAAAAATGAACACATTGGAGAATCTTCTACATTTTAAAAGCTACGTTGACAAACCAGAGAACATCTAAAAGATGATTGTTAATATGGAGGAGTCAGGAAATCACTTCACATGAGGATTATTTTCGAAAGTTATGGAAATTTAGCCTGGGGAAGAGAAATGTTAGCAGCTCGATGTATTTGAAAGGCTGTTAGGTGAGATGAATGATGCTTATTTCCTCTTACCCACAAAGAGTGTTTTCTAAAGGTTGGTTCATATAGATGATTTCATGTTAATTGCTATGTTCTCATTGAAATGCGTATTAGAAAAAATAAAACTTGCACACCTAGTAATATAAAATTTTGTAGTAATACACAATTTTCACTTATAAGAGGCTATAGACATTCTCTATTAAAATATACCTAATTTTTAAAAGACAGTTTTTTAAAATAAAACTATAAGTAGATAAGACTATGACAATTTTGAGGGCTGTTTATGAATGCTGTATGGGTTTTCACTGGAAGTCATCAGTCAGATTCAACAAAATGAATCAAAGATGCCAGGAGAAGGATTTTAATCACAGTTGACATTCCGGAAAAAGTAATCTCTTAGAGCCTTCCTGATATTTCAGAATCTTAGGGTCCATGATTTTTTGAGGTTGATTTTGGAGGAGTGGTGGAAAATCAACTTATTGTATAATGATTGCAGGCTTAGTAAAAAGAATTTTGAAAGCATCACTTCAAACTAAGCAAGAGCAGTCAGAAACTTCCAGATCAGGTGTTCTCAAAATTGCTTATCTTTCAATCCACTGCCACTTTCCAGAAACACTTTCTAGAGATTGGATTTGGGGGCATTCTCAGGGTTTCCTATACAACTGGTCCAATGTGATTGGAAAGCTACTTTCAATATTTCCCCCAGATGAGTTTGATGTGCACTTTCTTTAAGAATGACTGTGGGAATGTAAATTGGTGCAGCTACTATGGAGAACAGTATGGAGGTTCCTTAACAAACTAAAAATAGAGCTACCATATGATCTAGCAATCTCACTCCTGGGCATATATCTGCAGAAAACCATGGTTCAAAAGGATACATGCACCCCAATGTTCATTGCAGTGCTATTTACAATAGCCAAGACATAGAAGCAACCTAATTGTCCATTGAAGATAAATGGATAAAGATGTGGTACATATATACAATGGAATATTACTCAGCCATTAAAAAGAATGAAATAATGCCATTTGCAGCAACATGGATGGGCCTGGAGTTTATCATATTAAGTGAAGTAAGTCAGACAGAGAAAGATAAATATCATAAGATATTACTTATATGTGCAGAATCTAAAAAAATGATACAAGTGAGCTTATTTGCAAAACAGAAACAGACTCACAGACTTAGAAAACCAATTTATGGTTACCAAAGGGGAAAGGTGAGGGGAAGGGATAAACTGGGGATTTGGGATTGGCATATACACACTACTATATTTAAAATAGATAACCAACAAGGACCTACTGTATAGCATAGGGAACTCTACTCAATATTCTGAAATAACCTGAATGGGAAAAGAATTTGAAAAAGAACTGATATATGCATATGTATAACTGAACCACTTTGCTGTACACCTGAAACTAACACAACATTGTAAGTCAACTAGAGTCCAATATAATTTTTTTTTTAATGACTACCTTAGGTTACAAAAGCAGGACACACCCACACTCAGGCAGTGTTTCAAGGTCACTGCCACAGTCAGGAAGCCAAGTCACAGTATTCTTTTTGAACTGAAAACTATGCTAACTCTGTTTTAGTTTTTTGGCAATTTGAGAGTCACTTGTTTAAACCGCAAGACTATTTCTGGCATAGGCCATATTATACAGATCATTTAACCTCCAGGATACTAGACCAAATGCACACTTTTGAATGGATTTTAGCTTACTAATGTAAAATGTTTATATTAATTTTCCTAAGGAATACATGGTTTAAATTAATAAATCCTGTGTATATAAATCTAGAACATTTGCTAGTGAGGAGTAGTTGGGAGGGAATACAAAGAAAATTACAGGATCTTTTTACTTTAATTCAATCCCAATAATAAGTCTTTCCAAATACTTGAAAATGTTTATGATTTTCATCCCCCTTGCTCCGTACTAAACCAAGATTACACATAAACTTTATACTTTATGGACTGCTTATACTTTTTCAATTATAATAAGTAACATTTATTGAGTGGTCTTAATATGTCAGGCATTGTTCTCAACATCCTGTATGTAGTAATCTATGTATTCTTCTTAATAGCCTTTTAGGTTAGTAACATTTACCGATAAGAAGACTAGTCAAGTAATATGTTAGTGGAGCTGGTATTTGAACCCTGGTGTTTTGAACATTATTTAGCACCTACAAGTAAGTGACTTTCAAAGTTTCTTATCCATAAGAAAGAGCTTATCTATAAGCTCTTTTTAGATATTCAACATACACACACATGCGCACACACGTGCATAATGAAAACAATACTTTTTGAAATGATAAAAGGCGTGCATTTTTTTATATTTTCCCATCATTTAATTGTTGAAATTCTAATCAAGACCCACTAAACTGATTTCACAACTCATCAATATATAACAACCTGCTGTTTGAAACAAAATGTACATGTGTGCTATCATTGCTAATTAGGTATTAGTAATTAGGTATGAGTAACTAGTATCTTTGCTATTACTAATAAGGGATTGTGAAAGGAAAAAAAAAAAAGATGGGGCTTGTATGTCCAAGTGCTGAGGTTTTAGGAGATTTAGAGGTTGATAAGTAGTGCACGAAAGGCAAGTTACCGCGGTGATGCCCAAGCAGCTGTGGAGGAGAGCAGCGTGACTAGAGCTTCCTTACAAGCAAAACGTGCTTGAGTTTTTTGGAGGTGGTGTGGTATGATAGGAAATACATGTGTATTGGAGCCAAGAAACTAGGGTTTGGAGCCTAGATCTGCCAATGACTATCCAAGTATTCTCGGGTAGAAATAATAAGTGATCTCTCTGAGATCAAATTTCTTGCCTATGATACTGGAGTAATGTAGCAGGTATTTTTGCTGCCAAAAATCACATACCCTTGTGCTACTTATGAATTCAGCTGCAAATGTAGTGGGCAGCTTTCTCTAACTCAGACTCACATGGATGAAGCCATATTTCTAAGTCAAGTCTTGTGTCTTTTCTGGAGTTTTGGATGTTCTAGATCCAACCACAAGTATTAAGAAGAATTAATGGGCAAGTAGGCAATTTTCAGCCAGTGAGTATATTCCCAACTTCCTGTCCTTGGACAAGAAAGATGATAAACTGTTGTCTACCCTTCCCAGAGATTCCACAGGATGTTCCTGTTGCCTACACAGGAAGCTAGGCTATTGCCTTTATGATAAATGTTCTTGTGTCTCTGTATTAATTTCCCCACTCCCTTACTGAAATCATCTCACAAATAAACTACCTGCACCCAATTCCTTGCCTCATTCTCTGCCATCAGAGTAACATGATAGCAGAAAAAAAAAAAACTGATTTAAACATGGTTTTGAGGATTAAGTGACAGAAGTATATTCTATCTCCAGTGGAATGCCTAGTACATAAAAGATGATCAAAAATTGTAAATTGTTCCCAGTTGAAAACTCTATCACAGTATGAAAACAATCTTTTGGAGGGTAAAACCAATCTGTTTGGGCCAAAAAATTATTTGAAATTAAGAACTAATATCATACTGCTAGTGAGTGGGGAGACTGAAATTTGAACCCAGACGAGTCTATAGCTATCTGCAGCCTGGAATATTTTTATAGAATTTAACCAAGAAATTGTTTTCCTAAGAGTTTATCTGAAGGGTATAATTAAGGATGTGTACAAATAAAATTATCATGTCTATATACAAGAAACTGTTACAACCCCATAAAAAATATGTTTACAGATGTAGAAAGATGTTCACAACAGACTGCTGAATAAAAACCACAGTTCAGGCTTCCCTGGTGGCGCAGTGGTTGAGAGTCTGCCTGCCGATGCAGGAGACATGGGTTCGTGCCCTGGTTCGGGAAAATCCCACACGCCGCGGAGCGGCTGGGCCAGTGAGCCTTGCCCACTGAGCCTGCGCATCTGGAGCCTGTGCTCCACAACGGGAGAGGCCACAACAGTGAGAGGCCCGCGTACCGCAAAAAAAGAAAAAAAAAGTTCAAGAGACCATGATCCTGTTTGTAAGTATATCATCTACAGGAACAAATGTATATATAACCATAAGAAAATACGACTTAATGACTATATACTGCAATTTGAAAAGTAGTTACCCTTTCAAAGGCAGGGTTTTGGGTTTTGTTTGGCAGTTTCCCTATTTTTTTCTCTATATTTTCTATTATTTTACTTTTGGAGTCAAAATATATTGCTTGAGTTGACTCGCATAATACATTTGACTCCATTGCCATTGTTCCTTCAACCTCGCCATGGAATCTTTCAGAAGGTTTTGCAAGGAAATGGAGAACTACTTCCAAATGGCTTCATTGTGTTCTGTGATGCTTACAGCAATGTAGCCTGAATGAATAGCCCCCAGTTTGAATCCTTTTAGAGCAATGTCAAACCCCCTAACTCCCAAAAGTTGATTCACGTCAACTTTTATTACAAGCCAGCAAGAATCTGGGCCGAATCTACCTACTTTCTCTAAAGCTGATACCAGAGACTTAATTCATCCATCTGTTTATAATCAGAGACAAAATGTCAGGAGGATCAGTCCAAATCCAAGGCAAGATGACATTGAGAGACTATTAAATACAGACACAGAGTTGAAAGAATAAGTAGAATGGCTTTGGGGTCTGACCCTGAGTGACAAGCGGTCAGGCTTCCTGAAGTGAATATTTTTAGGGACCAGAGCCTAGGTCAACATAGCTTTGCCTGTGTGTTTAGTTCATTAGACACTGTTACGGAGCCACTGGCACACAGGGAATTCTCAAGCAAGATCTAATAATTTATGACAAGGCAAATGTCAGGAAAGCAGAGCTGGGGTTTGAATTTGAGAGATTATCTCTGGTTTGTCATACAGCTAAACTTAAGAGGGCAATTTACTGTCAAGGACGTCTTCCCAAACAAAGTTTAAGTGCTGATTTCAATTTTCTGGCCACCCCTGTCAAATACAAGGGATTATATACTGAGACTCATTTGGAAGCCTGTTCCCCAGGATGTAGTCAATGAATCGTCTGTGGCCTTGCTCACAATAATAATTGGAGCACAGATATCAGGGAATACACACAAGATTTCTAAATTAATAAACAGTGAATTAAAAAAACCTTTGCATATAATTACACATGCCACTATGCCCCACTCTTCCAAGTCCTAATAATAAGGCTTGACTTTTGCTTGACCACTGTATGTGCCAGCCACTTTACAGGAACTATCTTTTTTTATGATTTTTTCATAATCTTTTATTATTATTACTATCATCATTATTATTATTAATTTTGTTAGCACTTGTAGCTAGAAAAACAAGTTAGTAAATCGAAATTCTAGACTAAATCATGTATATCAGAGAGAGGAAAAGAGAGAAGACAGAGAGAAAAAATAAATGAATATTCATCTAGATGAAACTGATTTGATTTTTTTCCCTTTTTTAAAATTTTCATTTTACATTGGAACACAGTTGATTAACAATGCTGTGTTAGTTTCAGGTGTGCAGCAAAGTGATTCAGTTATACATATACATGTATCTGTTCATTTTTCAAATTATTTTCCTATTTAGGTTATGACAGAATATTGAGCAGAGTTCCCTGTGCTATACAGTAGGTCCTTATTAGTTATCCATTTTAAATATAGCAGTGTGGACACATCAATCCGTCTATCCCTCCCCTCCCCCCCACCCTTCCCCCTGGTAACAATAAGTTTGTTCTCTAAGTCTGTGAGTCTGTTTCTGTTTTGTAAATAAGTTCATTTTATCATATTTTTTTAGATTTCACATATAAGTGATATCATATGATATTTGCTTTTCTCTGTATCATTTGTTTCACTTAATATGATAATCTCCAGGTCCATCCATGTGAAAATGATTTGATTTAAAATTCCTCCAACTTTTTTTTTTGAAAATTGCATTTCTCTGAGGCTAAGAAAGATATCTGAACTCTACTGATACTAATGATGAGAGTTTGAGCTTTTCTTTATAGAAGGGTACACTGAAGTTCTGGAATGCTCAGCCTTTCCCTAGGTTACAGAGATGGTAGGAGATGGAGCTGGTCTTCACAGGCAAGTCTATGGATCTCATGCCTGGGACTGTCTCTCCTATATTATGCTGGCTCCAACTCCAGCACCATAATTCCTTTCTAAGCGTGATCTTTTTAATTTGTTATCTATTCTGGAAAATGGTCATGAAAGCAGAGAAGACAGTGGTTAATTTGGCATTATGAAAAGAGTAGATGCTAGCTATCTGGATAGAAGAGGCAGCTTTATCTCCTTCAGTCTTCTCAACAATTCTGCACCATTGTGATCCCCTCCAGCCCTAAATCTCAGATTTATTCCATCCCTTAGTTAGAGAATGAGGGTTTGGCACAGTCTTGTGAAAATGCAAACTGCAAAGGAACTACCTGGGAAGAAGAGAGGGTTGTATATAGTTCTCTTCTGCTGGCAGAAATTAGTGAGGGGAAACTTCAAATGCACCACGAAGGTGTTTGTGAAATAAACCAAGAGCAGAAGGAGAGTTGAGAGGGGATCCATAGTCCCATTGAAGGAAGAAAAAAAAAGGATAAGCTGGAAGTTGTCAACCATGTGGGCATAATTAGGGGATCAAGGATACAAGAAGCATCAAATGTTAACATGTCGTACATGTTCTATAATTACTCCGAAGTCTGAAGAAAATTGAGAAGCTAGAGGCTCTGATATTAGCAGAAGATAGGATCCTTGCTGGACTAGAGCTACTGCAGAATAAACTATATTTTCTAAGAAATACAGTTGACTGAGATCACCAGTCAGAGTTGATCTGATTGTTGAGAGGGCTGTGGATATAGGACCCAGGGTGAAGCCAAAGTGTGAAGGTTAAGCTCTGGTGCCTGGGGTGAAGTTCACCTGAATTTTAATTTTGGCTTCACCAACTAATACCTTAGGTAATTCATTTAATCTTGACCAATTTCCTCTTCCATAAATTGGGCAAAGTCATAGTCCTTACTTCATATACAGGCAGCCCACACTTTGCACATTTCTGACATGCACTCATTATTATTATTATTTGGCCATGCCACGTGGCTTGTGGGATCCCAGTTCCCCCGACCAGGGATCAAATCTGGCCCCCTACAGTGGAAGCTCCGAAAGGATGCTGGCTCCATATTGTAAGTCATACAATGAGAAGACGGCAAGCACTGCTCAAGCCATTTTTGATAAGTTTTTTTGTTGTTTGCAAAGAAATAAAACACTTTAGTTCTGTGTTTCTAATATTTCAAATTAAAGTGTACTAAATATTCACTTTTCTATTCGTTATACACTTATACATTTAAAACCAACCGTAAGAATGTTTTTATCATTTGAAAGTAATGTAATTTTAGAAGTCACAGAACAGTTATACTTTTCCCCACTGATTATTGAGTCTGCTTTGCACAGTTTCAGCTTGTACAGACAAAGGGAGAACTGCCTGCATTTCTGTGAAGTTTTTACAGAGTTTAAATGAGATAAACTATGTAAAGTGGTGTATGGTCAGCCCACCCAAGATGGCTACTCTCTTGCTCTCTGTACATCCCCTGCTCAACCAATCCCTGCTTCATCTACACCCTACTCACCTGGCTGACCGTTCCTCTTAATCATAGAGGCTAATCAGGAAATGCCTACGTACTTGCCCCTGGCCCCAGGTAGTGATTATTCTAGCTTTAGATCAGAACATCTCCTCTATGAGGGGCATGTTCCTCTGCTAGTTTCCCTAGTAACCAGTGAGCCAACCTGACATCAATTTCACCTATAACTGGTAACCTCTCTCTTCTTCCGGGAGCAAAGATTACTGCAACATCCTGCCCGCTCTCTGCCGCACATGATGTGGTGTTGCTCCAGGACATTGCTTCAGACATGTAAGCTCCCGCTTCCATTAAACCACTGACGTCTCTGTAGCTGACTCTGGTCTCTTTCTTTGGACTTGAGGCTGGGCAAGGACAGGACTTGCAGGCCCACAGGGTGCAGTCCAACAAGTGGGTAGCACTATGCCTTGCCCACAGTGAATGAAGATAATAACAATAACAGTAATGCTGACAATTGCATAAAATAGTAATAACGATGACAATGACTTCTTCTTTTTTTTTTTTTTTTGCGGTACGCGGGCCCCTCCCTGCTGTGGCCTCTCCCGCTGCAGAGCACAGGCTCCGATGCGCAGGCTCAGCGGCCATGGCTCACAGGTCCAGCCGCTCCGCGGCACGTGGGATCTTCCCGGACCGGGGTACGAACCCGCGTCCCCTGCATCGCCAGGTGGACCCTCAACCACTGCGCTACCAGGGAAGCCCCAGACAATAACTTATTCTTACTGATTGATCTGATACCAAGGTAATGTTGGAGATTCTAGATATAAGGTGATGGGACTTACAGATCCTATTTTACCATTCCCTCCACCCCTCATTCTCCACTCAGAAATATAGGTCACAGGCTAGTGAGCTCTGTTGGAAAATCCCAAGGGTCTATTCCCAGGCATGTGGCTGAATGGAAAAGGGATGAGAACAGGAGTTTTCTGCTGGCACTACCTTGTGTGTCTGCACTGTTCCCTCTGCAGCAGGCTTCTCCGCAACTTTTCTGTCCTTGTTTCTCACCTGATCTGTTTTGTCTTGTCTTATCTTTTTATTTATCTCACTTTCTCTGTTTAACTACCATAGGGCTGTTGGTCTACATCCAGGCTATACCCATGAAGTATATTTATAAATAAAAGTAATATAAGGTTTTTATTTCAAATAATGAAATTGAGTCACTGAGCCTTTTAAATCAGTCTAACTATAGCAAAATAATAGCTCTCATTTCAACAAACACCAAACCTTTTCAGGAAAAAGATATTTTGAACAAAGGTATCTAACCCTCCTAAATACTCTTCTAGCCCTTAATAAGTTTTTCTAAAAAGTACAATCTATGGTTAAAAGCTGTAGCTGAATTTATGTACTATTAGTGGTGAGCTAAAAAACATTCCCCTCCCCAAAAGGAAAAGATATCTGTGTCCTAATTTCCGGAACTTGTAAATTTTCCTTATATGGCAAAAAACTAAGAGTTTTGCAGATGTGATTGAGTTAATGATATTGAGATGGGGAGATTACGTTGGAGTTTCTGGATGAGACCTACCTACAACCACATTTCTCCTTAAAAGGCGGAGGCGGAGGGAGACTTTACACACAGAAGATGAGGAGGCGATGTGGCTTTGGAGGGATGCAGCCACAACCAAGGGCTGCTGGCAGCCTCCAGAAGCTGGAAGAGGCAGGGAACACATTCTCCCCTAGAGACTCTGGCAGAAGCTTGCTCTGCCAACACCTCATTTCTGGCCCAGAGATACTGACTTTAGACTTCTGACCTCCAGAACTGTCAGAGAATAAATTTCTATTGCTTTAAGAAATAAAGTTTGTGGTCATTTGTTACAGCAACCACAGGATAAGGTAATTTGCTACGTTCCTTGATTTTGCATATTATCCCCAGTATCTTTTCGTTTGTAGGGTGAATTGAGATCCATAAACATTTATTGAGTACCTACCAAGTACAAGGCATCTGAAATACAGATTTAATTAAGACAAGGCTCCTATCTTAGAGGTGTTCATAGTCTAAACAAACAGGCAAATAGAACAGTTACGATAGAGTGTAATTCCACAAATTCTGGAATTTGGTTACAAACAGGAGCATATTTGCAGAGTGAAATACAACGTGGCCATTTAAAATGAGGTTGTAAACAAATGTATTGACCTAGAAATAAGTTCAAATATACTGATGTATTAAAAAGGCCGTGTCACTAAATAATTCTGACCGTGCATATGTTTAAGAAGCATATGGTCCAAGATATGATTCATAGTTTTCTCTGGGTGGTAGGTTTCTAGTGTTTATTTTCATCTCCTTCTTTTGTGCTTTTCAATGTCTTGATTTTTGAATAATGAGAAAACAATACAAGTATTTTTTATTAAAAACTTTCTGGGTTTAGTGCCAGTTAGGAGCACTTGTAGGATGAAAAAGTAAAACACAGGAGGGACCTAAGAACACTGACCAGGTGACCTGCTTCCTCACTAAGGTCCCAAGCATAATTATAGGATTGTATCTTCTCCTAATGACAGGGAACTTGGCCAACTAGAAGAGGACATGCCATCTTTATTCAATGCTCAGATGCCATCTGTCAAACGGGACATCATTGATTGAATAACAGTTTTCAGAGGAAGAAAAAAAATTAATCACTATACTAAACATGTATATCCTAATCTCCAAATATTACAATGAAATAAAACCTATCTTAGATTTCAGGAAGTGTGATGATTTTCTAAAAGTAACCTGGGGGCTTCCCTGGTGACGCGGTGGTTGGGAGTCCGCCTGCCAATGCAGGGGACACGGGTTCGTGCCCCAGTCCGGGAAGATCCCACGTGCCGCGGAGCGGCTAGGCCCGTGAGCCATAGCCGCTGAGCCTGCACGTCCGGAGTCTGTGCTCCGCAATGGGAGAGGCCATAACAGTGAGAGGCCCAAGTACCGCAAAAAAAAAAAAAAAAAAAAAAAAGAAAAAAGAAAAAAGTAACCTGGGCTTATGCTCTGCTCAAGGCTAAAGTGAAATCATTTGAATTAAACAAAGCATTCCAGAGGTTTGGTACCCTCTTCAAGGTGTGAGCAGGAAGGAAATACTCTCATTCTGAAGCCCGCCTGCCAACTGTCTCCCTATGCCCTGCCCTCCAACCCCCATCACAGATCTGCCAAAACAATACCCATGACAGCTGAATAGAGATTTTCTTAATTTAAGCACCAAGGCAGCAAGAGGGAGACATTCCTCTGATCGTTGCAATGGGTTGCTTTGATATTCTACCTCGAGAGTGTATCCACTTACTGTTTATAGCCTCAGAAAGTATTTCTCAATTTGAAACCAAAATCAGACTTGAACACATGGCCCTTTTTTCGCTTTGTAAACCAGATGGACTCTAAGCAGATAAACCTCCAGACGCAGACTAACATTAGTACCAATACTGTGAACTAAATTGGATTTTTTTACTTTTGATTATGAGTCATCTAGTTTGTGGATTGTAGCTCAACCATGTTAAACTGAGAACAGCAACCATGAGAGGAAGTGGGTCTCACTGAACCCTTGAATTCCGATGTCTGGGTTTCTACTGCCATTCTTCCAGTGTTCTAAATCTGGATCCTCTGTGTTATGGTAATAACAAGTTTCATTTTTTTTCCTGGGCATTAGAGTTGCCGTTATGCATATGAAGTCAGCATTTGTACAACTCTTGAAACAATTAATATGAGTTCCACTGTCAAATTGTGGAAACAGACACTCAGGGGGTTTAGAATCTTGACCAAAGTAACCAAGCTTGAAATTGGTCCAGCTGGCTTCTGACCCCAGCTCTTTGTAACTCATTCATTTCTATACTGACACTCGGGCTCACCTTTGATGGTGGGCTGACCTTCTGTTCTTTGTACCCACATAATTAGGTTGAATAATTATTTTGGCAGTATACGGGAATTAGGCTGAACAAATCGGAGTGGGATTGGCCGGGAGGAATGACATGGCCCAAGGTCTGAATCAGGGACCCTGACAGTTTTGTGTGGGTATTCTTTTGAATGCTGGCCATTTGTTCAATCATAGGACAGAGCATTGAGTCATGCATTGCTATTCTTTTACTGGAATTCTAACCAGTTTTATTATCATCAGTGTCAGTGCCTGCCCTGACGGGGTTGCCTTGTTAAGGATTTCCTGCCTGGTTATTTATGGCCTCATATGATTCATCTCTTCGATGAGTATGTAGTACTCACTATTGGTGGGCACTAGGGGTGCAACAGTGAACAAGACAGGCTAAAACCTGTGAAAGTGAAGAGAAATAATGAAACAATTACAGTAGAACGGGTTAAAGTGAGTACAGAAGAACTATGGGAACATCTAGTAGAAGGGACCCATCTAAACTAGGGTCAGAAGAGAACTTTTACAAGGAGTTACATTGTAGCCAAACCAGGAAGGATGATAGAAGTCAGACTGGTATGAGGGAATGGCATTCCTGGCAGTGTGAAAAGATGTTGCAAGGACTAATGGCATGTGAGGACACACGTGTATTAGTAGGATTTCAAAGAGACTCAGAACAGCTGAAGCCCAGAGTCTGGTCACAGACGTGTGGAGAAATGTTGAATGATGTTGTGGGACAGGGGAGTAGGAAACTGATTAATGATGTCTTAATAAGCTATTTTAAGGAGTTTTGACTTTATCAAAGAGCAATGAGCCACCACTGAAAATATTCTTCAAGCCGAAAAATGATAGTATCAGATTTGTATGGTAGAAAATAAAATAGAGGCGTGAAAAGGAGATGGATGTTAGGAGACCAGTAAGAAGCCGGCAGCAGCGATCCTGGTATGCAAAGATGGTAGCTTGGATTGGGTTGGTGTCATCAGAAATGAAGGGAAGCCCATAGGACATAGGAAGGTCATAGGATACTAACAGAATTTGTGATTGATTAGACATGCTGAATGATGGAAAGGAAGGCTTACGGATCTTTGCCTGGAGGCTTCCTATCAAACCTGAAATACAAATTATAGAGTAACCTTACAACTCTAGACCCCCAACTGATAGTGCTCTTAATTCTTGGCCTTTAATACTGAATTGGGGCCCATTCATAGTATCAGTTATATTCCTTCTGCCCTAAGTAGTAGAAACCACAAT